>NC_137954.1:7958980-8366480 GCF_963924665.1 Micromys minutus | reverse complement strand
CCATGACATGATGCCTTCATGACAAATCTGCAACACATGAGTTGAGAACATCAGCCCCTCATTGCTTTGAAAGAATTTCATCGGTTCCAAGGAATTTGGCACTCTCACCTACCTTCAGCTGGAGTGCTGGGAGTGTGAGAGCAAGCTCTTTGCATGTATTTTAGGAACAAAATATAACACATCTTTATCTACTTGTGGATCTCTTCCTTTTCTAGGTCCCATAAAATCTCTGGTTGTTAATTTGCAAGAAAATATGAAATTTTGATCATTCCTACAATGACACTTTATTAATACCAAGTGTAGTTTTCACCCAGGAATACAGAGAGCAGGAAAGAGTGACATTTATACCCATATAATGCATCGAAGCCAAAGAAATTCACAAGTTTTCTTGAAATCATTTGAAGCTGAAATTGCAGGGCAATAATCTAGTTCAAAATCTAAAAGATGGCGGGTGCCCACAGAAGTAATAAGACATAAGCAATGGCCTACTTAAACAGATGCAACTGAAAAAGAGGAAAAAATTAGAGTAGTTGGCAAATTGGTAAAGGCTAATTATACTCCTGGAAGAGTACGAAGTTCTTAGGAAATACGGACTCTGCGATACTACATCTTAGGCCTTCCCTGTGGACTAAACTCAAACTCAGAAAAACGAGAAAGAATTTCAAGGAAGTGTTCCTTGTGAAGATTCAAATCCAAGGGAAGATACAGGGCCCTGAATGGACTCTCTATTCTATCTTCCCCTTGCTCAAACCACAGGGCCAGAGCCTAAGTACGAGGTGATCATTTGGAACTTAGAGAAGGAACAAGTTCTACTTCTGAGAGAGGGAACAAGTTCTACTTCTAAGCAAAGCTCAACCCAAAAGCTTGCAGAGAGGGAACACCACCAAAAGAGCACCACCAAGGAGTCAACAACCCAAGCAAGATCCAAAGACACAATGTCATGCCCACTGAAGAGTAAAGTTTAACATAAATACAGAGAATACCTAGGTACCACCCACTGCTGACAGTCTACAGAGCAGCAAGAAATAACAAAGGAATGTGGCCGAGAGCCCACAGAGAGGGAACTCGTGGAAAGGAACTTCTTAGAGTCAGAAGAAAGGCAGATCAGCTAATATAACAGGAACCTAAAGGATGATAAGGACCTTGAAGTCATCGAATTAATGACAGCAATAAGAAGCCTATACCTATTTGAGACTTCATTAATTACAGCCCTCTCCATCTCAGGTCCAACAAGGAAAACATCAATTTCCAGCCATAAAAGGTGCTTTTCTATCCAAGATGTGCACTTCAATAACAAAATTATAACATATTCAACAAGTTCAAACAGTACCAGGAAAAAGGAAAATAGGCAAACTATGTTGAAGTCTAACCAATGATATAGATAACATTCAAATCTCTAGGTGATTTCAGGAAAGATATAAAAATATAATGAATAATCATATGAAAGCACTAAAATTTTAAATATACCTTTAATTCCAGTATTTGGTAGGCACAGGCAAGTACCTCTCTATGAGTTCCAAGCCAGTCTAGTTTACATGGTGAATATCAGGGTAAACAGAGTTACATAACACTAAAAATAAAAAAATGAATACAATTTGGACAAGCTCATCTTAAGAGCTGGCAACTTCTAGAAAAGGATGAATAAGCTTCAGAATAATTAAATGATAGATCAACAGAAATTATAGAACCAAAAGGGAAAAAAAGAACGAATAGCAGTAAAATAAAATAATGAGGTTAAAAAAACTAAAACCACATTACCTGAAGATAATATATCAATATGTCACTAACTTTCTAGACTACTCATCTACAAGCCTCCAGGGTCCTTCCATCGATGTCTCCAAGCATGCACTGGAATAACAAGTGCTCACCTTCACAACTGCTATTTACGCGTGGGCTAAATAGCTGACTCTGGTCTTCAGACCTGCACGGCTAGGTAGACCTTAGCCACCAGCAGTATCTTCAGCCCCCAAGATAAACTTTTATAAGCAGGAAAAATAATATATTGAAGCTTATTTATGTTTATAGAAAATGTAAATCTAAAGTGTATGATGTTAAAACAAAAATGGGGGAAACTCTGAATACACTGTTACAAAGTCTCTATGCTCTACGTAAACAAGTCCAATATTTAACAATGGAGTCTTATTGATTCAACAAGATATTACAGATTCCAGGGCAAGCACAAATTTCTAAGAAATGTAAATAAAAAGAAATCTTAAACCAAACATATAAATGTTCAACTAAACTACAAAAGAAAGGAAAAGGAAGAACAGACGGTGAATACTGAAATTAGTATTAAGGATGAAACAACCGATTTAAATATTGTGTTATTCAATAAATTGAAAGCATATATTCTGTCCATTAGAAACCTGACTTAAGTAAAAATACGTGGATGTATCAAAAATAGAAGAGTAGAAACGAGTATCATAGAAATACTAATGAAGGAAAAGATGACAGGCACTGTCAATATCACATAAAGAAAATGACAAACAAGGACCATTACCAATGAAACCAGAGACACTGCATGATAGCAAAGAAGTCGGGACTCTCAAAAGAATTATGAATCTTAAATTAGTATTTGTTGAAAATTAGAAATGTAAAGTAAAGAAGGGAGAGAGGAAAACTGAGAAGAGATGCAGGCAAACACTCAGCTGTAGGAGGAGGAAAGGTAATGGATGCCACTGGTTTGTTTTAACACCATTAACCACTCAATTTGATTGACAGCCACAGAACACTACCACCCCCATGTAACAACAGGAACCCGACGACTTGGGGAGTCTCCAGATCTCTTTGTTTCTCTCCCAATGTAATCACATTAAACAAATCTCATATATTTATGTATCATATCAAGAATTTTTTAGACTATGTTTGAATTAAGGAAGAGTTAAGAGAAAAACTTGGAAATTTCCCAATAGTTGCAGGTTACCAGTTTCTTCTAATGGCTTAAAATGAACCTCAAAGAAATTTTATAAACATACACACATCAAACATTTGTGAATAAATTACTACTTTACATTAGGTGGATTTTGTAGCATAAAAAGCTAATATTATAAAAGAAAGGTTTATTGTCAGAATTCATTAGAAAAAAAAACTAGAAAAAGGAAAGGTAATTAAACACAAATCTAGCAGAAGATGCTGATGGTTGTCTTAGTCAGTGTTCTATTGCTGTAAAGAGACACCATGACAGTGGCAACTCTTACGAAACAATGCATTTAACTGGGGCTGGCTTAGAGTTGCAGAGTTTTGGTTCATTGACATGATGGTGGTGAGCATGGTGGCATGCCAAAAGATATGGCCTTGGAAAAGTAGCTGAGAGTTCTATAACCATATCCACAGGTAAAATGAAGAGTCGGCGGGCCTGACTTAATCTATTGAAACCTTAAAGCCCACCCCTACTGACACACTTCCTCCAAGAAGGCAGAACCTACTACAACAAGGCCACACCTCCTACTCCTTTCAAATAGTGACTCCCGTGTGCCCAAGCATTTAGATCTATGAGCCTATGAGGTTCATTCTCATTCAAATCACCAAAATAAAATAAAATAAAATAAAATAAAATAAAATAAAATAAAATGATAAATTTTTGACCATAAGGTCAAATCAATGACATGAAACAAAAATAGAGGAAAAAATAATGACCAAACTAGTTCTTTGTAACATGTGAACAGCAAGTGTTACCCAGTTTCTTTGCTAAGGGAAGTAATGTTGAATTCAATACAGGGTCAAAGAATAATCCTTTATGACATATTTTAAAGTGTGAGTAAGTTCAACATTGTGTGAAAATTCAGAATTTAACTGAAACAAAATCAAAATGAATGCTTAAGTATTTAAGACAGTGTAGCTACAAGAACTTTGAATAGGTATGACTAGTACGTTTAAAAATATGTCATATATATGAAATCATGAAGGGTTTTTTATTAAAATAATACAACTGAAATTCTAGAAGTGAATATTTTAATTCTAAAATTAAGAATTCACTAAATGAGTTCAACAATAAACTATACAGGCAATAGAAAATGAACAAGTAACAAAAAAAAAGCTGAAAAAATTTAACCAAAGAGAATACTTTAAATAAAATAAAATGATAAGGATAGGACATTTTAATGTCTATATCCTCTCAAGCCCCATGTTCTTTGCCCGTTTTACAATGAAAGGCTTGAGTTCCTTCCCATGAGCCTCAAATCCGAATAGGAATGCTGTTACTTATTCATGTAACACTTATGCTATGTTTGTACCATTATTCACATCGTTTTTCGATTTTATTTTATTTATTCACTCACTGAACCTCCTCCTGGTCACCTCCTCCAACAATTCTTCACTCTTTTAACTCCTCACCTTGTCCTCTGAGAGGATGGACTCCACCTCTGGATACCCCACCCTAAAACATTAATTCTCTGTGGAGCTAGGCACATCCTCTTCCATCATGGCCAAGCAAAGCAGCCCATCTAGAAGAACATAGCCCACAGAGAGACAACAGCTTTTGGGATAGCCCCAACTTCAGTTGTTCAGGACTTTCATGGAGACCAAGCTATATATATGCTATATATGTGTGGGATGGCTTCCAGTCTCCATCTCTGCCCAAAGATAGGGCAGCCCCACTGTCATCAGGATACAAAACCTACCTACAGGGTGCTGATCTCCCAGGAGAGCTCTCATCCCTAAACCCACAGGTGAGGCCCCACTTTTTTTCCACTGACAGTCCAAAGAGAGACTTACATGGAGCACAGAGGGCACAGGATTCACTGGGCTGTCTGGAAATAGACCATTCTGGTCTCCATCTGTGCCCAGAGCTAGGGGCTGCCCCACTGCCATCCAGACATAAAACCTGCTGGCAGAAAGCTGATCACCCAGGAATACTCTCACCCCTAAGCCCACAGGCTCACAGGCCCACAGCAGCAACAGGCTCTAGTCAGAGACTGCAAGACCAACTAGCATCACAGATATCAAGATGGCAAGAGGTAAGTGCAAGAACCTAAGCAACATAAACCAAGAAAACCTGGCAACCTCAGAACCCAGTTCTCCTACTACAGCAAGTAGTAGATATCCCAACACACACACACACACAAAAAAAAAAAAAAAATCAAGATTTGGATTTAAAATCTTACCTTATCATGATGATAGAGGACTTTTAAGAAGGACATGAATAACTCCCATAAAGAAATACAGGACAACACAGGTAAACAGGTACACGCCCTTAAAGAGGAAACAACCAAACAGGTAAAAAAATTGAACAAAACCATCCAGGATCTAAAAATGGAAATAGAAACAATAAAGAAATCACAAAAAGACAGCACTCTGGAAACAGAAAACCCAGGAAAGAGATCAGGAGTCATAGATGTAAACATCACTAACAGAATACAAGAGATAGAAGAAAGAATCTCAGGTGCAGAAGATACTGTAGAAAACATTGACACAATAGTCAAAGAATATTCAAAAGAAAAATCTCATAACCCAAAACATCCAGAAAATCCAGGACACAATGAGAAAACAAAACATAAAGTATTGAAGAGAGGAAAGGCTTCCAACCAAAGACCCACTAAATATCTTCAACAAATTCCTGGAAGAAAACTTCCCTAACTTAAAGAAAGAGATGTCCGAGAGCCTGGCCCAACCACCAGCCAGAAAAGGCGGCTCGTACAGGCTGAGCAACTGTGACCGGGAACAGATCTTAGGAACTTCTGTTCCCACCCGGAGAGGACTTCAGGACGCAGAGCAGAGCCTGGCCCAACCACCAGCCAGAAAGACGGCTTGTACAGGCTGAGCAACTGTGACTGAGAACAGATCTTAGGAACTTCTGTTCCCACCCGGAGAGGACTTCAGGACGCAGAGCAGAGCCTGGCCCAACCACCAGCCGGAAAGACGGCTTGTACAGGCTGAGCAACTGGTGAGTGGGAGACCTAGGCTGCGGGGGAGCAGAGGGATCTCTGCGGAGTGCACACAGAAAGGGCACCCCCTGCCCTGACCTGCCCTGTCCTCCCCGATCCAGTGACCGGGAACAGATCTTAGGAACTTCTGTTCCCACCCGGAGACGACTTCAGGACGCAGAGCAGAGCCTGGCCCAACCACCAGCCGGAAAGGCGGCTCGTACAGGCTGAGCTACTGTGACCTGGAACAGATCTTAGGAACTTCTGTTCCCACCCGGAGACGACTTCAGGACGTAGAGCAGAGCCTGTCCCAGCTGCCACCCGGAACCTGGGCTGCTGGGGAGTAGAGAGATCTCTGAGGAGTGCACACGGAAAGTGTACCAGGGACACAGACCAGATACAAGGGAAAGGCAAGAACATATCACTGACAACAAAATGGCAAGAGGAAAGAGAAAGAGTATATCCCAAGGAAACCAAGACAATCTAGCAACACCAGAACCCAGCTCTCCGATAGTAGCAAACATAGGAATTCCAAACACTCCAGAGAAAGAAGACACAGACCTGAAAACATGCCTCAAGACGCTGATAGAGTTACTTAAACAAGAAAGGGAGGAAAAGCAAAAAGATTCAGAAGCTTTTAAAGAAGAAACAAGAAAAACACTCAAAGAACTCAAAGAACGAGACGAAAACAGAACCAAAGAAATAAAGGAATGGAAGAGGGAAATTAAAACAGAAATTGACACAATAAAGAAAGCGCTAAAAGAGATAACCCTAGAGTCAGAACACCAAAAAAAGAAATCAGGAGTCACAGAAGCAAGCATTTCCAACAGATTACAAGAGATCGAGGAGAGAATCTCGGGGGCAGAAGACAACAACATTGCAAACATAGACAAAACAGCCAGAGAAGATGCAAAAACCAAAAAGCTCCTAACCCAAAATGTCCAGGAAATACAAGACACAATGAGAAGACCGAACCTAAGGATAATAGGAATAGAAGAGGGAGAAGAGTATCAACTAAGAGGCACAGTAAATATCTTCAACAAAATCATAGAAGAAAACTTCCCTACCCTCAAGAATGAGATGACCACGAGCATAAAAGAAGCCTTCAGAACTCCAAATAGGTTGGACCAGAAAAGAAATACCTCCCGACACATAATAGTAAAAACATCAAGTGCCCAAAGTAAAGAAAGAATACTAAAAGCAGTAAGGGAAAAAGGTCAGGTAACATATAAAGGCAGACCAATCAGACTCACACCCGATTTCTCAACAGAGACTATGAAAGCTAGAAGAGCCTGGACAGACATCATGCACTCTTTAAGACAGCACAAGTGCCAGCCCAAGCTGCTATACCCAGCAAAACTATCAATCACCATCAATGGAGAGACAAAGATATTTCAAGACAAATCAAAATTCACACAATATCTGACCACAAACCCAGCACTACAACGAATTATAGGTGGAAAACCCAATACAATGAGGGAAAATACAGCCTAGTAAAAACAAGAAAACTCCTAAACAAGAAAACTAAAGAAAAAAACACAGACACAACTCAACCCAAAAAAGCAAAAATGGCAGGAAACAGAAACAATTATTCCTTGATATCTATTAACATAAATGGTCTCAACTCCCCAATAAAGAGACATAGACTATCAGACTGGATACATAAACAAAATCCAGCCTTTTGCTGCATACAGGAAACTCATCTCAGAGACAGAGACAGACACTATCTCAGAGTAAAAGGGTGGGAAAAAAACTTCCAAGCAAACAGCTCCAAGAAGCAAGCTGGAGTGGCTATTCTAATATCGAATAAAGTAAATTTCCAACCAAAAGTTATCAAAAAAGATAAAGAAGGACACTTTTTACTCATTACCGGGGAAATCTGTCAGGAGGAAATTCAATCCTTAACATATATGCTCCAAATAAAAAATCACCCACATTCATAAAAGAAACTCTACTAAAGCTCAAAAAATACATTTCACCCCACACAATAATAGTGGGAGACTTTAACACCCCACTCTCACCAATGGACAGATCAGGGAAACAGAAACTGAACAAGGACACTGCAAAACTAGCAGAGACTTTGAACCAACTAGAATTAATAGATATATACAGAACATACTATCCTAAAGTAAAAGAATACACCTTCTTCTCACCACCCCATGGCACCTTCTCGAAAATTGACCACATAATTGGACACAGAATGAGCCTTCATCGATATAAGAAGATTGAAATACTCCCATGCATCCTCTCAGATCACCATGGTCTACGGCTGGTCTTTAACAACAACAAAGACAACAAAATGCCCACATACACATGGAAACTAAACAACACTCTGTTAAAGGATAGCAGGGTCAAAGAAGAAATAAAGAAAGAAATTAAGGATTTTCTAGAATTCAATGAAAACGAAAACACAACATACCCAAACCTATGGGATGCAATGAAAGCAGTATTGAGAGGAAAACTCATTGCCCTAAGTGCTTCCAAGAAGAAACTGGAGAGAGCTCACATCAGCAACCTGACAGAACAGCTAAAAGCACTAGAACAAAAGGAAGCAGATATACCCAAAATGAGTAGACGGCAAGAAATAATCAAAATTAGGGCAGAAATAGACCAAATAGAAACAAAAAAAAAACCATTGAAAAAATCAACAAAACAAAGAGTTGGTTCTTTGAGAAAATCAACAAGATTGATAAACCCCTAGCCAGACTAACTAAAGGGCAAAGAGAGAGTATCCAAATTAACAAAATCAGAAAGGAAAATGGTGACATAACAACTGAAACTAAGGAAATTCAAGAAATCATCAGATCCTACTACAAAAACTTATACTCCACAAAATTAGAAAATCTGGAGGAAATGGACGAATTCCTAGACAGATACAAGGTCCCAAAGTTGAACCAGGACCAAGTAAACCATCTAAATAACCCTATAACACCTAAAGAAATAGAAGAAGTCATCAAAAGCCTCCCAAGCAAAAAAAGCCCAGGGCCAGACCGGTTCAGTGCAGAATTTTATCAGACATTTATTGGGGATATAACACCAATATTTGCCAAGCTATTCCAAAAGATAGAATCAGATGGAATATTACCCAACTCATTTTTTGAGGCTACAATAACCCTCGTACCTAAGCCACACAAAGACCCTACAAGGAAAGAGAACTTCAGACCAATCTCACTTATGAACATTGGTGCAAAAATACTCAACAAAATCCTTGCAAACCGAATCCAAGAACACATCAAAACCATCATTCATCATAACCAAGTAGGCTTCATCCCTGGGATGCAGGGATGGTTCAACATAAGGAAATCCATCAATGTAATCCACCATATAAACAAACTTAAAGACCAAAATCACATGGTCATCTCACTAGATGCTGAGAAACCATTCGACAAAATCCAACACCCCTTCATGTTAAAAGTCCTGGAAAGAACAGGAATCCAAGGCCCATATTTAAACATAATAAAAGCAATATACAGCAAACCAACAGCCAACATCAAACTTAATGGCAAGAAACTTGAAGCAATCCCACTAAAATCAGGGACTCGACAAGGCTGCCCACTCTCTCCCTACCTATTCAACATAGTACTGGAAGTCCTGGCTGGAGCAATTAGACAGCAAAAGGAGATCAAGGGGATACAAATCGGAAAGGAAGAGATAAAAATATCACTCTTTGCCGATGACATGATAGTGTACTTGAGTGACCCCAAAAATTCCACCAGAGAACTCTTACAGCTGATAAACAAGTTCAGCAAAGTGGCCGGATACAAAATTAACTCAAACAAATCAGTAGCCTTCCTATACTCAAAGGACAAACATGTGGAGAAAGAAATTAGGGAAAAGGTACCCTTCACAATAGTTACAAAAACTATGAAATACCTTGGTGTGACTCTAACTAAGGAAGTAAAGGACCTGTATGATAAGAACTTCAAACCTCTAAAGAAAGAAATTGAGGAGGATCTCAGAAAATGGAAAGATCTCCCATGCTCATGGATTGGAAAGATCAACATCTTAAAAATGGCCATCCTACCAAAAGCAATCTACAGATTCAATGCAATCCCCATCAAAATTCCAACCCAGTTCTTCATGGAATTGGAAAGATCAATGTGCAATTTCATATGGAGTAACAAAAGACCTAGAATAGCGAAATCCATCCTCAACAACAAAAAAAACATCTGCGGGAATCACTATCCCTGACCTCAAGCTATATTACAAGGCAATTGTGCTGAAAACTGCATGGTACTGGTACAGAAATAGGCAAGTGGATCAATGGAATAGAATAGAAGATCCAGAAATGAGCCCTCATGTATATGGTCACCTGATTTTTGCCAAAGGAGCAGTAAACATTCAATGGAAAAAGGACAGCCTATTCAACAAATGGTGCTGGTCCAACTGCCACTCAACATGCAAAAGAATGAAAATAGACCCGTTCTTATCTCCTTGTACAAAGCTCAAGTGTAAGTGGATTAAAGATCTCCACATTAAACCAGATACACTGGAACTATTAGATGAGAAAGTAGGGAAAACCTTAGAACACATAGGCACAGGAGAAAATTTCCTGAACAAAACACCAATGGTTCAAGCTCTAAGGTCAATGATTAACAAATAGGACTTAATGAGATTGCAAAGTTTCTGTAAGGCTAAAGACATTGTCAAGAAAACAAAACGGCAACCAACAGAATGGGAAAAGATCTTTACCAACACCACATCAGATAGAGGCCTAATATCCAAGGTGTACAAGGAACTCAAAAAGCTAGACACCAGAGAATCAAATAACCCTATTAAAAAATGGGGTACAGAGCTAAACAAATCATTTTCAGTTGAGGAACACCGAATGGCCGAGAAACATCTGAGGAAGTGCTCGACATCCTTAGCCATCAGGGAAATGCAAATCAAAACAACCCTAAGATTCCACCTCACACCAGTCAGATTGGCCAAGATCCAAAACTCAGATGACAGCAGATGCTGGCGAGGCTGCGGAGAAATAGGAACACTTCTTCACTGTTGGTGGGGTTGCAAGCTAATACAACCACTCTGGAAATCTGTCTGGCGATACCTCAGAAAATTGGATATAGTACTACCTGAAGACCCAGCTATTCCACTTCTGGGCATATACCCCAGAGACACTTTAATACACAACAAAGATATATGCACCACAATGTTCATAGCGGCTCTATTTATAATAGCCAGAAGCTGGAAGGAACCCAGATGTCCTTCAGAAGACGAATGGATACAAAAATTGTGGTACATATACACAATGGAATACTACTCAGCCAACAGAAACAATGACTTAACCAAATTCTTAAGAAAATGGCTGCATCTAGAGAAGATCATCCTGAGTGAGATAACCCAGTCACAAAAGAACAGACATAATATGCAGTCACTGATAGTGGGATGCTAACCCCAGAGGCTTGCACTCCCCCAGAAACAACTCACAGACTGTATGAAGTCCAAGAAATAAAGAAAACAAAAACTATACATATATTCACAAAACAAGAAGACTTTGACCATTTCCATGTTGCCTTTTGTTTTGCATGTACTTTACGCTTATTGCAACTAGTACGTTTTCAATGCATACTCTCAAGCCCTTGAAAAAAATCAAGTACTGACTAAAAAACATATTCACATGGTTTTATGTAAAATTTATTTTAATGTCTGAAAAAACAGTACTGACAAAAATGTATAATTTTAAGCAAAAAATGTTTAAAATCTTTAAAAAAAATAATAAGCTGTTAGTCTTTTGTGTAGATGGAAATATCTCAAGAAACACTTCTTGTTATGATTAATAATTTGAGTCTTATTTGTAACAGATAAGAGACCAATGTATTTTCCATGTATTTTCATGTTAAAAAAAAATAAATCTTGTTTTGAAGACAAAAAAAAAAAAAAAAAAAAAAAAAAAAAGAAAGAGATGTCCATTAACATACAAGAAGACTACAGAACTCCAAATAGATTGGAGAAAGGAAATTCTTTCCATCACATAATAGTCAAAAAACTAAACCAAACCAAAACAAACAAACAAACAAACAAAAAACCCAATCAAACAAAGGCACAGAACAAAGAAAGAATATTAAGAGCTGTAAGTGGAAAAATATCAAGTAACATATAAAAGAAGACCTATCAGAATTATACCAGACTTCTCAATAGAGTCCATGAAAGCTAGAAAATCCTGGACAAATGTCATACAAACCTTGAAAGAACACAAATGCCAGACAAGGCTACTGTATCCAGCAAAACTCTCAATTACCATAGGTGGAAAAACAAAGATATTCCTTGACAGAAACAAATTTACCAAATACCTTTTCAAAAATCAAGGCCTATAAAGGGGAATAGATCAAAAACTCCAAAACAAGGAGGGAAACTACACCTTAGAAAAGCAAGAAACTAATCTTCTTGTTACAAACACTAAGGAAGATATCCACACAAATATAATTCTACCTCTAACAAAAAAAAAAAAATAATAACAGAAAACAGAAATTACTATTCCTTAATGTATCTTAACATCATTGAATTCAATTTCCCAAAAAGACAGGCTAACAGACTGGATATGTAAACAGGACCTTGCATTTTGCTGGATACGGGAAATTCATATCAGTGACAAAGACAGACACTACCTCAGAGTAAATGTCTAGAAAAAAAAATTACCAAGCAAATGGTCCATAGAAACTAGTTGGAGTAACCATTCTAATATCAAATAAAATTAGTGTTCAACCAAAAGTTATCAAAAAAGATAAGAAAGAACACTTCATATTCATCAAAGAAAAAAAATCTATCACAATGAACCTTCAATCCTGAACATCTCTGCTCTAAATACAAGGGCACTCACATTTATAAAAGAAACTTTACTAAAGCTTAAAGCATATATTACACCACACACAATAATGGTGGGAGACATCAACACCCCACTCTAATCGTTGGACAGATCATGAAACCAGAAGCTAAACAGAGACACAGTAAAACTAAAAGAGTTAGAAACCAAATAAATAGAACAGATATCTATAGAACATTTCATCCTAAAACAAAAGAACGTATGTTCTTCTCAGCCCCTCATGGTACCCTCTCCAAAAATGACCATAAAATCAGCCACAAAACATGCCATAACAAATATAAGAAGATAGAAATAATTCCATGAATCCAATCAGATCACTATGAAGTAAGGCTAGTTTTCAATAACAACAAAAAATGACAAAAACCCACAGACACATAGAAGCTAAACAATGCTCTAATTGATGATAACTTGGTCAAGGAAAAAAGAAAGAAATTAAAACCTTTTTAGAATTTAATGAAAATGAAGGCACAGCATACCCAAACTTCTGGGATACAATAAAAGCATTGCTAAGAGGAAAACTCATAACTCTGAGTGCTTCCAAAAAGAAACTAAAGAGAGCATACACTCGCAGCTTGAAATAAAACTGAAAGCTCTAGAACAAAAAGAAGCAAAAAAAAAAAAAAAAAAAAAAAACAAAAACAAAAAACAGAAAAAAAAAACCAAGAAGAGTAGAGAAATATTCAAACTCAGAGCTGAAATCAACCAAGTAGAAACAAGAACTATACAAAGAATCAACAAAACCAAGAGCTGGTTCTTTGATAAATTCAACAAGACAGAAAAATCCTTAGCCAGACTAACCAGAAGGCACAGAGACAATATTCAAAACAACAAAATCGGAAATAAAAAGGGAGACATAACAACAGAAACTGAGGAAATTCAAAAAATCATCAGATTCTACAAAATCCTATATTCAACAAAACTGGAAAAGCTGGAGGAAATAGACCATTTTCCAGACAGATACCAGATACCAAAGTTAAATCAGGATCAGATGAACCATGTAAACAGTCCGATAACCCCCAAAGAAGAGAAGCAGTTATCAAAATTTCCCAACCAAGAAAAGCCCAGGACCAGGTAAGTTTAGTACAGAATTCTATCTGATCTTTATAGAAGACCTAATACCTATACTCTCCAAACTATTCCACAAAATGAACACAGATGGAACACTACCAAATTCATTCTTCAAAGCCACAATTAGTCTTACACCTAAACCACACAAAGACCCTACAAAGAAAGAGAACTTCAAGCCAATTTTTCTCATGAATATCAATGTAAAAATAATCAATAAAATTCTTGCAAACTGAATCTAAGAACAAATCAAAATGATAATTCACAACAATCAAGTAGGCTTCATCCTAGGAATGCAGGGATGGTTCAATATATGGAAATCTATCAATGTGATGCACTATATAAACAAATTCACAGAAAAATAACACATGATCATCTCATTAGATGCTAAGAAAGCATTTGACAAAATCCAATACCCCTTCATGATAAAAGTCTTGGAAAGATCAGGAATTCAACTCTCATACCTAAACACTATAAAAACAATATACAGTAAACAAGTCACCAACATCAAACTAAGTGGTGAGAAACTTGAAACAATCCCACTAAAATCAGGGACAAGACACTCTCCCTTTACCTATGCAATATAGTACTGGAAGTTCTAGTGGGAGCAATTAGACAACAAAAGGTCGTCAAAGAGATACAAATTGGAAAGGAAGAGGTCAAAATATCACTATTAGCAGATGATATGACAGTATACTTCAGTAACCCCAAAAATTCCACCAGAGAACTTCTAAACCCGATAAACAACTTCAGCAAAGTATCTGGATATAAAATTAATTCAAACAAATTGGTAGCCTTCCTCCACTCAAAGGATAAACATGCTGAGAAAGAAACTAGAGAATCAACATCCTTTACAATAGTCACACATAATATGAAATAACCAAGCAAGTGAATGATCTGTATGACAAGAAATTCAAGTCTCTGAAGGAAAATATCAAAGAAGATCTCAGAAGTTGGAATCACACATGCTCATGGAATGGAAGGATCAACATAGTAAAAACAGCCATCTTGCCAAAAGCAATTTACAGATTCAATGCAATCCCCATCAAAATTCCAACTCAATTCTTCATAGAGTTAGAAAGAGCAATTTGTAAATCCATTTGGAATAACAAAAGACTCAGGATATCCTCTACAATAAAAGAACTTCTGGGGTAATTGCCATCCCTGAGCTCAAGCTACACATCAATTGTGATAAAAACTGCATGGAATTGCTATAGAGACATGCAGATAGATCAATGGAATAGAATTTAAGACCCAGAAATGAACCCACGCCCTTGATCTTTGACAAAGGAGCTAAAAGCATTCAATGGATAAAAGATAGCATTTTCAACAATTGGTGCTGGTTCAACTGGCAGTCAGTATGTAGAATGCAAATCAACCCATTCTTTTCTTCTTGTACAAAGCTCAAGTCCAAGTGGATCAAAGACCTCCACATAAAACCAGGTACACTGAAATTAATAGAAAAGAAGGTGGGGAAGAGCTTAGAACACACAGGCACAGGGGAAATTTTCTTGAACAGAACACCACTGGCTTCTGCCCTAAGACCAAGAATCGGGACCTCATAAATTTGCAAAGTTTCTGTAAGGCAAAGGATACTCTCTTTTTTTTTTCTTTTTGTTATTTTGTCTTTGTTTTTTCAAAACTGAGGATGGAACCCAGGGCCTCATGGTTCCTAGGCAAGCACACTGAGCTAAATCCTCAACCCCAAAGGATACTCTCAATAGGACAAAATGTCTACCAACAGATTGGAAAAAGATCTTTGCCAAACCTACATCTGAAAAAGGTCTAATATCCGATATATACGAAGAACTCAAGAAGCCAGACTCCAGAGAATCAAATAATTCTATTAAAAATGGGGGGCGGAGCTAAACAAAGATTTTTCAACTGAGGAACACTGAATGGCTGAGAAGCACCTAAATAAATGTTCAATATCCTTAGTCATCACTGAAATGCAAACCAAAACCACCCACCTCACACCAGTCTGTATGGCTAAGATCAAAAAGTAAGGTGACAGAAGATGCTGGTGAGGATGTGGAGAAAGAGGAACACTTCTCTGGTATTGGTGGGATTGCAAGCTGGTACAAAAACTGTGGAAATCAGCCTGGTGGTTCCTCAAAAAATTGGGCATAAAACTACCTTAGGACCTAGCTATACCCTGGGCATATACTCCTAGGCATATACCCAAGAGATGCTTCAACATTTAACAAAGACAAATGCTCCACTATGTTCATTGCAGCCTTATTTATAATAGCCAGAAGCTAGAAAGAGCCCATAGGCCCTTCAACAGAGGAATGGATGCAGAAAGTGTGGTACATTTACATAATGGAATACTACTTGGCTATTAAAAACAATGACTTCATGAAATTCTTAGACAAATGGATGTTACTAGAAAATATCATCCTAAGTGAGGTAACCCAGTCAAAAAAGAACACACCAGTATATATGATAGGAGGATACTAGCTGCACAAAGCTCAAAATACCCAATAAACAATTCACATACCTTATGAAGCCCAAAAAGAAGGAAGGCCAAAATGTAGAAGCCTCAGTTCTTCTTGGAAGAGAGAACAAAACAATCACAGGAGGAAATACAAGGTCAAATAGAGGAGCAGGGATTGAAGAAAAGATCATCCAGAGACTGACTTACCTGGGGATCCATCCTATATGCAGCCATGAAATTTAGTCACTACTGCTGATACAAAGAAGTACTTACTGGCAGGAGTCTGACATGGCTGTTACTCAGAGGCTCTGCCAGAGCCATACTGATACAGATGAGGATATTTGTAGCTAACCAAAGGACTAAGCACTGGGACCCCAATGGAGGAGCTAGAAAAAGAACTAAAGGAGCTGAAGGGGTATGCCATTCCATGGGAAGATCAACATTATCAACCAACTTAACCCCTCAGAGTTCCCAGGGACTAAAACCAACTAATGGGTACACATGGAGAGACTCATGGCTCCAGCTGAATATGTAGCAGAGGATGGCATTCTCTGGCATCAGTGGAAGGAGAGGCCTCTGGGCCAGTGAAGATGCGTTTTCCCAGCATAGGGAACGCCAAGGCGAGGAGGTAGAGTGGGTAGTTGGGAGTGGGAGCATCTTCTTGGAAGCAAAAGGATCAGGGTGGGGGATATGAGAGATGAAGTAAAAGGGGATATCATTTGAAATGTAAATACATAGAATATCCAATAAAAATAATAAATAAATAAATAAATAAATAAATAAATAAATAAATAAATAAATAAATATTTGTGGGATGGGAGACCCATCCATTCCATGTATGTTCTTTGATTAGTGGTTCAGTCTCTAAGGTTCAGGTTAGTTGACGCTGTTGATCTTTCTGTAGAGTTCCTATTTCCTTCCGGCTGGTAATCCTGCTCCCAGCTCTTCCATAAGAGTCCCTAAGTTCCAGTCATTGTTTGGCTGTGGGTCTCTGCATCGCTCTGAGACAGCTGCTAGGTAGAGCCTCTCAGAGGACAGACATGCTAAACTCCTATCGGCAAGCATACCAGAGTATCATTAACAATGTCAGAAACTGATGTTTGCCCATAAGATCAGTGCTTGCACATAGGTAAGCCATTCCTTCAGCCTCTGCTCTTCTCCTGACCCTTCATTTCTTATAAACAACATAAATTTGGGTTCCAAAGTTTTGTTAATGCCGCATTGTAGTTCCTGCCTGGCATTAGAAAGTGACCTCTTTAGGTTCCATACTCCACAGGTATGAGTCTTATATAGATCACCCCATCTATTCTTAGGTGTCTCCCTTATCCTGGATCTCTTTCACGTTCCAGAGGTGTCTCCTAAGTCCCCTCACCAGTCAGTTGCAAATTTCCATGCATTCTCATGGCCATCTACCTATCTCTTGTATCCCTCCCATACATGATCCTGAATCCCCCACATTGCCCTCTCCACCTCCTCTCTGACCCAGTTTCCTCCCTCCATCTGTCTCCTATTTCTATTTTATTCCCCCTTCTGAGTGGGACTCAAGCATCCTCACATGGGCTTTCCTTCCTGTTTAACTTTTTGGGGACCATGGAGAGTACCATGGATATACTGTATTTTATGCCTAATCCACCTATAAGTGATATTAGAATGTCTTTTGGGGACTGGGTTACCGCACTCAGGATGATATTCTCAAGTTCCATTCATTTGCTTGTGAAATTAATAATATCTTTTGTTTTAGCAGATGAATAGTATTCCATTGTGAAAATGGACCCAGTTTCTTTATCCATTCTTCAGTTGGGAGATATCTGGGTAGTTAACGGTTTCTGGATACTATGAATAAAGCTGCTATAAACATAGCTGAGCAAGTATCTTTGTAGGATTTTGGGGCATCTTTTGGGTATATGCCCAGGAGTGGTTTAGCAGGGTCTAGAGGTAAAACTATTCCATGTTTTCTCAGAAACCTCCAAATTGATTTCCAAAGTGGTTATGCAAGTTTGCACTCCCACCAGAAATGAAGGAATGTTCTTTCTCCACATCCTCCCCAGCAAATGAGCTTTGATCTTAGTCAATCTGACTGGTTTATGCCAGAATCTCTGAGTTGTTTTGACTTGCATTTTCCATTGGACATTTCTGTAAGTGCTTCTCTTCCATTTGATGTTCGTGTGATGAGAGCGTCTTGACAAGAAATATAGTACCGTAGCTCACAGGCCTTCAGCACGGTGGACTTATGATGACTTTCTCACCATCAGACTTCAGAGCACTTTGCAGCCCTGGGAAAGCTACTGAGAGGTGGACGATTCCAGGTCAGCGTAAGCCTGTAATTTCTGTGTCCAGTGGTCAAAGTGTGTACTGTCTTCATAAAGAGCATCTTTGCCATCAAATTCTGTTGAACAACCAATAGCAATTCCAGTAGTCTGTATTATTTGCCTGGTCTTTGAGAAACATCCGAGCAAAACTTCAAAGGGTGGTACTCATGTCTGACACTGTGGCACTGTGACACTGGCATTTTTGTTTGATAATCTGTGGCTTCTGGGGGGAAAAAAAGAACATCTGTTTCATGTAATGCCGTGTGTGTGTGTGTGTGTGTGTGTGTGTGTGTGTGTGTGTGTGTGTATGAGTGTGTGTATGTGAGTGTGTGTGAGAGAATGTATGTATGTGAGTGTGTGTGTGAGTGTGTGAGAGTGTATGTATGTGAGTGTGTATGTGAGTGTGTGTGAGTATGTGTGTGTGAGTTTGTGTGTGTGTGAGTGAGTGAGTGAGTGAGTGAGTGAGTGTGTGTGTGTGTGTGTGTGTGACCTTATAAAATAGATTTCCATATGGCTTTTTCTAAGATCCTTAGTTATTTATTATTCTTCCCCCACCCACTCCATCTTCTTCTTTTTCTAGGGGAGAACCTACTACTATTCTTTTTCTAAATGGACATAGTATCAATCTGCCTTCTAAACACATCCTTTCATTCATAATTTAGTACAGCTCTTACTCTTTACCACAGAAGCATCTTTTTGCAATGAATAGAGGCTCAATACAGACTCACAGATACTGGTCATAGAGCAGAGAATGAATTAGTGGCTGCGAAGTGCTGAGCCATAAGTGGGGCATTGATATCATACCCCCATCTCACCCCCAAACTCGGGGAGTACCATGGAGGAAGGTGTGAAAATATTGTTAAGAGCCAAAGGACAGGGAATCCTCCTGCAAAATGTGTCTTCTTGACATGACAGACCTATTGCACTCATGACTAACAACGTATGTAGTTGTCTATATAAACCTGCCCAAGATCAAGCCAGAAAAAATTCTAGCCTCCACCAAGTAAGGAATCCTAACACTGCACCTCTGGCTAAGGAACCATTAGCAGTTGTTGACTATGGCAGAGGGTGAGCAGGATTATTTGAGAAGTCTCCTCACTGGCAGCATTATCCAATGGATAGCAACACTAGATTCAATGGATTTTATAAATCAGAAAATAAATAAGTAAGAAGATGATATAAAGTATGGAGATAAGATGGGAATGTTAGGAGGGAGAGTAGAGAAAATGGGTATAATCAAAACATACTGCATATATGTATACAATCTTCAAAGATCAATAATTGATTTTTTTTAATTACATTAAATAGCATATAGGGCAAAATACTTTCAAACTTCACAAGCTCTTGCCAATGCTATTGGTTACTCTCCAGAACATAATAGTAAGAACCATGGTGTGCACTCCCTGATAAGTAGATACTAGCCCCCAAAATCTCTGAATACCCAGGAAACAATTCACAGATCTTATGAAGCTCAAAAAGAAGGAAGGCTGGAATGTGTATACCTCAGTCCTTCTTATAATGGAGAACAAAACGCTCATGGGAGAAAATACAAGGTCAAGTAAAGAAACAAGGATTGTAGAAAAGATCATTCAGAGACTGCCTCACCTGGGGATCCACCCCATATACAGTTACCAAACCTAAGCACTATTGTTAATGCCAAGAACTGCTTACTGGCAGGAACCAAATATGAATACTTCCTCAGACGCTCTGCCAGAGTCATACAGATACAGTTGAGGATACTTGCAGCTAACCATCAGACTGAATATAGTGACCCCAATTAAAGAGCTAGAGAAAGGACTGAAGGAGATGAAAGGGTTTGCAATCTCATGCAAAGAACATTATCAACCAACCTTAGCCCCCAGAACTCCCAGGGACTGAAACACTAATCATTGAGCACATATGGAGAGACTCATGACTCCAGATGCATATGTAGTAGAGGATAGCAGTGTCTGGCATCAATGGGAGAAGAGGACTTTGGTCCAGTGAAGGTGTGTTTTCCCAGTGTAGGGGAATGCCAATGCACTGAGGAGGAGAGGGTGATTGGGAGAGGGAGCACCTTCATGGAGGCAAGCAGAGGGGGAAGAGAGATAGAAGTGGGGGAAAGGGGATAACATTTGAAATGCAAATACAGAGAATATCTAATAAATTTAAATTAAAGTAAGAACCTTGTTGTTGAAGACAACGTTGACATAAGAACATAGAAAAGTCATGATGGCTGTAAGCTACAAGTTTTACCCCCACTGATTAGCATTTATAGGATAGAAGGCTACTTACTCTCTATGCTACTGGAGGAAAGAAATAATCATAAATAACACTCAGTCACAAAGTCTATAAACTATAGCAACAACTTCCATGCCAGATACACTTCTGCAATGGTGGCATACAGCTCACGGGAGTAACCAGCCATGTTTTGACTGGATTTCTGGATGAAACCCATAGCTAACCCCGCTAAACTGGCCAGACTTTATGATTTTTAAGTTTTGTTCAGAGATGAATGTAACCTTTCTGGTTAGGGATAACAAAACTTTCTATTTCCAATAGTCTGGGAAAATAGGATTTTAGGTCATCCTACTTTCTACTCGATATAATCTTGAGAAATCTGGATGTTATACCCTTCATTATCAACACCAGTGTTTTCAAAAAAATTGATATTCTTAGAATAAGATTTTTTTCCTGATTTTTGCTGCCCTTGTCCTCACTACCCAGGACACCAGAGATGTAAACTAAGAGGAAAAATAGTGCTCTGCCAGTCTTCAGGGCTGTACAGTGTCTAGCATGGAGTGGATTCACCGGGCCCATTGTCAACACATGTTACATCCTCTGTCTTTGTATAATGAATTATGGTTGTGCTTAAAACATCATTGCATTCCTTTTGCCATTTAAGCTATTCAAGCATAAAAAGAAGGTGCTCGTCGAGCGAGACATGAGATCAGTTATTTAGTTTGGGTCCAATGAGACTAAGATACAGGCTGAGACACAATGATCTTAAGTGTGCAATTTCTACAAGCCCATCTGCTCAACCAAGCTGATTAAGAAATTAAATTCCAGAAATGCTCCCCGGCTTGCCCATTGTCACAAAATACAAATGCAAGCTTGATCTTCGCTGTAGCTTTCACTTCTTTTGTTGAAAGATTTGCAACTAATATCAGGCTTTTAAAAATTCCGGAAAAGAAGCAAGTCATTTATAATGACTTGTGATGATTTATGTTGTAGACTCGGTTACATTGAGAAATGTCTGGGTGATTATGAAAACAAATGTCTAAGTGTGTCTTAATAGTATTTTTAGAAAAGGAAAGACAGTCCTAGATGTAGGCAAAACCATGCAACAGGCTGAAAGTCTATTTAGAATAGAAAAGGAAGGAGATAAAGAGCCCATTAGTGTAGAATATTCTCTTCTCCACTTCCCTCCCTTCTGTTCTTCCCTACCTTCTCTCTTCCTCTCTCTCTCTCTCTCTCTCTCTCTCTCTCTCTCTCTCTCTCTCTCTCTCTCTCTCTCTCTCACACACACACACACACACACACACTCTCTCTTTCTCTCCCTCACCTTCGCCAGATTTTCTTCCAGGTTTCTGATAGATACTAGATTTAATATCTGTTCCACTGGCTTATTTCTAGTTTGTCTCATCTGTTCTTCATATGTCTCCATTCTTCCCCTGGGGATTAAAAATAGTTATGCCACTGCACGCTGAAAGTATAAGTGCTCTTTATAAATTTGACAAAATTATTACAAGTGAACGTTTGCTTTGATTCTCAAAATAGTCTTGGAGTTTTGTGTAATAGTGTAACTGTTCACATAAGGGCGAAGAAATTAATGTAGTTAATGTTAGTGTCTAGAACTAATACATAGTTAGTATAATCTTCTCATCTGTGTTTGGAAAATCTGTATAAGAAGATGTGCTTGAATGTCAAAACAGCAAGAGATTAACCTATGATAGTTAAGGTGGATTGATCCTTTGATTACATTGATAGATGCATAGATGATTAGTGAAGTACTCCAGGATGTGATAGCTCCCAGAGAGGATTCACTCCGGGCCTGGGGAAAGCATGGCTTGAATTGGACATCACTATCTAATAGACTGGGTCCTTTGTGTAATAAAATGCTTACCAGCACAGACACTCTCAGTCACTTGGCTGCAATTACATGAACCCCATCCTCTGCAACATCCTCTCAGTCAATATAAATCAAGCCTACTGGCACTGTTGGCCAAAATAGGCTTTTCATCTTGGAAGCTATGTGTCTAAGGTGTGTACCACAATAGCAAAAGTCTGGCTAACACAAGGCTAGAGAAGTCTGAAATCCTACACTGGGCTGTGAAACTTTCCAGGCGGTAATGACTCGGTACGTCTTTAGATTTTACTCCACTCATTACACACCAACAGCTGACAGTGGCTAGCTGTTGATGTCAGAATTCCTGTGAGCGCATCCGAATATGGCCCCCATACAACTTCCATGGCTACGGAATCATGAGCAGGCAGTCATGAGCAAAAGGGAACATAGCGAAACTACACAACAAATCAACCGGCACTTGGCCTGTTTCACCAAATGAATGGACTTACTGGAATCTATTTTGTTTCTTTTGCTTCTTTTATTCCCTCTGAAGACAAATAGTCTTAGAACTCGAAGCCCCCACATGAATGTGCATGGCAGTCCTTCCTACTGACATTGCTGAGTATGAAAAGTTTCAATTAAAATCTGATTTCCCAAATGACCGAGAGAGTTTACACACACTGAAAAGAAAGTAAGTTATCTGTATACATCAGCCTTTGCCACAATACTACTATGTGATAAACCATCCTATAACTGGCCCTCATGACAGCCATGGTTTCATATGGAGCTAGGGCTGGACTGTGCCACACTCCTTGCAGACTGCGGTTGAGTCCAGCTGAGGTAAGATAGCCTCCCTTACGATTCTAGACCTGTGATTCTCAACCCCTGGATTGTGACGTCTTTGGGAGTCCCATTCCAGATACCCTGCCCATCGGTTATTTACACTGTGACCCATAACAGTAGCAAAACTATCGTTATGAAGTAGCAACAAACTAATTTTATGTTTGGTGGTCACCACAACACAAGGCAGTGTATCAAACGGTCAGAGAATTAGGAAGGTTGAGAAGCGTTGTTTTAGATAGTCAGTGGTAGCCTGAGATAGACCAACAGGCAGTAGCCTCAGCTAGGAAACTCTGATCTCCCCTTCTATTACATCTCTCCAATTAGATGCATTTAATTTGTTTTCATCCTAGCAACAGTCCAAGGCAGTATATAGAAATGCAGACCTGTCAGGTTATGTGTTCTATTTTTATTTTGATTTTTATTTTTGTGTATGTAGCCACATTTAACACTAGTATGGGAGACTGATACCAATAACTAACAAAAACCTGAAGATTTGGAGCCACCAGCTGATAGATATACATATACATTCCCAGAATTTTTAGAGACTACAGTCTTAAATGACCCACAATAAATCATTTTGGTTTTGATAATACGTACAACATTTATATCTCAAAGCATTTATCTTTTCCCCTGAGAACTCTTTAACTCAAGAAGTGTATCCTGGAGAAATTACCAAATGTCTCACTGGTAATGAAGATTAACGCCTTACAAGGTTTGCTGAACTACAGAGCCACTTCAAATTTCTCCAGTCTATAGTAATATCCAAGTCGGCTTTATTTTATGAGAAAGTAAATGAGCTAAGATAAATGAAAGGCAGTGTCTGCAAATATTAATGTTAATTTGAATCATTGTGAATTAACACCTTCTGCATAACAGTCTGTACATGGTGAGTTCATTTGGTTGTTGAATGGAGCAAATACAGATAGAATTGTGAATTTTATTCTCGATCATTTTAATCTGTGGGCAGAGGGACCACTATTTCCCTTAGCAGGAGGACCAAACAACACACTAATAATGGGGTTAACCTAACCTGTCTAAGAAATCCTTAGTGCACAGCTGTTATGCCCTTAGTTCTTAGAGTGCAAAGATGAGTAATATACTTTGGTCCCTGTCTAGTTCCTCGGTTAATAGACAGAAGGTGGCACACAATCCACCCTTATGATACCTCTCTAGAAGCACAGGGGATATCACAGCATTGCTCTCACAAGAGTCTGGCAAGAAAAGATTTCAGGCACCAACCAGAAGGTCAGAGGCAGCGCCCTTTGATATTAGCTTGATGTTTATCATGAATGAAGTGAGTGAAAAACAAATCATTAAATCAGTCCAGGCAGATATTCTAGAAGTTTCTCGGGCAGAGAGCCTATAAATAGGCATGTGTGTCAGCACACGCCTGAAGTGAATGCCTAGAAAACATTGTGGATATCGGAACAAAATGGGACGACAGAAGAGAAAACAAGTTCAATTCCTAGCCTCCCCTAGTGTCACTCAGCAGGTCACAAAACAAACAAAAAGTCATTATGTGTGAAAAGGACTTGTGGGAGGTAAGGGGAAGGCAGGAGTGAGAGGGAGATAAGTGAGTGTGGGTGAGAGACATTAGATGTATTACACAATGTCCAACTTGTCCAAGAACTAGTTTAACAAAAGTTTGACAGAGATCAGTTTCTCCTGTTGGGGACAATGGATCCAAGAAGTAATTATTCTGTGTACACGTAAGGCAGTGGACTATGTAACTAGAAATTTGGAGCTGAAAAAAATACAAGCTCTCATCTTCAAAAGCAAGGAATGAAACCAAAAACATACCTGTAAAACCAACACAACATATTAAAATACTAGCAACAAAGCATAGGGCCTTGGTGCTTTTAGAAGCATATGCAATTACTTAAAAGAATTAAACAGGGGAGCTTCATAAAGCAACATTTTGAAATGTGGGAATAAATAGGGAGTAGGTCATCAGAGTATCTACATGAAGAGAAGAGGTCAGCAGCTGAGAAAATGTGCTGATACTGCTTTGAAACCCAGTGCAGAGTCTGGCCCTTTAGTACTCATAGTAGGGATGCTTCGATCACTGGGCTTTAGTACTCATAGTAGGAATGCTTCGATCACTGGGGAGTTTGGGAATGATAATCTCATACTGACAAATTTCATTACTGTAGGTAAAGAACCAATTTTAAAAATTATTATAATCAAGAGCACACACCTGTAATCACCACACATAGGAAGCCGAGATAGAATTATGAATGTGAGGTCAGCCTGGGCTGCACAGCTAGACTCTGTCCAAATACAAGATGGGCAGAAGGCTAGGTGAGTAAGACGCTGTTGTGAAAGCAAGGGGTAGTGATTTCAAAGCCTCAGAATCCACATACGAAACTAAACATTGCAATTCTTTCCAGTGACCATGGAGTTGTAGGCCAGAGACTAAGAAGGCAGCCAGTCCAAAATGGTGAGTCTCAGATTCAGTATAAAAACACAATGCCAAATATGATAGAAGACATATGCCATCCTTATCTGTCTTCTGACTGTTCCTCATAAAGCCACTATACATGTATGTGCACATATAGGATACACAAATACAGAGAGAGAGAGAGAGAGAGAGAGAGAGAGCAGGAAAGCCCCAATTTTCTTATATAGCATGGGTCCTACATATTGACCTAACAGGGGAGGTGTCCCTACCGGTATTAAAGTGTCAAGACCATGCCATAGGGTTACATGCTTCACAATGCTCATAGCAGCCTTATTTGTGATAGCCAGAAGCTAGAAACAAACCAGATGTCCCACAATGGAAGAATGGATTCAAAAAATAAGTTTTATTTACACAGTGGAGTACTATTTAGCTATTAAAAATGAGGACATCATGAGTTTTGCAGGCAAATGGATGGAACTCAAAAATATCATACTGAGTGAGGTAACTCAGAATCAAAAGGACATGTGTAGTATTTATCTACTAGTAAGTGGCTATTAGCCCCAAAAGTATAAAATAACCAAGATACAATCTGCAGAACTTGGGAGAGGGTAGAGGGAAGAAAGTAATCATGGGGTCAAAGCGGGGGAGAGACCTGCATGGGAGAGGAAAGGGGAAGGGGAAAGGGGAAACATGAACAGGCACTGGGGATGGGGAATAGGAGCAAAGCCCTGAGGGCCAGCAGAATGAATGGAAACAGGCAACCTCAGGAGGCAGGAGGTGGTAGGACCCTCTAGAATGTATCAAAGACCTGGAAGATGAGAGACTCTCAAGACTCAAAGGGGGGGGACCTTAGATGAAATGCCCTACAGTGGGAGAGGGAACTTGTATAGTCTGTCATCAAAAGAAAGACAGGGCATCAAGTGAAGGATGAGGTTGCCATCCCACAGTCAAAAGTCTGACCCAGAATTGTTCCTGTCTAAAAGAACTGCAGGGACAAAAATGGAGAAACAACTGCGGGAAAGGAGGTCCAGGGACCAGCCCAACTTTAAATCCATCTCAAGGGGAGGCTCAAAGACCTGGAATTATTACTGATATACTGATGCTATGCTGTGCTTCCAGACAGGAGCCCAGCATGGCTGCCCTCCAACAGGCCCAACAAGCAGCTGAATGAGACAGATGAGATACTTACACCCAACCAATGTACTTAAGCTTGGGACCCCTGTGGTTGAATTAGGGAAAGGCTGGGAGTAGTTGAGGAGGAGGGAGACCCCATAGGAAGACCAGCAGTCTCAACTAACCTGGACCCCTGGGATCTATCAGACACTGGGCCACCAACCAGGCAGCATACATCAGCTGGCCTGTGGCCTGGGACAGCAGAGGACTGCCTGGTCTGGCTTTCGTGAGAGAAGAGGCACCTAACCTTGAGGCCCCAGTGAGTGGGGAGGGATGATGGGGTAGGGTGGGTGGTAAGGACATCCTCCTGGAGATGGGGGGAGGAGGAATGTGATGAGGAACTGTGGAGAGCATATGGGGAGGGGGATAACACCTGGACTGTAAAAGTTGCTTAAAGATATCATTCATATATATATATATATATATATATATATATATATATATATATATATATATATATATATATGATATATATGGATTTGAGCTGCTCTCTAGGCTTCTTATTGGAGACTTGGAGAAGGTAGTAGTTAACATAGAGACCATTAATTTTTCAAAGTGCTCAAAATAAATGACTATATGTGCTCAGTCAGAAAAAGGCTGTCAGACTTACCTCTTACCTCAGTCATAGAAGAGCTGTTAACATCACACACACACAAACACATATGTGTGCCACACATAGGCTGTTGCACATATAAACTCACAACAGCTATATTTACCTGCTATGTTGTAAGACAGGAAGAAGATCACAAGATAAAGACAATTAAAACTTCTAATATGGATTGAGGAGGAGGTGATACGACCACATTCACTGCTGGCAGCTGATTCGTACTAAAGGAAGAAGAATCACTTTATATAGGGGCAGTGGTCACAGGTATGTGGACCATGACTCAGCAGACATCCACACACAGACATGCATATATAGTTATAGTTAGTTAGATTAGACTAAGTGAGAGATAGGGCATGGGTAGATAGATAGATAGAAAGATAGATAGATAGATAGATAGATAGATAGATAGATAGATAGATAGATAGATAGAAAGGTAGGTAGGTAGGTAGGTAGGTAGGTAGGTAGGTAGGTAGGTAGGTAGGTAGATAGATAGAATGGAGGGCATGAAGTTTAGAGAGAAATATGCTGAGAGAGAATGGAGAGTTGGAAGGAGTAGAGGTGCATATGATCAAGATATGCTGTATACATTATGAAATCATCAAAGAATAAATAAAAATAGGTCCTTTGGAAAAGTTATAATTTGGAAACTTTGGAAATAGGACATCATTGGGAAAACGGTGATACAGCTTTAACTGTGGAAATGCTGATTATTCATACTAGCCTACTACCGCCTATTTTTGTAACCATATCTTGGATTTTCATATAATGTTGAGATTAGTTATATATTTCATCAAAGTGACACATGTGTTTTGTTGGTGTGAATTCTTTGCAACACTGGATGGTGGTAACAACTATATAAGAACAAGCTAAATATAAGTTAGCTTATCAGAGGGAAAGAAATCTAGAGATTTGAAATATCTTAATATGTTTTACTCTTTAAAAAACATGGGCAAGACAGCTGAAGGAATATCTAGGATTAACTAAAATGCAAGTTTCAGGTTAAATGGTCTCAATTCCATTACACATTGCATTGTATAATTTTTTTTCAGATTTGTTGAGAACCGGTTGATAGTACTAATTATGCCTCAACTGTGTGTTAGGATAACCGTGTGACTTCTATTTCTACATCAAGAAAGCTGTTTTCAGAAACCACTTACTTCCTATTCATCTTATTTGTTTTACATGTTGACCTCACATCCATAAATCTCTCAAATGAAACAAAAAAAGTTCTTTGCTGAGCGCACCAGTTTGCCTTTCAGTTACAATAATAAACATCATGACCAGAAGCAACTTGGGAAGAAAGGGGCTTGCTTTACACTTTCTAGTGACAAACCAGCACTGAGAGAAATTGTAGTTAAAACTCAGGCCAACAAGAAAGACCATGGAAAATCTTTCTTCTGGTAGCTAAGAACCACTTGCCCAAGGATAGTTCTGTCCACATTGGGCTGACTCTTTGTATCAATCAACAATCAGGATAGCCCTTCACAGACCAGTCTGATGAAGGCAATTCTTCCGGGTGTTCTCTTCCCCCAGGTTACTCTACTTACATCAAATCAACAATAAAAGCTCACATGGATCCTGACCCATTGCTTTCTTTTTGTATCCCTGATTAACTGTGATTTTTTAAAAAGGAAAAGGAAGAAGAGGAAAAAATGAAGAAGAAGAAGAAGAAGGGGGAGGAGAAGAAGGAGGAGGAGGAGAAGAGGAGGAAGAGGAGGAAACAAGAACATGAACAAGAACAAAAAGAACAAGAAGAACAAAAGATAAGTCCAATGATTTAAAGTCACAGAGCCTGCCAAATATTGTGCCTTTCAGTTCTCACCACAGGAAATGTCTGTACCTCAATGGGGTCTAGAGAAATACTCCCCATTCTAAAACAGCTGTGAGCTCCAGGAATCTTTGTCCCTCCAGAGTCTTTAAATTTTCTGGACCATCTTCACTGCATTTTATCACGGAGAACTGTAAGATGAACTGCACCTTCGTGGAAGAAGGCAACCCATGCATGTGCACATTTGAATCGCTGTCTTTAGTGGTGCAGAGATTGGTACCCTGTCTCTTCCCAGGTTCTAGCTGGACAGGCAGAAGCTGATTTCCATCGATGCTGCGTTCTATTTCTATTCTGGCTCAGTAATGCCTAAGACTTAAAAATTAGAAATGCCCCTCTTCTCTCTGCATTTCTAGGGCAACAGAGATTTTAACGTCTTTGCTGAGAAGTGTTAGGGTGTAGAAAAAAAATATCAGAAATGAAAAGCGATCAGTTATTTTAAACTAATTTCTTAAGTTCATGAATGATTAGATCATGAAAATACAAGGGAAAGAGGACTCTTTGTCTAAGAGCAGTGACCATTCCAAAGAGTTCCTCACATAGGGTGCTCACAAAAGCTCAGAACTCTAGATGTGGGGCTCCACACCCACAGGCACCGTCACATAGAGACATACACACATCCAGAAACACACCAACATAAATATAAATAAGAATAAATTTTTAAAAGCATTTGCTTTCCTCTTCTCATAATGCATGATGTAAGGAAACAATTGTACAACTTCTTCTCTCATTTGAGTTTGGAAATCTGCCTACCACCGTCTTTAATTCCTGAACCTACAGCGGACATTGTGCCACAGAAATCCATATCCACGCGGCTGAGCAATTAGGTCATCAGGAAGGGTTCAGGGTGTGGTGATGGGGGGGGAAAGACACCTTTTCTCATACCACTGGCTAGGATTGGAAAAAAAACATTTGTTTCCAGACAGCGGAATGGTATTGACTTGGATGTTAGGGAAGGCCGGAAACAGAGAAGTCCGTGGGTCTTACTTCCAGTCCTACAATCTCAAGTGGGATTCAATCAAAGCTGGTTTGCTGTGAAAGAAGAATCTGTTACAGGCAAGGTCATTTATAGTCCATACTGAATACTCCCGTGTGCTTCTTTTTTCTTTTCTTTTCTTTTCTTTTCTTTCTTTTTTTTTTTTTTTTCATTTGTCTAATGGGTTTATTGGGATTCCTTACAGAAGGACCTTGAGCGAGAGCTACTTTGGTTTTTTTTGGGAAATCTCCCCCTTTTTTATTGGATAATTTCTGCATTTACATTTCAAATATTACACCCTTTCTCCCCACTTCCATACCCTCTTTCCCTCCCATTGCCTCCATGAAGGTGCTCCCTCTCCCAACTACCCTCTCTCACCTTAGCGCCTTGGCATTCCCTGTACACTTTGAAAACGAGCCTTCTCTGGACCAAAAGCCTTTTCTCCACTGATTCCAGACAATGTTACTCTTATCTGAGAACTTGGTAAAGCCATCTGGGACTAACAAAGCTCTTTAACTCCCAGGGAAGGATTTTTTTATCTGCTTAGACCAAAACCTGATTGGAAAGAGTAGCACCCTCTGGAGACAAAATGGAGGCAGTGCTGAACAAAACAAGAGGACAACTCTACTGGAGATCATCAATGAAGGCTACCACAGAACACAGAACAATGTTATTCAAAGTCTGATATAATTTTATAAGCGTATATAGTGCCTGTTCACTTACATATAAATATGTACAAATACACACACACATACAAACACACACACACACACACACACACACACACACACACACACACGGCCTCCCAGCAAGCCATTCACTGAGGTCTTTCACCCTGAAGACTTGCCCATCTATGACTGTCAAAGATTATTGACAAAAAAAACTCTTCCGGCTGTGATTGGCATCTCTTGAATTTTAAAGTGTAAGATTGCATTTTGGCGAAGAGTATACCTTTCTAAACAATACAACCACTAACCCCTTTGCCACCTACAGCCAGTCAGTGCTGTAATATTCTGGGGTGGGGGGTGCTTTATTTATAGTGATTTTAATGTGTAAAGGGTCTGCTCTAAGTCAGGGAATAGGGAAAAGTTAAACCATGCTCGTTACCAACTTTCAGGGAGTTGGGAGTAGAGAGGCAGAGACAGAAATGTAAATAAGCCATTAGAACACAAGTCCCTAATAGAAGCTGCTTGAGATGAAAACAGCAGTTAGCCTTAAGGAGCTAGAGAAGGCACCTCAAGATCTTACAGCTGGGAGTTTTTAATCTAATTACAACAAGCTTGTAAAAATCATAAACTCTTTGCCAAAAAATAATAATAATGTAGACAGCAATGCTAACTAGAATTATCTATTAAAATATTTTATTGTGTTTCAGTACTGAGTCTGTTTTCTTAGAAATGAATTTAAATGTATGCTTTATTATTCCATTTTCTCTTTTGAAAATATGTTTCAAATATTGTATTAAGCATTTTTAAAAGTTTATTTATTATATATAAGTATACTGTAGCTGTCTTAAGACACATCAGAAGAGGGCATCAGATCTCATTACAGATGGTTGTGAGCCACCATGGGGTTGCTGGGATTTGAACTCAAGACCTCTGGAAGAATAGTCAGTGCTCTTAACCACTCAGCCATCTCTCCAGCCCCATATTAAGCATTTTTAAAATAAAGATAGTTTATAACATATATATATATTAATGTGATAATATGGAACATTTAGCCTGTACTTGAGATTTTTTAAATGCAAAATTGTTCTTCTTAAGGGTTGAAGAGATGACTTGGTGATTATTAGGGCTTAAGGGTCTTGCAGAGGGCCTGGATTTAGTTCCTGGGACCAACATCAGGCTGGGCACAGCTGCTTCTAATACCAGTTTCAGGGCATTCACCACCCTCTGTTTTCCTTGGGCATCTGTATGGATATGTTACCCATAAACTCACACACAAGCATGAACACATGATAAAAGGAAAAGTGAAAATTTTAAAAGTATTTCTTTTTCAAATTAGCAAGCTTGAGATAACAACAGAAATACTGTATCTTGTGCTATAAATACCCTTAATGTAATTAATCTGCGACTATATTAATTAATTAATTAATCTGTGAATAAAATAGAGCACAGGCACACAGTGAACATTCGACCTGACCATGACCAATAAGTCCAAAGCCAGCAATAAGAGCTAGCCAAACCCAGTACTTGAACTTGGAAAGTCTAGAAGTCAATTTCCAATGATCATTGTTTATATTATTAAACCATATTGCTTCTCCAGCCTACTTTAGAACCACACACATATTTAAATAACATCTCCTGATGTGTTGTTATGTCTGGCACTCCTTTTTTATGCTCCAAAGAATATAAAATGTACCAAATGCTCCCCCCAAAATATTTATATACTAAGTCTCAGGAATCTTATATTGCAGAAATTGCCCAGTAGGTGACCCATTGCGACGCATCTTTTTAATTGATATCATTCATTACACCATTTGCCTGACATTTTAAAAATTACTAATGGTGTTACTATTTGTGAAATTTGGCAGTCTTTATGATTTGTCTAGTAAGTATTATTGATATTATTTTATTAATGTGTTTGCACTTATTAGAACATAGCTCATATAAAGATTTGAAAATATGCCGTGGTTCATCTTTCGCACTGAAGATGACTCTGGTCTTTTACAAAGTAAGAGAAACTCACATTTGTCTGAAATCTATCCATCACTTTAATTATTTGTTTTAGTCTCTCCTGTTGATCAATATCACTGCTCTGCTTTGAGGGCAGGAAGTCTATATACTCATCTAATTTTAGAGCATTTACTTTTTTCCCCCTAAATGGAAATATTTTAACTTAATTTACTGGGAATGAAAATACTACATAATGGTGAAATGTGTAACTTATCCATTCTGTAATACACTAGAGTTCATCTGAAGAGAGTTTTAGTATTCAGCTCAGTTTTGACTAGCACCTGTGTGTGAGGAAATGACCCAGGCATAGGGAAAGAACTATCAGACAGAATGAGAGAAATAATGTCTAGAATCCCTAAATTACCAATCTGTTCTTAGCCAGAACTGTGGACACTGAGGTTCGAGAGCAGGGGGAGTGATGGATGAACAATATAAGAAAAAGTAGTGAAGAGGAACTGGGGAGTACTAAGACGGTAGATAGAGGGAGGACAATTGTGGGAAGGCAGCAGAGGACCTGACTTCTAGGAACCTATGAGTGACAGGTTCTCACAGAGCACTTCCATTTGATGTTGGTAGTCCTCTTACCTACATCTACCTGAACCTAGAGCTTCTTTGGGGTTCTGCTGTGATTTCCACTTAGAGTCTTATTCCATATGCCAAGCTCCACTTCTTCATACGATATGCTGTATCCAAAGGTCTTCAAAGTCTTCTCTCACTCCACCATGGGAGGCTAAAGGGTTATCTGCTAATGAGGGCCTGCACTTCTGTACTATTCAGTCACAGATAAACTAGGAGGCAATAACACCTGAAATGGTCAAGAGCATCAGAATACTCCTTGCCTAGAGACAGATAAGGTTCAAGGGAAAGAGGACTCTTTGTCTAAGAGCAGTGGCCTTGTGAAATATACAAGAGAGTTCAGGTGTTTTGTGTGTGTATAGAGAACGCACTGAAAAGATGAAAGAATGACTTTATGGAACCGTAAATGTATGTCAACATAATAGATCTAGAGATTTCCCACTAAACACAAGACACTAGGATTAGATATTAATTTGCTCCTAAAATCTACTAAAAAGGATAAAACTCCTACATTTCCAAAACAGAATGGGGGGAGCAATAGAAGCAGATCATACCCACCATATTATGAAAACCAAAGGATAACAAAGCAGTTACTAACTTAGAAAATGGGGAAAGATTTAAGTGTTGTAGTGGAGTTATTTTGAGATAACACCAAAATTCAGAAGGCCAACAGGAGCAACCAAGAACCTTTAGAAAGCGAACAAAGCTTTAAACAAAGGCAAGAGTATCCCTAACAGTTATCATGAGAATTTCAACCTCAGATGCTCATCTACCATCTCAGTCCATCATGCAGTTACAAAGAGTAGGAAGGTGACAGAGACCTCAAATGGAAAGAATATGATCAAAATAAATTGTGTGAAATTCTCAAAAATACAATGTTATAAATAAATAACAGAAATCCATTTGAACCCAGCAGAGGAAAGGCGGCTGGCCAACAACAAAGCAGGAACTAGACCAAGTCTTGTCTTGAAACCACCAGGGAAACAGAAGGCTGTGTTAGGGCAGCATAGAGAAAAGCTTTATATCTAATCTCTAGCGCACAGGAGTCTGAGGGGTTAGAGGATCCAAGACTATTTAGAGAACAGAAAACTCAAGAGAAAACCGATGCACTCGGAGTCTCAAAGTTGGCAGAAGTCTAGTAACACGAAAATTTAAGAATGTCTTTGGAATGTAACAGAAAGCCATTTGTACCACCAGAATGGAAAATAAAGAAACTAAGTCATGTGGGTAATAGTTCAACCCTTAGAATTTTCTTATAGGGCTTGTCTAACATTGTCACTCAAGAGTTGCAAAGGGTTGGACACAAAGGCATTCCTGGAACCGTCCAACCACAGAACACATATGACCACCCACTCGACATATGTGAAAAATAAGTCATGGGCAGGAACTCTACTGAGCCATTTTTAAAAATTAAACTTTAAGCAATCTGAAGGTTAATGGCTGGCCTAAAATTTAGGCCCCAAATTATTTCAAGATGCAGAAATACATAGACATTTGTCCACCATGCTTAACTGGATGCAGCGATCACTGTTGTGAAAGAGAAATGACAGAGCCAATTGCATTGGTTACTCACACAGTTTTATGACAATGCTATTGGGATTTAACCTTTGCATCATCATGTCAACCTGAGGTCGAGTGGAGACCATCGGCACAAAATGAAATTTCCATCTTTTGCAGCCCTGTGGGTACTGGTGGTGCAGGAAAGGAATGGATACCACCACTTCTTACAGTGACATCAATGCAGCTGTTTCTGGCCCGTCCCTGTGTGCTCTAGCCCCATGATCATTATTCTCACATGGAATAACTTTGATTTCTCTATTCCTCTCTCATATTTCAAGAATAACTTCTAATTATTTTCCCACCTAACATTTACAAATCCTTAGCTAGAAATACAGGAGTTCCTACTGTGGAGTCATTCTGAGTCCTCTTTGGGCATGTTTGGGACTTTCCTTCTTTGTGAATCAAAACATTTTATTCATCATTCTGTGGACACTTACACTGGTGTAAATTTCTGTTGCTGCAGAGACCATTTCCTTTGGTTTCATAGTTCCACAGTCCGGATAGTTTTCTAGACTACATCGGGAGTTCAGTAAGTGTACGGTATGAGAATTTCTTCACTATCATTCTTGTCATTTATAAAAAAAATTGTAAATAGAACAATGATCTTTTTATTTCATTTCATGGATTTAAATAAAAGCATCTAATTAACCTTTAATTATAGAGCTGTGCTTAGTTGGTTTAAAATTCTTTCACTGTCAAGGCCTTCACATTGAGGTCTTAAATCACTGAGCTAATCTATTCTTTCAAAAGAAAGCTCAGGTCTATACATAAAGTTATTTTGATAACTCTGTTTTCTCATTAATTATGATTTCTAACTAGTTCTGAAACCCTAAAATAAAGGGTGGTACATAATGATAGGTTATTATTCCATAAGCATGTATAATTAGAGATTAGGATTATACAAAGAAAAATGCATGGAATCTCATCATCATACATGTTTTTAAGAGGAATTTTAAGAACTAAATGTGGTATGATAAAGAATGGAGAAGAAATGCAAAAATAATCCCATTTATTTCTATATAAATTTAGTAAAGTCTTCATTTAGTAATTGCTAAATGCTAACAGCTGAACATGTCCCAAGAAGGTCAGAAGTAAGAAAGAGAATGGTTCTCTGACTTGATGGAACTCAAACTTCAGTATAGAATTTGGTAATTAAGTAGTAAGTGAAAATCAAAAGTAAATATTAATCATATTCCCATATTCCTTAAGGAAACACATTGCCATGTTCTTTGACTAGCTGACATCCACATCAAGGAAGATTTCTCTTTAAACTGAGGCTTTGAGAGAGAGGCATCAGTTCTGAAAGAGGAGGCAGGTGTTACTTAGTCAAAGTCTAAGGACGAGCATCAACACAGACCCCGAAAAGACAGAGAGCTTAGCTTGTTCGAGGAATTTTACAATAGAGCAGAGAAAACAAGAGAAGAAAACGCACCACTAGGGCAGGAGTGTGGAGTTGAGAGCTCAAGCTGGGAGTAGAAATTTGGGAAACATTGGCCCATGGTGGAATTTAAAGCCATGGAAGGGACACGTTTCCCAAGAGGAAAACCAAGAGAGACTAGAGAGAACCCATTGGTGGTCTGTAATAGTCAAGTGGAGGAGAGAAAAATCAGTGTGGGGAACTAACAAAGAGAAAGCCTGGGAAGGCAACAAAAACCTGTGGATTGCAGTTCAGGGACACCAGAAGAGGGTTTATCAGGGAATTTGGACCACTGTGTTGGATGCTTATAAAATACATGATACAGGTGAAATGTACAAAACATTGGCAACCTGTCAGGATAGAAGTCATGTGTTGGATTATAAATAATAATTAAAGAAGAGCTTGGAACCCTTGATGGGCACAGAAGGAGTTGGAGTTGGAGTGGGGAGTGAAGGATGAGAAGGGTGCAGGCACAGTACTTATGTGTGGAGTTCTGGAAAAAGAAACTAGTTTTTAATGTTGTGTTGTCGAAAAGGGCCTAAGTGGAAATAGGGTCAGTAAGCATAGACAAAATCATTCATGGGAATTGTGCAATGAAAACTCTCAGAGGGTAACCGGCAAGTGAAGGACACAGAACGGGCCGCATTGCAGCCAGTGTTTCACACCAACAATTAGAGCATACTGCATCCAGATGACAAAGTTGTGTTGTAACTGAAGGAACAAAGGGCTGAGAAAAGAATTTCCCAAGACTATCCAGAAATCATGAGCCTGAAGTAGGCCTCTGATGCACAGGCCATAAGAGAAAGAAGATGGTGCCATCTACTCTTGAGTGTTTATACAGCCCAGCAAGACATCATAGGATGCCATCCATTATTAGTGATTAAAAATGAAAATAGCAAGGAAGTTAGAGGAGATGTTGGAATAGGGAATAAGGAATGAAGAATAAGTGAAAGGCAAATAGCAAATAAAGGCCTAGAGAGAAAGTCAGAAAGCTGCTTTACCCAGTGACCCTAGGGACATTCTTCAGGGGGATCATAAACAAAGCAGTGTCCTAGGGGACATTAATTTTTCAAGGTTCCAGGTATGAATTTGTTCACTGAGTAAAAAAGTTAATTTGTGTGCACCTGAATCTGTGTGGTGGTTGGAGATGTCTGTATGTGTCTGCTTGTCTGTCTGTCTGTGGGGAGGTTAAAGGATGTCTGTGTCTGTCTGTCCATCTGTGTATACTTGAATGTGGTATGAGTGTGTGTTCCTGTGTGTATGTGTGTACTTGAGTACGCTGTGTGTATACCTGTGTAGGTTGGTGTTAAGGTATTACATGATTGAACAGTGCAGAGATAGGCAGTGAAAAGGCTAGGAAAATGGAAGAGGAGGGAGAAAAGAGATTTGGAGAAAAATAAAGATGAAGCTGGAAAAGGAGGATCTAGATCCAGGTGGTCTTAATTGGTGATAGGTAGATATGAATATTTTAAAGGGTTCCTATAGTTCTTTGTATCTCATATAGAAGGACAGTTTGTATCTTTGTCCATTGGATGTAAGCTTATTGTGTGGAGAGTTTGTGGATTGAGAATTTAATATATAAACCTGCTTGAAACGCTACCGGGTACTGGAGTCATGTTTGCTCCAGGTGGTGGGGTAAATGAACACCAGGGCAGGAACCACGTGGAGAGGGCAGCTTGTGGACTGTGTGACCGAGGCTATGTGCTCAGCTCCACACTAGAGCGGCCACCATGGAGTGAGACCACGGGGACCGATGAAAGGATAAGTAGTCTATTTAATATTTACTGCAACATACCTGAGTGTAGTGTGTGTGTGTGTGTGTGTGTGTGTGTGCGTGCGTGTGTGTGTTTTTCTTGGCATTGTCCTCGAGTATATTAGGTAAGCCCTCGACAACTGAAGTAAACGTTGAAGCAATTTAGAGGGTTTACTAGATCAGTTTGGAAAATGTGGGGGTGGGGTATGGAATGGTAACAGAAAGATGGCAGCACAGTGACTAGAAAGGGGTAATTGAAATGATGAAAATGAGATGTGTAACATTCATCTTGGAGTCTTAGTGAAGAAGTGAAGAACGTTTTCTGCCTATGAGCAGAAAGAAGTCTAGGACACAGCTGGTCATGTTTTGGTGGCTAGAGAGGTATTTCCTCCTGTCCCATGTTATGGTGGTAGTCACTAAATGCCACATCTTGTCCTAGAATCTGTTACTTAAGCATCCCATTCCATTTCCATTTTTTCAACTTAGGGAATTTGATTTAATGTATTCTTATCCATACGTATCCTGCCTGAACTTGTGACATCTGGTGCTGCTACTCACAGGCTAAGAATTGATACAGACAGTCTGTATAGTGCTTTACTAGTAAACAAGCCATACTGACTGACCACTAAGGAAAATGCCTCTTGATGATCTGTACTTCCAAAGTTTCACTCCCGCAGAGATGAGGGAGAAAGGAAACGGGTCTTAGAATTTGTCAGCATCATCCTGCCTGCTAAAGTTTTAAGTGTTGATCTTGCTCTTTAATAAGCAAGGTATATGCAGATTTCCCAAGAATTCATACCTTCTGGAAGAACCACAAACCAACTGTAGAACATTGAAAGTATCAGAGAGTGTGATCCGTTCCTTCTGGAAAAAAGTTACTGGTGTCAAGCTGAGAATTTGCCTCAGAAATGGAAAATTCTTAAAAGCCAAGTAGGCCATTTTAACTCACCAGGCAGTGTCCTCTTGGGAAAATATGGACTTCTTCTCTCAATAGCTTATCTGTTCTAATTACACACTATCTGTTTATCAAGAAATACACTGCTTCTGTTATTCAGGATAATAAAAGGAATCTTGAGAAAGAACTTAAATATTTAAGAACTGCTTTCAAAAAGATTACATGTGTGTCTATGTATGCTCAGTTCTTTTATAAAGGAAACACACACACACACACACACACAAACATACACACACACACACACATACACATATACTATCTTTTGTGGTTTTTGAGTTCAGGACTTCTTTCTTTCTCGTTTTTCTTCAGCCCATTCTTATCTTTGACTCCCCCCTACAATACTACTCTCTGTAACTAAATGCCAGAGCATACACTTCTAAGAGTAAGCAATAAAACACTGAGTAATAACCAAGACTCAGCAGCACTGGCCTGAGTAGCTTGGGTCAGCATGATCACTGGGCATCACTGTAATATTAGGAGCAGGGGACAAGCTTTTTCCCAGAGAATTCACTGATCTCTGAAGCAGTAGATGGTGCCCACAGGGCTAGAGATGGGAAAAAGTTTAATAAAAGGTCCATAAGATGTCTTAATTTGAATGATGTACTCCTATTTTCTATGAAACAACTATGAAATAATCCAGAAACTCCCTGGATGAGTTTTGTTATCAACTCCACAGCCAGAGACAGCAGGCTGTTCTTCATTTTATTTTTCAAAAATTGACAGCTTAAAGATTTTAGGTGTTTGAAAGACAGCACAGCCCTTATCATGCAAGTGTGAAGACCGGAGTTTGTATTTCCTGATCTCAGTTAAAAAAAACAAAACTGTACTGCCTGACCATGGAAGGCAGAGCAAATCAGCCAGACAAACAAGCCCAGAGCATGAGTCTCAAGTTAAGTGAGAGATCCTTCCTCAGAAAATAAAATGGAGATAGAATAAGGAAGTTATCAGACATCAATCTTAGGACAACACATATACACATGCATGTGCATATGCACATATACATGAACCATTCACACATGTAAACATGTGTCACACAGCATATCATGTATACACACATAAAATTAATTTTTTTAAATTCATGACATATATGATATTCTCACATACATACGTGTTACAGAATGTTCAAGTCAAGCTAATGAACTTGCCCATCACCTTAATACATACGTCTTTTTTCTGAGAATCAATTTCTACTATTACTACTACAGTCCATGATCTTCAAGTACAAATTGTTTTTATGATTAACTTTAACTGAATGACATGAAGGAGGAGACAGTCATGTCCATAGGCCATGTAGAGTCCAGGGCACAGCAGGGTAGAGAAGGTCACTGGAACTGCAGAAGGAGTAATACACACACAGTAAGTCTGGGAGAGCAGGACAGAAGGAAATAACTTACAAGTGAGCTGAAGAATCATCTCTAAGTTTCCGGGCCAACATAATTCTTTGGTGCTTATATTGTGTCCCAACAAGAGATTTCATGCATTGGATTTGATTGTCACCTTTGGGTGGCTTTGCTACTACAGTGTACCACCTGGTTTTCTGGCAGTTTGAACATAGGCTCAGCCAGCTGTGGGATGGAGTTGGCCCTCCATGACAGGGTTTCTTGAATGAAGCCAAAAAGGAATGATTGCATGGCTGGCTTCCTCCAACTTATATTATTATTACTGTTGAAGAATAAATATAGAGAGAATAGAAAAGCCACTCTAGGTTTTGAAGGGAAAGTTTAGCAATTTCTTTATGTTAGGTTTAGTCTCCTGCATTTACTGCAACTCTATTTTGAGATTAAAGGCAATTGAATATCTGTATATCTAAATTTATTAATGAAAATAATGTTAAAATAAGGAATTTTTAATTAAATTCTTATATTATATACTCATTTACTTTCTAATTTGACTCAAATCCTCTCTTTAGAATGCCAATATAATCATGTAAAACCAATTGAATTAATATTTTTAAATTAAATAATATTGTAATATTTATTTATCCTGATACAATATTTATTCTTATCAATATGTCTTGATTTTGACCTAGCTAAATAAAATTCCCCAAATATTCTAACTATCATAGTCATTCCCATAAATAATACCCAAACTATACCCAAAACATCAATAGTCTGTACCTATTCTTAAATTTTCACCTTGTAAAAATTGTGGAGTTATGCTTTTTGTTATTGATGTTTGTCTGTTTGTTTGTTTGTTTTTATATCATCATGGGTTCATGTTTCAAAATAAAATACTTTAATAAATATTACAGAACATGGACACTCATAACAATTTAAATTAAATGACATGTATCAATCCACAATAAATTCTTAGTTTTATTATTTAAAACGTTAATCTAACTTAGATTTCAGAAGCAGTATTTGTGGTGGTTAGTTTTAACTGTCAACTTGACATATCATAGAATCCTCTGAGAAGAAAGTCCTAACAAAGGACTGTGCAGATTGAGCGGGCTTGAGAGTCTCTCTGTGGAGGATTGTCTTATTATATTCAGTCTGGAAGTCCTGCTCACTGTAGGCAGCTCCATTCCCTAGGCTTAGGCGCTGGAGAATATAGAAAGGAGAGAGTGAGGTGAACACGAATGCTTTCATTCACGTTCTGTTCTCAATTGTGGATACAAGTAGCTGTTCTAAACTCTAATACCTCCACCTTCCTGCTGTGATAACCTATAACCTAGTAAATGTGAGTTACAAATAACAACTTTTGCCCCTAAGTTGTTCTTTTCAGGGTATTTCATCATAGAACCAGAAAATAAAATGGAATCCATGTTGATGCTTACTTGTGGTAATTATTGATGGCAATACTACTGATCACGTGGGCAAAATTTCATAAGCTTAGCTCTGAAATTCCAGCTGACTCTGAATTCATTTTATGAAACATTTACTAAGCACTACTCTCTCACTCTTCAACATGCAAATTATAAAATGTTTGGCATCAGACTTTTAATAAAAATCTAAAATATTTATAACAGTTGCTAATGATTAATGAAGAGCTCTTCTGAAACCCATATGTTAACTATTCACATCATCCTCTATTTTTCTAATCTCTACCAGATTCCACTCTCCTTCTTTATAAAAATTAATTAATTTTAGAGAATAAATATATAATGAAAATAATAAATTTAGTATGGCTGTCTTCTTCACTACCACCTGTTATATACTAATAGTCATATGAACTTAAAATCTCAAGAAAAAATGTGTACTTAGCACTTTAGAAGTGCATGTTAAAAAGACACTGTCTGCTTTTGTGTCAGTATAAAATTGGGACTATCATAGAGTGATAATTAAAATTTCACTTGGAAATAACACAGTATGTAAAAGTTAAATGCCAATAATTTAGACACACCCTTTCCAATTCCATGTGGAACCAGATGAAGGAGAAAATTAAGAAAACAGTCATCAGTATTAAATAGGACCCAGAGGCTAACCTTTTAGCATTCATGTGGAATACTTCTGAATTTTAAGAGAATAGGGGGGAAGACCAGTTTCTGATACCATTGGATAGACTATGCGCTCTAATTTGTAATTTTTAAAACAAAATTTTACCCTAGTGCAGGTAGAAGGTGAATGATCAATAATATTGTAAAAATTAAAAACTTGATTTTTAACAATAATAATGCAACATTAATATCAGAAAGATGTCAACGGCAACTCTAAAGCAAAATGCTCCTTTTATCGATCTTAATCTGCCCTGCATAGCTCATGATTTTTCTTATTTCTTGTTCACAGAGAAAGGAAAGGGGGAAGATAAGAAGCAACATATGTTACTTCTTATGTTAGCTCATTTAAGCATTTAATATTCACATTCTGACAGACAGTAGGTGCAACCCTTCTCTTGGGTGTTGAGGACTCATGTCATATTCAGGCACATGGCTCAGAGGTACTCAGCTATTCACCCACACAATTCCTCCCAGGTACCAGGGATAGTTAATAACTAACGAAAGGTATTTTATTGTTCCCTTTCCATAACCAGTGTCAACAACAATCCTTGGGATCATGAAATCCTCTCTCAATTCATCTTAACTGCCGAGAAATTAAAGCATATGCTTATATTCTAATGTCTTGGGAGGACTGTGTGTGTGTGTGTGTGTGTGTGTGTGTGTGTGTGTGTGTGTGTGTGTGTGTGTATGTGTGTGTGTGCATGTGTGTGCATGCCTGCATGTGTGTTTCTTTTCTAGATCTCAAAGGAATTTAAAAGGCTTCACATAGCCCCTTTATTAACTCAAGTTAGATTTGGGCATTTTCACGAAGAAACCTATGAGAAATGACAGTTATACAAGAAACAAAATGTTTTACATCCAAGGATTGTTGAATCACCTCACAGTCTAAGATGATTTCTGAAGCTACAGCTACCATATGTTATAAGCAGAAACAATGAGAAAGAATTAGGGGGCAGGAGGGTCTTTCAAATGATATGGCTCTCATTAGCCTTACCAAAGGTCTCAAAATCTCCAACTATTCATATCTTTTTTTATCTCATCTTTAAAGTCGTTTGGTCATAGCTAAATACAGGAAGATGGAAAATACAAGCTTTTATACCTGACAGCCATGTAAAGGTCAGATTAAAAGTCAAAGACAGAGTCAGCATAGCTTGGGAGTAAATTATCCCAATCTCTACTGTAGCTATGAGCTTCCATACTTGAAGGCTAACATACATGCAATGCTGAAACGGCACCGATCATTTTTGTATCTGTGGACAGTTTGTCGCAGTTCGACGGCTTTTTAAATGTACCTGACGCCCACTGCCTGCTGGAGGGATGGCTGACACACAAGGTGCATGAACTGGAATTAAGTAGGGGCTGCACAGCAAGTTCAAGGTCAGGCCAGTGAGAACTTAAACCCTTCATTTCCCAATCCATCTACATCCACACGTCTCCCCAGGCAGGCGTGCTGGAGCACAGCCCCACTGTCTGCAGTGTTCACGTCTTCTCCCGTGGGAACTCTCACTGGCCCACAGCACTCCCCACCGAGGAGAAGCACACGCACACGGTCACACGAGTGCTTGCCCCACCACAGACAAAACGTGGATGATTGGTATAGAGGCCACAGAGAAAGTGACACATTGAGCTAGCCTCCAGCCAGCATTATAAAGAAGAAGTGACGTCAGGCACATCATGGAATCAAATTCTGGGCATAGAATTAAAACAGGAGCATTCTATTACCCAAGAATATAGAGATTAAACACACATACACATGCACCCATGCCAATATGCATATATCACAGATACATTCATCTATGCCCACATAGACACAGAAAACCCCATATATACAGAAACACAGCTATACATACATAGGAACACACACACATATATACATATATATATATGAGAGAGAGATCACACAGATATAACATATACACACAGATATATTCACAGAGACAAATATAGACACAGACAATACACACAGATAAACACACCAAAAAGCACAGAGACAAAGAGTTGCACACACATACACACACAAATATATACATACAAGTCACCACAAATTCACACACACATACACACACACACACCATATATACCACAGTGACATAGAGAGACACGCAGATACAAAGAAACACATGTATAGACAAATAATATACAGAGAGAGACAGATACACACACACACACACACTGACAGGGAGAGAGAGAAAGAGAGAGATTTCAGGAAATAATAATCTGCTCTTATTGCTGAATTTCAGAAGCACAGCTTTCCCTGTCACTTAGCCTTCATCCCAAAGCGAAAGGTCAAAATAAGTGGCCCAGTCAGGCTTAATTGGTAAATTCATCAACTCGGCAGGAGCAATGACGAATCTACCTTTAAATTGGGTGGATTTATAGCTACATATTTAGGTCACAGGTTGCCACAATAAAACAGGTATTAAGTTGATTAAACCTGAATTTGTTCTCAGGATCCATTGCAAACAGCTCCTCATGCTTGACTCGCAGGCCGAGAACCTGTAAAAGGTGCTGAGGCGTGAGCTACGGGCGGGCGCCTGGTCGGGAGCAGGACGCTGCTAGACAGAGCTGTAGGCCTGAATGCTCACACCAGACTGAACTGTGCAATGGACACAGGTCAGGAGACATGGCCTTCTGCTCTTCCTTGTCAATCAGACTTTTATATATGGTGGTTTCAAGGGGGGGGGAATGAGAAATAGATGCTTTGGGACAATACTGTAAAAAAAAAAAAATCAATATAAACTTGTTTCCAACAGTCACCTTTATTGTTCTACTCTTCTGTTTGCTTTTGAGATGGTAGTTTAATGACAACCTGTCTCTCTTCCATTTCCTCCCTCTAGACCAGTGATTCTAAACCTCCCTAATGCTGCAACTTTTTAATGTGGTTCCTCATGCCGTGGTGACCCCCATAAAATTATAAACCATAAAATTATTTCATTGCTACCTCATAACTGTAACTTTGCTACTGTTGTGAATCATAATGTAAATGACTGGTAGGCAGGAGATTTGGTGTGTGACCCCCAGAGGGGTCATGACCCACAGGTTGAGAACCTCTGCTCTAACTCCTCCCATACACCCTACATTATGTTTCAATTTTATGGCCTATTTTTCACTCACTGTTACTATATACATGTCTATATTCTTATCGACGTACATGTTTCTAAATATAGCCTGTTGAGTTCATATAATGTTACTTGTATGTATGTTTTCAAGGCTGACAAAACAAAAATAAATGTTCAGGGGTTTTATCGAAAATGAATCTTCTGGAAGAATATATTGAACACTTTTGAGTGTATTAAGGAATGTGAGGCTTAATCACGGGATTCTTATATTTGAATGAACTTTTTCTGACCATAATCCCCAGAACTAGGGTCATAGCCAGGTCTCCTAAAGGCAGCCATTGGCTCAAGCTTGCCTTCTGTGTTGCCGTGCCCCTGCCTCCGAAGCCAAATGTCCGTTCCCTTCCCATACCGTCTGGATGTTCTGAGCTGACCTGCCCTTCCTTCTCTAACAGAGTGCTTGCTGTCTATGGCTTACCCCTCCCCTCGGGAGAGTGTGGCGCTCCCATACCATCTGTGACCCTGTGGGTTCTCATACATCATCATCTGTCCTCTCTCTCCCCCTTCACAACTTTCCACGTGTCTCTTATGTTTCCCTCTTTTCCTATGATCATAAACTGTCCATTTATCTCCTCCTGCCCTAGCTCTGGATGTTTCTCTCATAGTCTATTAGGTTTCAGTCAATGTGAATAAATGGGATTTAATTTAGATGTGATCCTAACATTTTTTTTTCTGCTTCTCTGCCTTTACTCAACCTGTTCTGTCAGCATGAAACTTTATTGCCTTCTCCTTACATTTTTAAATCACACTCAGGATAAAACTCTTTATATATACAAATCCCAAGATGCTTTATGACCCTGACTAGCCTGAGATCTCAGCAACTGAGCAACATTTTTGATAAAATATACAAAGGAAAAGTAAGATAAGACTGGGCAGTTTAGCTCAGTATGTAAAGTACTTGCTTCACAAGCATGACAACCTAAGTTCTGATTGCCAGCACCCAAGGGGAGAGCTAAAAAGGGCTTCTGGGGAATCAAAGACCAGTGAATCCCTGACACTGTTAGACAGCAAATGTATTGTAATAGATGAGCCCTAGGCTCTACAAGAGAGACTATAAGGAAAACAAGATGGAGAGTGACTGAGAAGAATGGGCAACATGAAGCTCTGGTCTCCAAACAACACACACAACATACACACACACACACATACACACACACACACATACACACACACATACACACACACATACATACAAACACACACAGGCATACACACACATAACATACACACACACACACACATACATACACAGGCACACACAAGTACACACACCATACACACACATACATACACACACAGGCACACACACATATACACACACATGCACGTGCACAAACGTAATTCGCACACATGTGTGCATACACACATGCACACATAGGCATGCACACACATATATACACATACACAAACAGAGGCACACACACACACAGGCACACATACACACACAATGTAATGGACACAAAGGATACACAAAATTATCACTAATTATTCGACAAACCAGTCTAAGGGTCTTTAAAATGAGGAGGTGAGAACTATGAGGTTTATTTCAAGCATTTCCTACGTTATATGCTATCTACTATAGTATATTATTGATTATGTTGATACAGCCTTAGAACTTTAAGCAAAATAATTTCCTTTGCAACCATACTAAAACTTATCATAAGGAAGAATGCTCACAGGTCCATTATACAGCATTTATATCTTTTTTACCTTTGTTAAATAGCATCAATTCTGAGGCACAAAGTACAACAGGTCTTGAGTTTATTGTCAGTGGAGGAGGGTGTGGGTAGTAATGACTGGATAGTAAAAGTGGTGTCATAGATGTCATAGAACTATGACAAATGCTCTCAGATGAAGGCAATGGTGGCTTACTGGCCTTATATTAGCAGTATGCACAGAGGGACGTTTAAAACAGACCCTGCCCAGTGAAACTGCATTGAGGTGATCAGGGAGAGCACACAGACATCCTGTAAAGACACTGGGGGGCTACCTGGTCAAGGTGACATTGCAACTCAAAGCCGCCATAACAGAAAGGCTAGTGAGAAAGCAGAGCATGGCTGCTTCTGCAGAGCAGCCTCACAAGGCCACACTGTCTGTCATGAAGCTAGGGCTGGCCTCTTTCCTCTGTCACCAAAGGGGGGGGGGTCTTACCAGATCCATGTCTCCAGAGATTTGTCCAGAAGCATCATAGAGCTAGTTTCAGAATATGAGGGCGTATCAGAGGAGGAAACTGGGGGTGGGGGCAAAGGATGACCCAGTGAATAAAGGAATAGGCACGCCACCCTAAACCTTAAAGTCTTGGGGAATATCTGGCTATGTCGATGAGATAGAAAATAGGAAATCAGAAAATTGGGGACATGTCTGAACTTTCTGAAGCAGAAAGAGGTGGTGTTCTCAGAAGAAACCGTAGAAGGAGAAAGGATCATGTTGAGGAATGGGATGCCTTTCTCTTAGGTAACAACTGTGGTGTGGACAGTAAGTCTCATGCTCACGTTGCCCACCCAGCTGCTCCTTGACCATGCCAAGTCTGGCTTCTTTATTCCTCTCACAATAATCTCGGCCCGTACACTCACCTTCATTCCAGGCCCCAGGGGTTTTTTCTTCTGTGATGCATCCTCCCCTGCAGTTTCTAAAGCTCCTCGGCTTCCTGTCATTTCAATCAGTTCAGCTTGTACAAGCAACTGCACTAGCTCAGAAAAGCCAGGTCCTTGCTGGGAATCAAATGCAGTTCTGCCATCTGGGTGGGCAGACCACCCAGCCCAGGTTCCCGTGAGGGGATGTGAGGAAGGGTGCATTAGCATCCTGAGCAGCAACACCAGAGGGTCCTTGACTGAGCTGACTGAAGACACCAGATAGAATACTGGGCTCAGAGTCCTGACACCATCCTAACTGGTATGACTTTCTTTCCAGTAAACTTAGATCGCTCATTTTTCAAACATGATCAATTTTTTAATTGTGTAAATAAACTAACCTATTTAGATATGCTTTTAAAAATGCTTACTCTCATAATTAAATTCTGTCAAATATGCTAGGATGCCTCAAGGTTTTAAAGCTATCACTAGTGACAGCAGCAAACTTTCAAAAATAAAAATATTTAATTTTTGTTATTTATTCTGCTCCCTTTAGATTTACTTTTAAATATTGACTAGCAGTGAAATGCTGTGTTTCCTGTAGGATTTGAATAGTTCATAGCTAACATTAACATTTAATGAAACCAAACATACCAAGAAAATTACTCTAAAAACTTAATAGCTCAGGAAGGCACAAGCTTATTGTGCAATTATTAAACAAATCTTTGTCATCTTATAATTCCACATGACTCAGAATTACTGTCTTAGAGAAAGAAAAAAAATCCTGCACAGAGCTCCACATGGACTTCTTAACAAGTATTACTGTCTTCACCAACCGTTCAGTTCCACGCGTGTATGCGTGTATGTGTTCCCTGTTGAAACCTAGCTGAGCTGAATGATGTAATGTTGATGGAAAAAAGTGTCCTGTCTTAGTCCTGTCACTCTTCCCCGTGAGATGCCTTTATTAACTGAGGACTCAGGAAAGGCCAGATTTACATTTTTCAATACCTCATAAGTCAAACCTGCAAAATTTCCCTTCCTTTGCTTCCTTCCCCTCTATTCACCCTTTCATTAAACATTGATTTGGCATAAATTACTACAAAATACTAGAAAGGAATAAAGTCAGGAGCCTAAATGGACATTATCATGTTTCCTAGGAATATCAATGTCAAATTACCAGCACCCCAGAGACAGGGGAGAGGAGGAGAGGGGAGGGGAAGAGAGGGGAGGGGAGGGGAGGGAAGGGAAGGGGAGGGGAGGGGAGGGGAGGGGAGGGGAGGGGAGGGGAGGGGAGGGGAGGGGAGGGGAGGGGAGGGGAGGGGAGAAGAGAAGAGAAGAGAACAGAACAGAAGAGAAGGGTACTCAGAAAACAGAGTGTATATTAGAGAATTTAAAATAAATAAAAGCCCAAAGAAAATACGTACCAAAGCCCAAGAGGAAATGTAAATATCACTATATAGAAACTTCCACAAATTCTAAAAGTCACCTATTTGACTGACTCACAGAGAAACAGCAAAGAAACCAAAAGATGGAGCCTAAAGAACTGCAAAGGTGAGACAAGTGTGCTGTCACTTTAAGCATTATAATGGATGTTCAACTTTTCACGAATGGTATTTATGTGATGTGTGTGGGCACATGTACATATGCGTATGAGTGAGTGTGTGTCTGTGAGAGTGTGTGTGTGTGTGTGTGTGTGTAAATGTGTGTGTGCATATGAATTTCTAGGTGTCTGGGTTCTTAAATGTGTGTGGATGTGTGTGTGTGAGTGTGTGTGAGTGTGTATTGCTAGGTGTGTGGACTTATATTCGTGTGTGGATAAGGGTGTTCACAAGTGTGTGTGCATGTTGTACTTCTTGGTGTCTATGTACTTTTTTTAAGACAAATGATCATTGCTTCTCCTGTAGAACATTTTCTCCATCTCCAAAGACACTGAGGAGTCGTCCATCTGTGTCTAAGTTAAAATGACAAGACATGTTTTCTTTGATTTATTAGTAAACAACTAAATAGCAACATTAAGCTTTTAGGAAAAGATTAACAATACTGCACTGTAGTACCTGTCAGGGTAATTTAAGTAAGAGCTGTTAAAAATGTTCATTCTTCATAATGGAGCCTTCACTAGCCTGCCTAATGGATGGGGCCACACAACACACCTTCGGAACTAGGGCAGCATGCTAAGGGCCGTGAGCAGAGCTCAGAAAAAAATGCTCTGGTCTAAGATGGATTGTTGAAAACTGGCTCAATCCTGACTGCAAACAATTTCACATCAAGTTTTGTTGGCTTGGCTGGTTTTATTTTCCCCCAAATCTTAAATTTTCATGGTATCGGAAACCAAATTTATTCAATGAAGCTAAGGATTATTCACCAATTTTTCAGCTTTACTCAATTATTTTCTCTGGAGAAAATCACCCATATACAAACAGATGCTATTCCTACATACTAAATAGCAGCCAAATACAAGAATATGGGAAATATGGGAATTGTTTATAATTGCAAAAATAATGCTGCATATGCCTGGAAAGGAGGAGCGTGATTAATAAAATTACTTTTTTCACTAAGCAAGAAATGTTTGATTGAACCTATTCTCAACCTTTAGTTGTTTCATTTAGTTCCGAGTCAAATAACATCTTCCAGAGAGTATATACCTAACCCACCACCCACAAGTAAAGAGACATATTTTGGAGCCATGTGAATTAATAGAAATTTTTGCTGTCCCAGAAGTTAAATTTTCAAACCTGGTTCATGTCCTTATGAAAACACAGATAAATCTGATATTTCCATTAAAAGCCTTTGATTCTCAGACTACAGAGTGAAAGAGCATGCGTAGTCTGAATCACAAATATTTTCAGTACACTCACTCCTGTGACATTAACACCGTGAAACAAAGGAAGTTGCTGGCCAATTTGTTTATTTCTCTTGAAGTCATTCAACGATGGGACCTATATCTCATAAATTCCATCTACTTTTACAATACAAACCCAAGTTTCTTGATTTGTAAAGAATTCAAAATACACTATTTCATAAGAGCATTAACTTGATCCTAAAGTAATACTGTAAATTGGTTGGCTTTGAACTAAAGACAAAGCCATGAGTCCAACCAGGATCAAAAGACTCCATCCACTTGAGCCTGTTGACTAGAACACCAACAAATACAAAGTGTGTCTTTAAAAAAAACACAAATTTGGAAGGCTTATATGATTATATTATTGTATGGAATAAAATCTCAGGAAGACTAAGTTATTTAAGGAATGTCTGGCCCTAAATAAGGTATATTTAGACAACCGATGGATGAGCATCCTCAGATACCAGAATAATAGCAGGAAAGAAACCGTGGCAGAGGTTTTCACTTGCTTTCCAAGTAAGAGCCCTGGGAACAAAGACAAGTGAGACCTGGCAGAAGAGAAAAGCAACCCTGATGGTGCTAAAAAAAAAAGCTGCTACCATCACAACTAGTTGCAAAACAATGAAGGAAACGTCCTACTAGAACTTACTTTAGGTTCGTTAGGTGCACCTGTGCCATGACACATGGCACATCTGGAGTTCAGAGGACAGTTCATGGAGTCAGTTCTTTCAACATTTATGTGGGCTCTGGGGATTGAACTCAGATCATCTGCCTTGTGCTGCAAGTGCTTCGCTTGCTGAGCCATCTTGACGTCCCAGAGTCATACTTTTGAGGGAAGACAATGGAAAACAAGGAGAGATGAATGTCTAGGGCAGCGCTTCTGCTGCTGCTCCTTCCCAACTCCACAGAATGTCTTCATCATCTACCTGGACCAGAACACGTCTGTGAGTGACACGGTCACTACCTGATTATACTCTGGAGAAGAAAGAAGGAGGGACAGGGACATGGAAGGAAGCATGAAGACAAGCAGAGAGTAAGACAAAAGTAGAATTGAAATGACAAGGAAAGAGGGAGGCAGGGAGGGGGAGGAGAGAGGTAAGGAAGGAGGGAAGAAGGGAGGGGAAAGAAAGAAGAAAAGGAAGGAAGGAAGGGAGGGATGGAGGGAAGAAGGAAGGAAGGAAGGAAGGAAGAAGAAAGGAAGAAAAAGAAGAGAGGGAGAGAGACAGAGACAGAGAGAGAATAAGTCTAGAGAGAACAGAACAAGCAACACAAGCACTGATCAGCTTTCAAGCTGCTCCTTTCTCCGCATGGGGCAGTTTGGGATGCTCTGGCCCAACTCAACTTTATTCTGCATCTCCACTCACCTCTTCCCAGGCACAGGAAAATTCTTAAGCACACTCCCTCTTCCATGCGCCACAGGAATGAGCTGAAGGGCACAGTTTCCATTGCAAAAGTGGTGGAGAAAACAAACATGGTGAATAATTTATAATGAGTTAATTATGCCTTTAAGTGGTAGTAACTGTAATGTGTGACCTGTTTCCAAAACATAGAGGAAACATACAGCCAGACTCTGAAGAAGAAAAAAAAGATTTCTCCATTTACGGGATGACTCTTGGATAGCAGCTATGACGCAGGGTGGAGACAGATGTGTGCAGATGTGTGCAGATGTGTGCAAAGACTTTCCAAGTTGGTTCAAGGGAAGAAATGGTCAGTGATACCATCCCTACTGTAAGCTATTCTGTGAACGTGAGACTCCCAACCACCTCTCCTCTAGACTGTGTCTTCAGCTTTGCCCACCTTGCCTCTGCGTGTTCAGGCTGGAGGAACATCCATGGCGGCTGGCCATGGATTGCCATTTATCTGGGAAGAGCGTCACAACTCGCATTTAAATCTCTAACTCAACGATTACCATGTAAGGTTCCTGAAATTTTCTTTTTCTGTCTTGTAACTGCAAACAGTTCTTCAATACCTTCTCAATGCCTCCTCGACTGCATTGTGCAATGTGCACAATGGTCCCAGGCTGCCTTCCGACAACCTTGGCACATCGTTTCTCCGTAATCTAATACTCATCTCTCTCTTCCCCAACCCCCAATATGGAACCACTCTGAATTCACCATGAAATCCTTTGGAAGACTGCATTTCCCCCATCTTTTGGCCTTAATCCAAGTGATTCTTCATCCACTGAATCGTTTATGACTCTCCTAGCCAACTCTGAGCTTTTAAAACCACACATTTCATTTATTAATTTGTTTATTGTTGTGGGGAGTTTCTATTGCTAGACTTGGTAACAACTGTCCCTACATGCACTAATCCATTTGTATGGCACCTTGGCTCAGACTAACCGTTAAAGCAGTGATTCTAAACTGGTAGGTTGAGCTGCCCTGGAGGTGGGAGGACCTTTCAGAGGGGTCACATATCAGATATTTACATTCCCATTCATAACAGTAGAGAAATTGGGGTCACAAAGTAGCAATGAAATACTTTTATGGGGTGGAGGGGGGTCAACACAACATGAGGAACTGAACTAGAGTGGCAGTATTAGGAAGGTGGAATACCTTCAAGAACAGCCTTAAAGAAAAATTTGAAAAATCAAGATCTATACTCATAATCTCTGTAAAAGTTGAGTTCACCCAAAGGTCATGGTCCTGTGAAAGTGTTCTGTCCCCTGCTGGGAGCCTGAGGCCACTTCGGTTTGTGTGACTCCTTCTCCCTTCAGTCACGTGCATTCAAACTCGTTTTTATCAGCATCTCTTCAAAGCCTATGAATCACCTTATTTATAAAAGGCATACTCTAAAGGCTTTTGGGGGAGGGGTGGTCAGATGTGATAATTTGTTAATGTTCTAGAGAAAGGCCGAGGAAAGGATTGATCTTCAAACCCTGGTGTCCAGTTGAAAATTCACCTTTACAAACTGCACACAGGAGCACAGAGCCAGGCAGGCGCTGCCGGGAAGACCACTCAGTGCTGCGCCACGTGATTCCACCAACAGGCCTTGTGTTTACACAGTTGCCTCATGGCCTCCTCGGTGATTGCTCCCAGAGAAGTGCAGATCTCTGGTCACTGTGTCATCAACACTCTTGGAGACCCATCTTGCTAAATAGGAATCCACCTGCCTGCTGCTCCTGTATGAGAAAGTACGTCCTTCCCATAAAATGTCCTGATCCTACAATAACCACTGAGCCTTTCCATTATAATCATACACCTAAAGGGATTAAAGAGAAAGCTTGTTCTGTTATCTTAAATCCATTTAGAGTGACTATTGAGCCTCTGTTTTGCTGCTGGGGAGCATACGTTAAATGGGAAAATTACATTCCCAAGCCTATCCACCTACTGTTAGTGAGGTCTAATTATTGTTATTAGGGATTAGTAACTGAGTAGATGCCTTCTAATTAACAGAAGCTCTAAAAGTCGGCCTGAGAAAAGACTCCTGAAGAGTAACAAATATGCTGTCTCCAGTCGATTTTCTTTGTGTTTAAACTTAACAGATTTTGATTTATTGATATGGCTTGATTCTTATTTGCTATACTGTGAAGCGCAAGCGTAGCTGAAGTTATCCCTAAGGATCCTGGTTGTGCTCATCCTCATGTGAACTCCCGTTATCTCGCAGGCGCTCTGCACAGGATGCCACCGTCAGGGGGAGAAATGGCCTTTAGGAAATAGTCCTCTGCCATGGGACTGTTTATTCACCCATGGTATTCACAGGGAAACAATAGCCCCTGATTCTTCATCAGAGATGATCTTATAGTGCTTGACCTCAGCCTAAAAGGCCATACAGAAAATTCTGGAAAAGTGGACAAGCAAAACGGTATAGCTAGAAACGTCCTGAATGCTGCATATTTGTGAGCTCTGACTATATGCAAACACAGTAATGGCTGCATTCCTCGTCTGCATGCAACTTCTATTCAATGAAATAAATGACTTAAAAGATAAATTTTGATAGCCACCTACTGAATAACATTTGTCCTTTGGAGAAAAGCATTATCTGTTACACTAATGATTCAGACACAGAACTATGAGTAAACTCATCAAAAATCATGCACTGGTCTAGTGTATATCCAAATCAAAATCATATGATTCTAATCTAGTCTGCCTTTGTGTTTAAATACAAAGGAATTTTAAAAGTTTAAAGAAGCTGAGTGTGCAAAGGCAGGTAAAAAAAAAAAAAAAAAGTCATAGGGCCAAACAGAGAATCTGGATACTGGATCCAGGTTTTCTGTGTTGGAATGCTCACACCTCAAATTTCAAGCAAATCACGTGTGCTCACTCTTGCTCCTATGAAAAGAGGCAGGAGAAGTTGTCCTTATACACCCATTAAGAGGCTGAATAAATCTGCACTTGTAAAATACTGAAAACAGTACCTAAAACACAAGGGAGACTAGATAGACATTTGTCCCCTTCTGAAATAACAAGGAAGTGAATGACTGTCTTTTGAGAAACTTTACAGTTTGGGTTGTGGGGGGGGGTGTTTTGTTTTGTTTTGTATTTCTCCCTAGATTTCCTGTTGGTGGTGTTATCACAAGTTTGTCTGGCTCATTTGCTTCTAGTCTGGTAGATACAATACAAGACCTGTCCTATCATGCTACATCTCTTCACTTAAGTTACCCGACATTGTGGGTTTGGTCTAATGCTTGTATTATGTTAACTGAGTTCCTAAAATCACATGAGAATCCACATGCGAGACCCTGAGAGTCCCTGCTCACAATTGGTTCTGATTTGTAAATAAAGTTGCTGGTGGCCAATGGTTGAACAGAGACAGAGATAGGACTTTCAAATTCATGGGCAAGGGGACTCTGAGAAGGATGAAGAGCTTCCATGCCAGGAAAGAAGTCAGATCCAGGCCTGAGAGATGCAGAAAAGAGAGCATACCAATCATGTAAGAGCCAGGGAAGAGAGGCCTCAGGGTACCACACAATTGAATCTAGGGCACCAAAGATGGAATATAGAATTTAGTAATTAATAACTCAGGGGTATCAGAAGGGAGGTGTTAGTCACGTGGAGGTTTCAGAGTGACCCAACAATTAAGCTGTTTAAGGCATATTAAAATATAAGAGTCTGTGTGTGTGTGTTAAAATATAAGACTCTCTCATTCTCTCTCTCTCTCTCTCTCTCTCTCTCTCTCTCTCTCTCTCTCTCTCTCTCTCTCTCTCTCTCTCTCTCTGTGTGTGTGTGTGTGTGTGTGTTTCATTCCAGAACGCCAGAACATTGGGGTGGGTGTGGAGAAACAAATCGATACCAAGTTGATTTGAGTAGAGGTTAATTTGGTAACTGCAAAAACCTGATCCCAAAGATAGTCTCAAATAAGGGCTAGACCTTCATGGGCTCTGGTCCATCTCTTCTTGCTCCGTATTCAGGACAAACACATCTAAGTGATGCAATGATGCTCTGTACTGGCTCAAAGGATGTAAGGGTCAGACCTTTACCCCTTCACAGAGTAGGGAGTCTCTGACATCATATCCTTAGGTCAAGATACACCCAGTTTAAAATAATCTGGATGCTCAGATAACAAAGCAATATAACATGGAGATCAAGACTTATTTCAAAAATGTATGGGTTTATTCAACCTGTTCTACATGAAAAGATAGCATCACTGTAACCTCTCACTTTATCTTTCTAAAAGGAATCAAGAAAAAAATCAATGCAAGTTTATCTTTTGCGTTATGTTTTTTACCTCTGCTGTATTTTCAAGTTTTCAATAAACTTTCAGTGTAGCATCTCATTTTAACCTGGAAGCAAGGTCATCAGACAAAGTGCAATCAACAGTTCTAGTTATATAAAACAAGTAAATAAAACTTAGAAAGCTAGTGTCACAGCATAAAACATGGAAGCAATGTGTCTACAACTCAAGGGAATATTTTTTAGATGACAGCTCAGGTCTCTTAGTCCATGTTATGAATTCTCTATCTGAGTCTTTCTACCCTCCTCTGTGGATTTGTGTAGGACACCACATACAACACCATAGGGAGGAAACTTTGAACAACAGCTTTAATACTTGATCCAGTAATTACCAACAATCTAAGAATATTTTACTTTCTGTTGGCAAACTATCTGAATGAAAACAATCACCAAAGCAAGCAATGTGTGTCCTTTGAATCAACCTATACTGGGTTAAAATATATGTAATTAGTCATTTCTAGTTACCCAAACATCCACTTGTTTTCATGGTCAGCTTTATGATGTTGGTATGTATAGTAAAAACATCAACCAAAAGCTGTTGACATATGGTTATGGTGCACACAAACACATTAAGTAGACAGCTATTCTTTAAATTTGTTTAAAAAATGATAAGAAAACAATACAGGAAGGACAAAATACTCCCCCAGACACAATCAAGTTAGGGTTAGTGTTAGGGTTAGGGTTAAAGTTAGGGGTTAGGGTTTGGGGTTACGGTTAGGGTTAGGGTTAGGTCAATGCTTGATTAATGTTATGTATCTTCAATCTAATGTCTCTAAAGATTATTTTCTACATGTGCATAGTGAATGTATAGTTTATTTTTAATTTCCCAATGCATTTGAGAGAACTTTGTCTACACTGATTTTCGCCCCATCTTAAGGATAACTTCTGGTTTAAGAACCATCTATTCCTCACAGAAAACACTTTTAAAGACTGCATTCTTTCAAGCAAGTAGAACCTTCCTCCAGGCATGCTGTGAACATCAACATTATCTCAAAAGATATAAAAGATGTTCTAAAATACCTCACCTAATCACCTTGGCATTCAGCCATTCATGTCTTCTTCACAATTGCAAGTACATATGATAGGGTCAGAGAGATGGATCCGTTGGCAAAACACCTACCACACAACATGAAGACCTGGTTCAATCCCCAATACACATGTGAAAATATATGGTCAATCATGTCCTTGTAGTTCTAGGATGGGAAAGTCAAGAAGGGCAAATTTTTGGGATCACTAACCAACAGATTAGTCAATGACTGGGCATTAAAGTCAGTGAAACTGTCTGGGAAGACAAAGTGAAGACAGGTAACAGATGCTACCCAGTTTATACCTTTGACCTCCTCATGCACACCCACATCAAGGTGCATACAAACAGGTAGAAATGCATAGTATACATGCTCTAATACACATAACACGTTAAAATTCATGCAATAGTTGTAAATATTCACATAAACATTCTAACCGGTTGCAATGTCTCTGAAAGTACATATATTCTTAAATGTTTGTCCCAAGGAAACTTTTAAGAAGTTTCAGAGGAGCAAACATAACAAGAAATGCAGATGCAGAAAGAAGCAGCAAGTGCCTCTGTTGGCTAAAAATGGAGAGAAACTGCTCTCTGTGCACAGAGCAGTTACAGAGCCAAACCAACTCCTCTGTAAGTTGTTTTTCTCAGTATTTTCCCAGAACACAAAAAAAAAATTGGAACCAAGACAGCCACAGGCTGACCCTGTGACAGCTCCAGGATGGGACCATTTATTATCACAAACCCTGAAACTTACCCTTCACTGTGTGGAATATTAGACTGGAAAGATATATCTACTGATAGCTATAGTCATCTAGTATATATTTTTATTCAAAGCATTTGATTATCTTTTGAGAAAAGGTTTTAAATATTTATAATTATTTGTGGAAAAATCACTATAACAGCTTTTTCTGAGACAAACACCCACCATTCCAGTTGGAACACTATTACCACTCTGAAATGGTTTAAGGGTCTTTTGTATAAACTTACTATTCCTCTATCAAAACAAAAATAGATTTATTCCTAGAAATATTTGTGATAACACATAGTCTTGTCCTATAAGTGATAGATGATTATTTCAGTATCATTGAAGATTATAAGTAAAATAATACAGTTCATTAAAATTATAAAAAAGCAGCCCTACAATTCCACTGTAATTACTAAGTAATAAAAATCATTGACTGTTTCCATGTTGACAATGTTCAGGTCAAACTGGTGTTGAATGTTTTGTTCATGTATATAAAGGTTAAACAATTTAGTTAGTTCAGCGTGTAGGTTATCTCCACTTAAACCTTTAGGTTACATTTACTGCAATTTTCATTACCTAATAGATGACATTTCTTATAGGTTCCTAGCTATTCCTCAGTGTCACATGTTAACTAAAACTCTGGATGCAACCCAAAAATCGTCATGTTTCAAAAGTGACGGTAATAATTGTATCCATCTTCACTTTAAGATGACCTTTCCACTTGCCTCCATGGTTTTCCAGTAAGGACATTGAGTGACATTGCTTTTAGTTGGCAAATACTGTGCAAATAGGCTTGCCATTACAAAATGTCATAAACGCTGAGGGGAACATGAAACACCGCTGATTTAGTAGTAAAATCACTTTCCCCATTCCAGCAGGTATAACATGGAACCCCAGGTTTGAGCAAAAGTTGCTGCAAGTGAGTTTGGTAGTTCCAAATTAAGATTATAGCAAGAAGATTATATAAGATTCTAGCAGGACAGCTCGGGGTTATAAGCAGAAAGTCTTGAATTTATCTGCTTGAGAACTATCTAGAGAAGGGAACTATACGTGCCCCACCCCTCCCCAGCAACTCAGCATTCCAGCACCAAATGAGACTATTCACTCCTTGTTATATACCTTTTTCTCTCTCTCTCTCTCTCTCTCTCTCTCTCTCTCTCTCTCTCTCTCTCTCTCTCTCTCTCTCTTTCTCTCTCTCTCTCTCTCTCTCTCTCTCTCTCTTTCTCAATCACTCATTACAATCATTTCATTTTTATAAAGCAAATCTTTATGGTTTGGTCTTATTTCCAGTAACCATCACTTGAAATAGCTAATCAAAGTTTTGAAAAAGATGACGGAATTAATTTCATGTGAATCACGAGGGAAGAAAATGGCTTGCTAGAGGTTGAAAGTGTGTCCACCTAAACAATATGCTTTAGGTGTGTATCATGTAATCATATGTCAAACTGTAGGGGTGATGTGTGTAGAAAAATAGGCTTTGTAGGAATTCAATACAAAGCTTAGAAAGCCAACTGGGGAGTGGACCTTGAGTAAGACAGTGGGCAGAAAGCTTGTGAGACTGTTTAAAAGTAAGCATGACTCTATCTGAGCTCACCAGGAGTGGAATACTTACTTGTAAACCCTACTTGAGCAGAATATACACGTTCATTCAAGTGAGACATGCTATTTGAGTATAGTGGATAGAGTGACTGCCTAAAACACGCTTTCTTCACTACAAGTTTTATTTAAAACTACAGTACCTGCACTACTACAAGAGACATTCTATAGATGGCAACACATTAGACAAAGAATTCCCACAACTGGGAAAAGCGAGTCTAGCTTGACAGTCCTTGGCTTTATAATACAAGGAAGGGTTATATAATGCACTGTTTGTTTTATGATGGGACCACAAAGTCCCTCTGTTTTGACTCTAAAGTGTGACTAAACATGTTTTATTACAAAAGAAGACCCAGTGATAGTCATCTTTCTTTCTCCTTATGAAATCCCAAAGTACAAAAAGATTTCCCTAAGCTTTGATTCAATCATTTTTTATTTAACTATGTTTTGAAATTTTAGTGATTTAATATTCAGAGTTTTGTAACTTTCTTTTTTTAATTAGATACTTTATTTATTTACATTTCAAATGTTATCCCCTTTCCCTGGATTAGCCTCTGCAAACCCCCTATCCCATCCCCTCTTACCTTGCTTCTATGAAGGTACTAGTCCAGTCACCCACCCATTCCTGCCTTACTGACTGTACTGGCTGGTTTTGTGTCAACTTGACACAGGCTGGATTTATGACAGAGAAAGGAGCCTCAATTGAGGAAATGCCTCCATGAGATCCAGCTGTAAGGCATTTTTTCAACTAGTGATTAAGGGGGGAGGACTCAGCCCATTTTGGGTGGGGCCATCCCTGGGCTGGTAGACCTGGGTTCTATAAGAAAGCAAGTTGAGCAAGCCATAGGAAGCAAGCCAGTAAGTGACATCCCTCCATGGCCTCTGCATCAGCTCCTGCTTCCTGACCTGCTTGAGTTTCAGTCCTGACTTCCTTTGGTGATGAACAGCGATATGGAAGTGTAAGCTGAATAAACCCTTTCCTCCCAAACTTGCTTCTTGGTCATGATATTTTGTGCAGGAATAGAACCCCTGACTAAGACACTGCCTTAGCATTCCTCTACACTGGGCTATCAACCCTTCACAGGACCAAGAGCCTCCCCTCCCACTGATGTCAGCTAAGGCACCTAAATGTCAAAATAATGGTATTATTTAATAAAAATATTGCACTTAAAATAGTGGAAAATAAGTACCCAGACCCTGCTGGAAGAGAGCCAGTCTCACAGGAGCTCTGACACATCTGAGAGCACACGAGAGGCCACTACCCTTGCTCAAATTCCTGGCCCAAGAGGAACCACCCAGGGCACTCAGGACAGAGGAAGAGAGGAGCAGTCTGGAACAGGATCCTTCCCATGTCTGTCTGTGCACCGTGCTGACCCTGTGCCACAGCTATCTTTACCGAGACCCTACTGAGAGAGAACTGGTCCCCCAGTAGCACTGACAAACAGGCTTATAGGAGGGTCAAGACACTGTCAGAATCAGCAAGATCAGCTAATACCAGAGATAAGCAGATGGTGAGAGGCAAATCCAAGAACCTAAGCAACAGAAACCAAGGTCTCGTGGCATCATCAGAATCCACTTCCCCCTCCACAGCAAGTTCTGGATACCCCAACACACTAGAAAAGCAAGAATTCTGGTTTAAAATCACAGCTCATGATGATGTTAGAGGACATTAAGAAGGTCATAAATAACTCCCTTAAAGAAATACAGGACAACACAGGTAAACATGTAGAAGCCCTTAAAGAGGAAACACACACACACACACACACACACACACACACACACACACACACAGACTCTAGCGTGGGCGGGCAAATCCTTTAGAGAATTACAGGAAAACACAAGCAAACAGGTGAAGAAAATTAACAAAACTGTCCAGGATCTAAAAATAGAAACAATAAAGGAATCACAAAGGGAGACAACCATGGAGATAGAAAACCTAGGAAAGAGATCAGGAGTCAGAGATGCAGTGTCACCAACAGAATGCAAGAGATGGAAGAGAGAATCCCAGGTTCAGATGACAACATAGAAAACTGACACAACCGTTAAAGAAAATGCAAAATGCCAAAAGCTTCTAATATGAAACAAAAAGAGCAGGCAGACCATCTATGTCTGAGACATCAAATTTACCATGCAACCTACGGATGGTAGTGAGGAGCTCTCTCATTTTAAATTTAATTCATCTGCTATCAATTGAAAGTTGTTCTGTTTCATATTTAAAACTGCATCCTTTGCATGAAGATCCGTGCTTGTGGTTTTGAAAAACTGTACTCTTTAAAACTGTAGCATTAGACCACAGCACTCTTAGATTCCCAGAGGCAGCAAAAGGCTGTCTTCCAGAGCCACTTGAGAGAGAACTTGTCCCTGAGGTGGCTGGACCTGAGGCACTTGATTCAGACCAACAGTTGGAGCCTTGGGAACACTGGAGATTGCCAAATGCAAGCATAGTAGATATATGCGTTGGCCACGTTGGCAAAGTGGAACTGAGCAGGTATCAGTGTAAGAGTGCAGTGTTCACAACACGGGTCCTGTTTGAATTATTGTTACAGAGTCGAGGTTCCAGCCCTCCCTGCCTCCATCTATCTAGTGTGGTCGACAAAATTAAGGCAGGTGATTGGCAGAGGGATCACCTTCATGGAGGTAGAGGGAATGGGAGGGGGGTGAAATTGGGGAAAGGGGGTAACATCTGAAATGCAAATGCAGAGAATACCCAATAAAATAAAATAAAGACTCTCCCTGCCTTGAAATCATTGAAACAAGTCTGTGAGAACCTGCCCTGCCTTCTGAAGGGGAAGGCTTTGCTATTGTCATGTTTCCCTCTGTTGTCCTGCCCAATCTTTTTTCCAGAAAACAGCATCTATAGGTTGTTCTTAATGACCCCAGGGGCTACATAAGGGAAGCCAGAGACAAAACAGGTTAGCACCTAAATCACCATCCTCCACCGTTTTGAGCTCTTTATCATAAATAAGCTGAACATCATTTCAGAAGTCACATCTCTTGGACACACCATCACATTGTGAACTCTTATTTCATTTCACTACACGTTATCTTCAAAGAAATGAACCTCACCGGTTCCTGATGCTGCCTTCATCTCTACAACCACAATTTACTCTGCATGTTCTCTGGTGGAGCATCCTCGGGGTTCAGAAAAGATGTCCAGACAGGTAAATGATGATTCAATGTGGCTATGAGTTAGACAAACACTCTTCAGGGTCCCAAAGGTCCTGGAAGAGCAAATCCGTGTAGGATTTGGTTGATGAAAGAAAGTCATTTCCCAGTCCTCTCTGGGGTAGGGATGTGGTATCCCAAAGGAGCATGTATGGTCTTTGGCACTAGACTTAGGTGCCTGGTGTTCCGGCATGGGGGTGAAGAACAGAGCTAACAGAGCCAGGGAGTAGCAGGCCCCTGCCTTTCAAGCTCCTTGCTGGAGCCCACTCTGCCCACTGCGGATTACATAGCCTGTGACCGATTTAGATACTTAGCCCCCTAGTTGAGAAATACAACCAGTGGAAGGAAAATGCAGCCAGCAAAACAATGCTTTAAAATGAACAGTAAGCCAAAGGGGGGGGGAAGGCTTTCTGTGAAAAAGAGGTAGAAATGTAGCCCTTACATCGCCCCCACTGAAGCACAAGGAAGGTGGAGATCTAGGGGGAATAAAGTCGGAATTTAGGTGCAGTGAAACTCAGGGAGCCGGGTTAATTGTAATGCAGAAGACTGAAGCCCCCCAGTCTGCAGAACCACAAGAATGATACATTGTCCTAACTGGAATGTGTGGGAGGGGTTCCTTCTTTGATGCGATTGACCTCGGGGCTTTTAAATAAAATGGTTAATAATCTGTTTTTCTGGATCTAGAAAGATGTCTCGGTGTTTAAGAGCACACTACGGCTTTTCCAGAGAACCCATGTTTGATCCAAACACTCAAAAGCGGCAGTAATAGCAGCTCCAGGAAACCTGGCACTCACATGTCAGATTCTACACACACACCACACACACACACACACACACACACACACACACACCACACACACACACCACACACACACCACACACACACACCACACACACACCACACACACCACACACACACACACACACACCACACACACACACACACACCACACACACACACACACACACACACACCCCACACACACACACACACACACACACCACACACCACACACACACACACACACACCACACACACACACACAACTTTTCATTAAAAGCATAATCTTTTCCATTACACAGTTTATTCTATCACAGTTGATGGTTTGAAAAATAATATCCAAGTTGATCCACTTCCATTAAAATTATCAACAAAAATTCAGATTCTTTTGACATGATTCCATATTCCCAAGAACAATTGACAGAAATACATTAGAGGGAATCATATAGATTTGAAGATTTTTCTATTGGCAAAGAATGCATGTGACACAAAAATAAAATTTACATACACTTAGAAAAGACCAGATTATTCAACTACTAAAAACCAGGTCATTACGTTGTTGCCATTCTCAGAGCAAAATGCAAGCCTCAAATTTTAAAACTCCTCTGAAAGTTTTGCATCAAACCCAAAATAACCTGGAGGCAGAGAGAGACTCAGAAGGATTCTAGTGCAGAAAACTGTGGTGAATTTGTAGACTTTATTTTTAACCAAATTCACCACTAAACACCAGCACTGTTAATGGCTGAATAGGTCATAGTCCCCGAGGAGAACTCAGTACAATCACTCTGCTGATAGCTACCAGGAGAGGGAGAGTCAATTTTCTTTAATAATGTAATCCACATGCCAGGGAAAGCCACACCCCCAAGATTACCAGGCAACACAAATTGGACTCCTAGAGAAAAGGATGGGAAAGTGGAGAGGTGGTAGCAGGAGGAGTTGGGGTGAGGTGAATATATTCAAAATACATTGTATGATATTCTCAAAGAATTATATAAATATTGCAAGAGGAAAAAACCATCGAAATAAGAGTGGGTTCAGCTTTGCTGCTGTTTGCATGGTTTCCGGTCCCCTTGCTGTGTGTACCACATTGCACATCTTTGGTTAGGTCTTAGAAATGGCCAGGGGAACGGAGTCACTGCCCCATGTCCAGTAGAAGGAACAGGAACTATTTTAGTTAGCTGAGAAACACCTACAGTTGCTTTCTAGGATACCACCTCTGTGGCACATTCTAAGTTAGCATGCTCCTGATTAAAACAATTCTTCCTTTTTTAACCCATCTCTTTTGTTGCTGTTGTTGTTAGTATTTCTAAATCTTTTTTAAATTGGATAATCTCTGTATTTAAATTTCAGATGCTATCCCTTTTCCCCAATCCCACCCTCTCCCCCTCCTGTTGCCTCCACGAAGGTGCTTCCTCTCCCAACCACCTTCTTCCACCTCAACACCTCGGCGTTCCCCTACACTGTGAATCCCATCTCTTAAGACACTTTATAACAGAGGAGACATATATAATTTCTGTGATACATAAATAAATGCCTACTATAAATATTGCTTTTAAAATTCTACCAGGACCACAGCATTTATTGTCAAAAGACAATTTTGTGAAGATTCTATTTTTCATTTGCAACTTTTTCATACATTATATTTTGATCATATTATCTTCCCTGCCCCAACTCAAGGTCTTCCCCTCCCTCCTGTGTCGTTCTTGGTCTTCTTTTTGTTTTGTTGTGAAGCTCGTATTTTAAGAATTTAGTTAAAGGAAAAAATATTCCTTTCTTTTTTCTTTTTCTTTTTTTTTTTGGGGGGGGGGGGACCAGTTACCTTTTTTTTCTTTTCTTTTTTCTTTTTTACTTTATTTCTTTTTCTTTTCCTTTTTTTTTTTTTTTTTTTTTGGTTTTTGGTTTGTTTGTTTGTTTAATTAGATACACTCTGTATTTATATTTGAAATGTTATTCCCTTCCCCCACCCAGCTCCTGGCAAGAACCAGATACAGATGCCTCCTCTGCGGCTCTGCCAGAGTCACACACAGATACACCTGAGTATGCTTGCAGCTAACCATTGGACTGAACACGGGGACCCCAATGAAGGTGTTAAAGAAAGGACAGACGGAGCTGAAAGGGGTTGCAACCTCATGGGGAGAACAACATTATCGACCAAACAAACCCTCCACAATTCCCATGGACTAGAACACCAACCATTGAGCACCCATGAAGAGACCTGTGGCTCCAGGTGCCTATGTAGCTGAAGATAGCAGTGCCTGACATCAAAATATTTCTTTCAGACAAATCGCTGTTGTTATCAAAGAGCATACACATGTGCAGTAATGAGTTCACAACATAACTAAATAGAAACTGAGAAGAAAGAATCTGAGTAAATTATCCGAAAAAAAAAAAAAAGTTATCTCCCGTGCAAATAATATGAGGAAGGAAGCTTAAATACTTCGCTGTATCCGGGGACAGAACCCAGTGGTTACATGGCATCCTCCTGTGGTCAACCATCTCCTGTCACCTGTGTCATCTCTCTGAGATTTTCCCACATCCCACAGTAGCATGACCTCTGACAAGGGGGTGATTCAATGGAAAGCAACGTCAGACCGCTCCCCCAAACCACAGAAACAACCTGGTGGCTGGCTGAATTCAGTCATTAACTTGTCAGTTCAGGTTTATATAAGGCAAAATGGCTTGAGAAAATGAAGTGTATTTTTGGCTAGCATAGTTAATCCAACCAAAATGGTCTAAATATCTCAATCTACTTAGATTTGGGCTTCCTCTCATGGGTTTCACTTCATATTTATTTTGCTGTAATTTTTTATGATACTATATGAAATGTCACGAAGAAAACACTGACACAATTCTTCCCTGATAGATGTAAGAGACAGAGCAAGGCTGTGCAGAGTCCGCTTATATGCCTGGAATCTATCAGTTTGGTGTTACCAACAAATTAATTCCATTTCTTCATCCCAACTTTGGGAGTTATCATGGGCTGCCTATCTAATGAAAATGTCACCTTTTCCCCTTGCTCAATACGTCCTGTTTTGGTTGACACATGTCATTTGATGTGCCTAACAAGGGTGACCTGTTAACTACTTTAGAGCATCTCTATGCCTCTGTTTTCCTGGAATGGTCAATGGAAATACAGCTACACTGACCCAGCTGCTGAGCCGTAAACAGGTATCTGACCCATCTAAGCTAGTGTTTCAGAAATCTTCGTTTTGTGTGTTTCATTGCACAGAGATGGCCTGGGTTACTTTGTAATGAATTGGAGCACTATTGGGTGAAAACTCAACTAGAGAGCCACCCAGTAATCACTAGTCTGGTAAGAACCACAGAAGTTCTTACCATCATCCTTTATCTACTTCTTACGATGAGTTTGTTATAGTTACATTTACGTGTGATGTAATTACACCAAAACATAGACAAACATAATCATCCTAACAATTACGATGCCCTTTAAACTTTAAATAAATAAATAAATAATTAAACATTTTTAGATTTTTTTCTCAGTTTGCATAGAAATTAGCTGCCTGGAAATAATTTGATAGTAGGTACCAGTTGTGTAAGAAACACATATTATTGCCTTCACAAAAACAAAAACACAGTCTCTTAGATATGGCCATAATTATTTGGAAAGATTGAGGCAGCCTTTCCAAAATCTTGACCCTATCTCTAAGCATCATTTGAAGTTGTGCACTTGACTTGCACATATAAACACGAGGGTGCTCTCTGTGAGGCACTGTGAGTGAATACACCAGCACAGAGTCTTCATGGTTTCGTCCTAGCAACGTTGGTTCTATGGAGGAATGTTGACACAGCAATTTAACCTGCATCTCAACCCTATCAAGGGGTGTCACCCCGTTCAGATTCTCAGAGAATATCAGGCACAGGTGTGCTTTGGAGCCTTATAAATCATGCTCCAGCCCTTTTAAAATAACTTCTGGAAAACTGAAGAAGCAGAGAGCATGAGCCGGCCTCTGCTCAGGCGGCGGCCATGTTCCTTATGCTTACTGTGATGACATATTCGATTATTTTCTCCCAGTGCCCCAAAGGCACACACTTTGCAAAAAGGAAATACAGTTCTCTCTGTTTGGCTCACATAATCCAGACCTGCAGTGTCAGTGCCTGGAACAAATTACTGTTTATATTAGAAACTTAGTTTAATAAATTAGGTCTGGTCTATGAACTGTCAAAGTCCTTATAGTCTGCGATTCATACAGAACAGATGCCTTCTCTGCAACTCTGAGCTAGAAGTGGCCAACATGATTGCTTCCTCCCTGCCATTACTACATTCCGTAGGTTTAGTTATCTACTGCCCACAGAGAATTTAAAACAATTTAAAAGGGCATCTGGAATAAAGCACTCAGAGCGAAAAATGTCTTTCCATACACAGTAACTTTCTGTTTGGGTCAGAGAATTATTCAGTAATTGGCACTTGTTTAAATAGACATTCAAGATCAGCTTGGTTTTCCAATCACAGATTGAGTTACAGGACTATTTACCCCAAACTCACTTAGCAAGTCCTAATTCCCAGCATATTTGTGGCATTGCTGTGATTAACAGAGTCGCTAATTTTTGTATAAGATACAAACACATCTTTCAAAAGTGTTGTAAATAATTCACTAATTTTTCCACAGATTGTTTATAAATTATGAATTTTAGTTTACTTGCCCTAGTTTAGGAAATATAGTGGTAAAATGGGGAAGCTAAAAGCAGTAATTTTATCTTATGAATTTATACAATTTAAATTTCATGAGAAAGCTGGGCTCTTCATCTTTTATGCCATGTTCTTCACGAGCAACTCTTCAGGAGTTGGACCGAGAAGCCTGGGCAGGCCACTAATGTTGTCTTCACCTCTCACCTTGATCGTGCTCAGCACAGGAACAGTTGCTGCATAAAAAGTTAATAATGATGCCCGTCTACCAAGATTAGATAATAAGGCTCTGGAAAGATGCATCAGCTCACATCAACGCTTACAAATTCAACCATACAGACACTTCCAAACTCCTTTTCTTTGTTTCAAAAAGCCATATTGTAAAAACACTTTCTTCTAAGTTTTGTGGTCAGCAAACTCTTGAGAGTTGACTCTAGAATCTCTACGCACAAGATTCACAGTAAAAGAAGAAGCTGTATTTACCCAGATCTTTAAAACTAGACAAGGATGTGATCAGAGGTGTTGACATTTCATTTATATCCAGTAATACGGTGACATTTCAATAAAGGAAAAGCTAATCTTAGTATGAAAAGAAATGATTTCCTTACAATAACAACAGTAAAAAAAATCTGCCAAGCAATTTTTTTTAACATATGATAGGTTAAACTCATCTAAGGTGGATCCTCCAAGTTGTTTTCAATGTAAAGATGTTCTCTACAGTACAATGAGACAGGTAAACCCTCACTGGTGCTTTTGACTATGTAATCTTATCTCAAATTTCACTCTTGTTCTTTGATCTTTCAAATGATTATAGTTTTCTGGGAGTGAAAAATAACTTAAACTTACTAGACTTTTTAATATCTTTACAGCCAAACTGCTACAATTCTCACTTTGCTAATCTGTAATTCTCGCAGAAGAACTGGCAAGGATACCAGGCCTTCAGCAAGGACCCTGCAGTGAAATAACTTCAAACTTCCTCTATTTTAATTTCAAATGATATATTCTGTATATAAACCACACACACACACACACACACACACACACATACATGCACACACATACACACACATATGCACACACACAGGTGCATACACACACACACACACACACACACATGCACACACATACACTCTCACACACACACACACAGCACTAAATCTATTGACATGTACCTGAGCTATTACCATATCTTCCTGATGCTCTTGGGCTGGAGATATTCATGCAACCCAGAAGTACCAGTTTTTTGAGGACCCCATAAGATAACAGTTCTTTGTTCCCTTCTTATGGTTCCCTTCTTAGGCTCTTTGGGTGACTTGTTTGGGAATGGCCCAGCTGAGTAGGGTAGGGCTTGCTCTGAACCCATTACATTCAGTGTTGACTGTACTTTTCCACTGGAGTCTCTGGGGAGGCTTTATAAAGACAATGCAACATCTCAGCCCCGCCATGTCCTTTGTTCATGCCAGAGCAGTGCTGGGAACTTGTACGTATCTTCCTGGCAATTCTGACATGGCCAAGACTCAGAACTCCAGGACCATTGCTCTTTGTGATACAGTTTAAAACTCCAAAAGATTAGAATTATAGTTCCAGATTTGTCATCTTCCTTCTACAGTCTCCGTTTCTCCTCTAAAATCAGTTGACAAATGTATTTGAATATTCAGAGAATAAACTGAAATTTGGTAAGTAAAACTCTATCTCATGAAAACCCAACTGTTCCCGAACCGTTAAGGGACCAGATTACAGTTCCTGCACTCCAGTTTAAATAGAAATAAACCAATCATCAGAGCACATGGCCATTTATCTTTTAATGTAAAGGAAGAAAATGCACCTTTAATAAAAGATATAGTGAACAGTACAAGCCACTTAGTTTTTTGTCTGAGAAATCTCAAGATACGAAAATAAATAAATTTAAATATAATGAAATTAATTCTCCTTTTAAACCAAATGAATTGGAAGAATGTAGAAACTAATATGTTTCACATATGCAAGCTCTATCCGCATACCACCCTTTTCCCCTAAAAGCTTCATCCTGTCTCACTATCACAATTTTAATTATTTTATTTAAAACCCACATCAATGAGTATTGGAGAAAGTAGACACTCTTGCTGCTGAGGCTGATAAAAGTAGGCAGCCTTTTGGCTCTTAGAGGCAAATTATAAATATGTGTTACAGCATTGAATGGTCTGATCCTTATAGCACAACTGGTTTACACTTGATTATGTGAAAACTTGCAGGAAAAGATTTGCTAGTGTTACCAATAATAATATAGGATCAGCCTAAATATAACACCCATCTGTGAAAACCAACTTTGAAATGGTTGCAACCATTAAGTAAAAATAAATGAAAGATAACAATCTATAATCAATCCTTGATATATACTCACATGTGCACGTGCATGTGAGCATGTGTTTTATGCCAAGAAAGGCATTAAAATATGTATAAACATAGATTTCAAGGTACATTAATAAAATATTATGTAATTTCGTCCGAGTTAAAAGTTTGTAAGTACTTTTATCTAACTTTTCTCACTTTTTTATTACGGTACAGAATAGAATTTATTCAGGGCATAGGAAGGGGAGTTAAGAGGGTAGTAGAGGCAAAAAGAAAAAAGAGGAGAGTAGAGAAGTAGAGGAGGAGAGGGCAGCCATGAGCACATGGAGAGAGAAGGGGGAAGGGAAGGGGAGAGGAGGGGCAAGAGAGAGGAAGAAAACAAGAGGGAGTGAGAGAGTAAGAGAGTCTTTTCTCAATTTTTTTAATTTAAAATTTTATACTTGCTACAAGTTTTTTAAGACCACTGTAAAAGAGTGGGCCCCCCCAAAAGAAATCCAGATTTTGTCTTGGAATTGTTTTGTATATTGCTATGAATCACTTGGAGTCCTTTGCACACAATTACCAGGGAAGAAAACTGAAGGCTCATGAGTACAAAATATCAGCCACTCCTACAGCCCAGATTAACATGACTCCAGGCGACTTTAGAGGACAAGAAAATTAGGTAAATTGAAACAAATCTATAACAGATACATCATTAGCAAAAATAAAAGTCTTGCACACAAACAGAAAAACCCTTGTCATATTCGATGGCAGCCCAGACCATCATCAGAGGACATTTCAGCAGATACTTTCTCATCCAGAAGGGAATGTGATAGATCCATCACAGTAATGGTGAGGGAAGCCTGCCAAACAAAACTAAAATACTCTGTCTTCTGACCAGTTTTAAATCAGCATGACACAAACTAGAGTAATTTGGGAAGAGAAACTCTCAATGAAAAACTATGACTCCATAAGACTGGTATGTAGACAAATACTCAATACACTTTCTTAATTAATGATTGGTGTGGGTGATGCCTCCCTTAAGCCATTGGTCCTGCATGCTATAAGAAAGCAGACTGAGCAATCCATCAAATAGAGTAAGCCAATCAGTACAATCCTTCATGGCCTCTGGAAAAGGTCGTTCCTGGAGCTCCTGCCTTGATCTCCATGGTACGGAGTATCACTTGAGAGTTAATAAGGTAAAACAAACTCTTCCTCACGCCCTCCCCTCCAAAAGAGCAAATACATACCAGGCGATGAACTCAACCATGAACTACACACTTTTCATCCACTAACTAATATACTCACTTCTGGTGCCCAGTGAGGAACAGAAATTTTTCCTGATTTCCACTTAGTAGATGAAAAGACTGAGGCTCCAGCAATTTCCAATTAGTTTCCAAGTCATTGCTCCAGACTTCATAGTATTTCCCAACGCTCTTCAGAGGGACGTGACGCTCTTAATGCTCCATGTCAGTAAATAACTTGGGAATTCTCATAGCTTTGTGGCCACATTGAAATTCCAATCAAACCATAAATTAATCAGACACGAGTTTCTTTATGTTTGGCAAGGGCTTTTAAGTGACAATAGAGAGCAGAAATGGAGAGATGGGGGTAGCTGAAGAGAGAAGGCGAGACTAGAACACACAATTGTGACCACCTGAGCTCAGGAACCAGCAACATTTGGCTTTGCTTTAGGCAGCCACCTGCCACCCGATACAGGGAAAAGCTGTTCATCTAAACCCTAAAGGACTCAGCATAGCAAGACTTGGATGAGTGTGAACCATTGAATCTCCAATCATTTGACCTATCTCTAATCCTTAAAATAGCTTACATAAGGAATTTTATGAGTCAAATAACTTTTAAAAATATCCACCATTTCCACAATGGCTAAAGCGAGGGTTCAGAGGAATATCATGTTTCTCTACCACATGGCTTCTAGATTTTGAGCAAAACTCCAACATAGTCAAGAAAACTCTAAGTACCCAGAACTTAACACTGTTGTCAAGAGAAACTTTATTAATTAGACTTGGTTTGTGACTTGCAATATCTTCTATATTCTATGATTTGTAACATAAGCTTAAAGACTAGGAAAAGAATCATTTGTCTTTGAAAAAATAGGATCCCTTCTGACTGCCCAACAGTTTGTATAATCAAATTTTGGCAAGTTGTTCCTTAAGACTAAATAGTAGCTAAAAAAATAATAATGAAAAGAGAAACAAGTCAATATCCTATATTATATTTTAGGCACCATTTAGATTGTATTTATTATTCTACTTTAATAGTACAAATAATAAATTGGATTATTTGATAGTCATGCTGCCAAACAATATACAGCCAACACTACTTGGAAGGATGTGCTATGTTCATGTTGCCAGGATCCTACCTCCTAAAACAATAACAGAAAACATAAAATTCTTTTCTTAAAATACAAGTAATTTCATTTTCTAAAACCTCTGTGTTTTATCATTTCTGACCTTCCTGCAACAGTTTTGGGAAATAGAAGTCATAAGGAAAGCAAAAAGTTCCCCTCAATCCAAATGTTACAGGATTAAAAATTCTGTCAGAATCCTCTCAATCTGAACATCACAGGATTAAACATTCTGTCAGAATCATTCCTGGAGCATCCGTGGGAGGAAACGTACACCAATTTCTTTAAGGTTCTAAGCACCAGATACTGCAGGGATTGATACCTGGCCAATGAGACGGGGTCTGCATACCTTTTCCTAGGAAAATGGCGTGTTACTCTTCACTGAAGCTCTAAAGAAGCAAAGCAAGAAAAACGGCACCGCAAAACCGGTGAAACATTGATTGTCAACACATTCCTCGTTTGAAATTATATTCTATGAGCAAACTAGAGGTGCTCCTCTGACAACTTTCCTCTTCTCTTTTCCTTTATAGGCCCTTCTTTTTCTCCTACTTTAATTGTACCTACTTGTGGGATAACCGGCTACTATCCTCATACATACTAATAGTAAGCAATGTTTAACTCAGGACCAACCTATCCACTTCCTTAAACATCTTTTCTTTGTCACAAAACATGTGAGGTTGCTGAGGTTGCAGCTTTTGAATGTGATAGTCATTATCATTATCCATACTGACCCTGCTGTGAAGTGACATACCAGAACTGTTGACAGTAACTTAGAGGCAAACTCCTCACGCTCCCCTCCCTCTCTCTTCAGTCTTTATAGAGCTCTCCTCTGCTAACAGAAAGTTCTGTCAGCTTTATGCAGCAACCATCTCCACGGCAAATGTTTACTTCGGTGGCTTAGTCATCCTCTGTCTCTTGGGTTGCTTGAGCTTCAAGGTTATGTCAATAGACAAAGGTTATCTAAACATACTTGACTATGCCCTCCAAGGGACAGGAAGCAGTCTTGGGGTAGCTGATGGTGGTTAGACTATGGTGCTCTGTGCCTGTAACAGAACAGTAAAGGATGTGGTCCTTCTGATGCTGGACGTAGTCATCACTGCCCCAGTCCTCTCTGTTTTACATGTCTTCCAACACTTTTCAGAGTCTTAGCTGTGCGTCTGCCCATGTTCACAATAGCCCAATGTAAAATGTGTCTCCAATACAATCTCAAATGGAAATCCATAATCTTCAAGATATCTTATAGTGAATCAGACTGCTTTATTCATTTCTAGCTTGCTGTATGCTATGATCATAAATACTTCCAAGACAGCTGGTGGAAACCGATTCCAAATGAGAATTTATACTTTACATTTTAGTAAAATAAGTTATTTTAAAAATTTGGTCCCACATTTTTTTGTGAACACCTAGGAATGCTCTTGTTTGAATTTTCTTTGGAGTTCCTTTCTGAAACAACACTAACTGAACTATAAAATATTGTAATGAATTCCACTTCTAAACACATTCTAAACGCAGCATCTAAGCATGCTCCGTAGTTTGTAGACTTACAACGAAATGAAGAGCTGGGTTTTTATTTAGCCGCCATCTTCTCTTCTCATTTTAAAACACTGAAAATAAATCATTGGACGCTTTCAGTCTTCCCTTGTTATATCTCTGAATCCCCTGATTTTTTCTTATGATATGCTTACTCAAGCTCAGCACCATGTCTCATCTCCTGGAGGTCTCCTTCTCCAAGTGTAGGCTTGGCAGAACTGTCATTTTAAATTAAAGGACTTGGAGAAATGTGGTCTTGGAAATTGTTGAGACACTGTGGTGTCTCAGCCTCCTTTGCATTTGTGCGTCTTAGTGTCATAGTCACTAGGACCCAAGCGTTGCCACCTAGGCTGCAAAGAACTTTACAGATGTGTTTTAGTTCATCAAAAAGGAAAAAGTATTGAATTATATGCCTCTGCTATCAGGAGGAAGTATGAAAGGCTCCAAGCAGGACTGGGATTTGAGCTTAAAGGCATATGTAGTAAGTCAGAACATTACTTAGGCAGCCCTTGGTTAGTCTGAAAACATCTGCTTTCCAGACTGAAGGAAATGTAGAAGACAGTCTGGTGTCATGTATGAAGCTACAAAAGATAATGATGAGAGGTAGAGATGAGCTAGTAGAGAGTCTCTATTTGATTCAAATGAACACAAACTAAAAAATGATAATCATCTTTACAAAAGGCTTTCCATGACTGAAGCCTTAACAGTTAAGAAAACTGAAAACAAAATAAAACAAAAACAGAAACAGAACAGCCATCATCTCTACTCTTCTCGTCTGAAAGTTCAAAGACACTTCATGATTACATGTCAACAAGTATGTTAATCTCATACAGAGCGGCCAAGACAAATATGATGCAGGTATTTATAGTGTTAATATAAATATGGGACTTGAAGGTAATTATAGTGTTAAATAAAAGGAAGACAGAAAGGCAGTGCTCGCCAGCCAATTGTTCTGACTTCTTCCACCTGGGATAAAATCTTTATCCGCCATCCACACAGAAAGATGCCACGTGAGAGGCAAAATGACAGTGATGGAGGGATGAGAAATGCCAAGGAATGTCAAGTGATCCAGTAGTCAACATGCCTGCCCAATGAAAATGCCCGTCTGCCTTCAGTGCTGTCTATTGACTCTGACTTCCCCCACCCCCACCGTACTATCTCATCTTCCTTAGGGGCTGATGGAAGGCAAGGTAGAGCTCAGGACTAGAAGAGGTGTCTCTGGAAAGAGCTGACACATTTCGTTTATTTGGCAAACGATGGGAAGGGCAGTTGGGTGTGTGTCACATTGCTGCAGAGGAAAGACATGCTGTTGAATACATTTAAAAAAGCACTGTAGGTGAACCAACTTGCAGGATGGGATTTTAGCAGAGACAAATGACGCAGGCACAGATTACAGAGAGGGAATGGGGAACACTCCTGGGAAGATTATTATATTCACTAATGTGTCATAGCAGAAAAAGGTGATGTTGTTTCTATTTTAGTGCAAAACAATGAGTTAAATTTAAATTCTTTTTTAAAGACACAAAAGGGTCAGCAGCTTTTAGTCTGGAGCCTCTAACATGGCCCCAAACACCCAGACCACACCACTACTCAGTCCTCTTCTTGAATGGAAATACGACAGTTTGCTTCATTGTTAAAGAGCAGAACACACGGAACAGCCAAGATTAGTTCCAAGGAGACTACAGCTGCCACTCGGAATTCCCTGGATCACACACACTGGGGGGATGATCTATCAACACATGAGAAAAACCTGGGAGAAGCTCCTGTGGTAAAGGACAGACCTTCTGCCATGGGAGTATGTGGAGTTAGAGGTGCATTTTTATTCTGGGAGACAGTTGTGCCAGGGAGTGCTTGAGCTTATGGACGTAGGTAAAATAGCCAGAAATGGCAATGTTGCATGTAATCCCAAGCAGGGAAGGTCAAGGTAGGATCCACAGGGTTCATCTGCCCCTAAACATACCTAAGTAATAATCCTGAGTCACCACGAGAAACCCAGTCTCTGAAACACAAAACAACATAGTCCAAGACAGCCCGTTGCTGAGCAATAATACCGAAGGCTAACCTCTGACCTGCAAAATGACATGCACAACTGCACGCATGTACATACAAACTGTCACTCTAGCTGACATGAATAGCCTTGTCAAATGCAAGCCATATTTCTGCCTGGAGGAAACTGAGAGGTTTATATTTGTTGTCTTAGACTATTGTTTCCCACTAATACATTGGCAATAACTATGTCTACAGATCTTCAATCTTTCTGTATATACAATATTCTATTCTTAACTATTGATACCGCGTGTTTTTTTTTTTTTTTTTTTTTATTGAATTCTGCTTCACAGCAACCTTAGCCAGGAATAAAGGAAAGAAAGATGCAAGGCGGGGAATTTAACAGTGAATGGTATGGTGAGGGGGAAGCAAAAGTGGGAAATAAAAGGCTCTGCCCTGAATTTCTCAACAAGTCCCCAACCCAGACAGAAAGAGCAGAGGTGTGTGGAGGTGTCCATGGAGCCTGTCTGCAGTCATTTCATCTGCCTTCTATGAGCATGTGCAGAGGCCCCATCAATGTATTGCTTCTGTTCATCACTTGCTGGTTTCTCATGCTTGCATTTTGAACTGAGTAATAGCGTTGGCTGAATCAATTTGGAAGTCTGACCATGCCCTTAGTCAACATCTATTTATTTGTATTGCTGCTTCTTAATTAATTATTTGATTAATATTATCTTTAGCCCAGAAGTTCAATTAGAGATACACCCTTTTATAGACAATAAACAACGGGTAACAAAAAATGTAACCCAGCATGTATAGGTAGTTAAAGTGGACATTATTTTTTTATTTGCTTTCAAACCACAGAGCAGGCTGAACAATAGACAATAAACAACTCATTTTGTATGGCTTTTGTGAGACTTGAAAAGAATTTTGACTTAATGGAAACCAATGCTTTGTAGGGAGCCCGGCAAAAGAAGCAATAGAAGGCTGGCGCAGTAAGTGCCCCAACCATCTTCGCATGCGGTACCATCACATTTAACTTGAAAATTAGGCGGTAAAGGTCAGTTTCTAGTGTAGAATTAATAGGTGCTATCTCACTAAGACTCTTCACCTTCTGCCTTGAGAAAACTTTCAAGGTTTCCACAGATAAAGAGAAGGACTCAAGGACCAGAGACACCTCAAATATGTAGATGACACTGCTGTCTTTTGCTGAAACTAAAGACCTTGAAGCAGTGGTGAATGGGAGCGAAGAATCTGGATTGTTAGAGAAAGGAAGCAAATGCAAAATCACGTGAGTACATACATTCAAGAGGGAAAGCTGGCTGAAAAAAAAATTAGGCATTGGAAAGGAGTGTTTGTTTGAGGCCATATGGCGCGCATTGTTATGACCCCGAAAGGTTCCAAAAGGAGAATAGACCCTTGTTAGTGTGTGTGCAAAGCTGGAAATGAAGAGTTCTCTACATTTAAAGAATTGTCTACTAGAAAAAAAAAGAGGTGATACCAGCACATGCCCAGTTTGGGCAACTCTAGTAAAAAGCATGCACATTTAACACCAAGACAGAGGAAATATGTGTAATAATAAAAAAAAAAAAAAACACTTTGTGAACAGACAAAAGAAAACCTGTTAGTACCAGATCAAGATCAACATTGACTAGCATCAAAAGTGCCCTGCCTTCCTTAAACACGGAAGTGTGGAGGGTATAGGATGAACCACACACATACCTATCAGGTCCCTTCAGGGACTCCGATCTCAGTCTCTACATTGTTATGTATAAAAATTATCAAGCATAGAACAAACTGTGAACCCTCTCCCTCTCGTTTGTTTTACATTAATCCTGGACTGTGGGTAGATTTCTCCTGCAATACAGAGGTCTGACACTAACAGTATCCCAAGGGTACTTGGGAGATTTATTAATAAGGAACTAATCTACATGGGGAAAGTTTTCTATCATAAAAGAAAAGTTCTTTTTTTATTTTTTTAAAGCTCTTTATTAAAACAAGAAATGCAGCACTCCTCCTGGTGATAAGTGAATAAGGAAGCATTAAGAAACCTCTTAACAAATGCCTATCCTGCCCACGGTATATTCATCAGTAAACGCCAGCCGAGTCCCTTCTTCCTCATGTCAAGTATTATGCGAAGGGTCAAGGTGAATGAGAAAATTTCCCTGGATGAGTTGGCCGTTTTGCAAGAGAGTGGAGGAAGAAGGATAAATAAGCAACAGCAAATTGAATAACTGTGTGAAGAGACATTTCAAAGACAGGTAGATGGTCATTGCAGAGTCTTCAAATACAGGCACTGATCGGAGGAGGCCGATAAATTAGTGTGAGTGTCTTCCAGGCTGAAATATTGAGGATAGAAAAGCGTTCTAATAGCAAGGGAGTGAGGAGAAGTGTTCCTGTTGCGGGGAGATGAGAAGGGAGTGGGGAACAGACCCATACGCACACGTACAACTACAGGAGAGATCCAGGAGAAAGAAACGATACTGAAACCACCCGGGAGGAGGTAGACACATCCCACACACCCTGGTCATCGGCATAAGGAAGATCTACAAGGTGAGACCAGAGGTAGTGAGGTCTAGTCACACACTGATGGTAGCTCAAGAAGCTCCGACCTTTATCCTAAGGGCAACAGAAAGGCATCAAAGATGGGCAGCTAGAAACTGAGCTTATCTTTCTCAATGAGCAATAAAGGAAAAAATATAGATAAACCTCTAGTAATTCTCACAACACAGGTCTAAGAGTCCCAAAGGAGAGGATCTACAGCAAATCGATCTCCGGAGAACATTCTGTGTTTTAGGGTAATAGAGCAGACCTGTAACTTATTCTAATGCACCAAAAGGAACCCAAAAGGAGACTGTGTAGAAGATTCCAGAAATCTGCTTGAGGAAATCTGCTCACCTGTATGAGGAAGTAGGTCAGCTCCTTGAGAGAGGACACCTGGAAGAAGGTCTTGTAAGGGAAACAATTGTCAGCATGTCTGCACAAAGTTACCTCGTATTGTGGTTGAATTAATGAGCTCTAGACAGAAAGGTGACTCTGGATCCTCCTGCATTGTCCAGAGAGACTCTAAGTGTGATCACAAGGGCTGTAGGAAAAGGACAAGTGGGCAGAGGCAGCGTGGCAGTGGTAAAGTGGAAAAAAGGGCAGTTGTGGTCAGGACCTGCAAGCCATGGGGTACAGGGCCTCGGGTGTGGGGCCATGGGATGCAGAAGAAACAGGAGCCCCCAAAAGGAGCCAGTTCTGTCATACGTACAGTCCAGGCTTCTGGGCTCCAGAGAACTAACAATAAATTCTGATGTCTTGAATCACTAAATTAGTTGCCATTTGGTATGCCTGCAATAAGAAAACAGCAAAATCGATACACTGTCAGTAAACTGAACAGGAAAACATATCAGTATAGGAAAGAACTGTCCGAGCCGCTTGGTCTGGTCTCAGTTTCCAACTGTTAGCCCAGCTACTTATTACCACTGTCTCCTTTCTCTCCCCCGTGTACTCTCCTGTGCATTCTAAATCTATATAGAGACAAAGCTATTAAAGCAGGTGCTAGCAGTAGAAGCTGGTATCCCAGGAACATGTATATGGGGTACACCTTTCACTGTTACCAAGTCCACACTGCATTAAGATACTTATGAAGTAAGTACAGTCATGCCAACAAAAGCATCAAAGATTACACATCTTTACAAAAATAGAAAGAGTGCCCAGACTAGAATACTGAATTGGGCTTCTGCAAACAGTGTGACTTGGCTGCAGTCCGGGAACCAAAGTCCGTGGATGTTGTATTCAGGAAATTGCAAGACCAGTCAAATACCCCAAGAGCACAGAGAAACTGCCCGGTGCTTTAGGATGCCTTGAGATAGATGACATCATGGTACCTGGAACTCTAGGAGGTAGATTTGAGGTTGGAAAGAATGGGCAGCCTCCAGATTACATCTATGGGAAAGACATCTTCAAGATCCCAAATCCCGCCTAGCTTCAAACTTTCAGTACTAGCCACAGAAAACAAGAATCACCGTCTTATCTCAGAATAAGATAAGAAGGCCACTTGGCCTTCCCTCAGCAGTCACGCAAAGGTCACTCTGAGGCATCGTGCTTTGTGTCTGAGTCTTTATGTACCATGTCAGAGCCTACAGGAGACGTCAGATCACCTGAAACTGGAGTTACAGGCAGTAGTGAGAGGCCTGATTTTAGGCGCTGAGACTCAAACCTACATCTCTGCAAGAGCAGTTAATGCTCTTCACTGATGGGCCATTTCTCTAGTTCCTGTTTACTAAAGGTGATGCCCCACTTTCTAATATTCAATGGCCGACTCCTCCTTTAAAGTTTGCCCGGCCTGTTTGTCTGGACCTCTCTGCTCCCTGTTGCAGGGATGTTCAGCATCCTATGTGCATCCCATGCCCATTTCCCCTTGTAGCATTGCTTTACATTCCTTAGAACAAAGACAAAGACAAACATCCACTGGTCCTTCAAGGATGGCTGAACAGCTTACCGATCCTTTGATGACTCTTGTACCTGCAAAAAAAAAAAAAAAAAGAAGAAGAAGAAGAAGAAGAAAGAAAGAAAGAAAGAAAGAAAGAAAGAAAGAAAGAAAGAAAGAAAGAAAGAAAGAAAGAAAAAAGAAAAAACCCTGTTCGTCATATCTGGCCTGTCTCTAACCAATTTCTTCTGCATTGCAGTAATCATGGCAACATAATTAGTTATATTGTCTTACGTAACATACCAGAAAAAAAATTGTTCTTCAGAAAAATAAAAACTGGAGAATCAATGGGTAAATGATCACAATAATAATACATGTCGTTGAGGAAATGAGGAAGACAGTTCTACAGAATAGTTCGTGAGTTTTGTTTGCAGGGACAGCTCCTAAGGAGGCAGATACTTAGCTACCACAGAGCCTCCAGCTCTGCAGCCCAAGTATAGCATTCAGTGCTGATATAATGGGTGTTGGAAGTAGACTAATGGTGTGGAGAAGACAGCATCTTCAGGTAGACTAGACAGTAGCCCTGTTCCCTGAGTTCTCCGGCAAGACCAAGCTCACCCGTCCCCTCCGCTGAGTATTGTCTAATTGTCCTGAAATGCTTGACATGCAAAAATTACATCATAAACATTCTAGTTGCCTACAGCTCTGCATATGGAAACGTTTCTCAGTACTTTCCAGTTATGGGTTGATCTTTTCCTGTGTAACAAGTGGCCACGTCTTGTTTCTATTTCAGGTCACCTCCGTGGTAACACACAGAGTGAGTTGTTGCTAAACAGTGTCAGGCAAGTGCTTTCATGACATCCCTGCACAATGGGGAATTTTTCTTTTAGCTAACACCCAATATAGAGTCGCTATTCTCAATACTTGGAAGGGATCCCGACACCTTTTGTTGGTCCAGCATGGTCAGAACATAAGGGCAGCCAGCCGGGAAAGACTGAACACACACACACACACACACACACGCACACGCACACACACATGCACACACACTGCCTGGGAGATTGCTTTCTTCCTAGCAAGTCTAGTGAGCTCCATCTGTCTTTCTTCCCACTGTGAGGGCTTTCCTTGCAGCCACTCTCCTCCGGTTCCTGACTCTTAAAACTCAAATAGAAGATGCAACCCACCTGCCTGCTATGTCTCTCATTCACTATCCAGAGCTTCCGTCTGCATTGCCCTCCCTGGCTTTGCTCTGCACCACTCCCAGCCTCCTTGCCGCTGAAGACCTGCCTTTCCCTGTCTTGGCCCAGGCTCTCATTTGTTCTGGATTTCAGTTCCTCAAATCTTCCGACTTTCTCCTCCCCATGCAACCATCTGAGGCTTGACCGCTGTGTACCCTGCACAGCCCAGACTGCGCTACAGCCATCGCTGGTGACTGATGTGCTCAGCACCCTTCCACTGACATCCACATTCACTTCCAGCTTCCACATGTCTTTCTCTCAACAGACAAGCATCTCAGAAGGAGAACACAGCCACAGAGACCATCACAACTAGCATTTTCCCCCAGTCCCCTTATATGCTTTAAATATCATAAGATCAACATTGTTTTTCTAACTGTATAAAATATACAGTTTTATTTTTTTTTTTACCAGACAAGTTGAACTATAGGGAAGAAGAAAGAACGAAACGACCTGAGCCCTCACTTCCCTAGGACTACCCCATGTACATTGGGAAACCTTTTTTTCCGTGATTTCTATATATGAGCTGAACCTACTCTTACCAGTAATCTTACATGTGGCACCACAATCCAATTCCATACCTTGCCAAACTGCTGCTATTCTTTTAATCCCCCCTCCTTTAACATAGCAATGCACTGCGCATGCGATAGCTGAACTTCATCTCCTGATGTGAATCTTTCTTACTAGCCACCCTGCTCCTAAACTCATTTTCAAGGATGCAGGGTACAGGTTTTCTGACTCTGTATTATCATCAGTAAACAGTAGCCCTGTTAGGGAAACAGAGGTCCTTGTTCTCATAGAGAAGTATAAAAAGACACAAGAATGTCAGTCATGCAAGGGCATTTCCTCAGTGGAGGAGGTAAAATCAAATCCCTGCACTCCATCAGGAAGGGTGGGAGTACATATGGTTAGCCACCAGGCGACCTGTTTTGCTATCTGTAGAGGCAGAGCTCTCTCTCCTACCTTTTGCTACAGAGGCAGAACTCACCCAAATTTGCCAAAATGATTATTCCAGACTCTTCCATCTCTGGACTGTTACCCATCCTTGGAGAAGATGTCACATGTGCTTTATGGTCTGCTGACCTCTATGCTATATGTCAGAGACGACACTAGATTGTAGGCCCTTTGACTATAGAACCCACCCTCATGCTCACAAGGACTTTGTAAAGGAGTTTCTACATAATCTCACCTTAAGTTTCATTGTGCCCCTGGAACTAAACTGCTTAGACTGACTGTTGCCTAGAAACCTTTTCCCAAATTGCACCATGTTTTTAATAATCCGACAATGAACCACATGGTGTTCAACTCCCTGAAGTCTGATCCAGGTTGGAAAAGTCAATCTGCACAGGGTTTTCATTCCTTTCTCTTCATGGATCTCTGCCTGCATTGACACCGGCAAAGTCCCCCTCATAGATCTTGGGGATTTTACATGTTAAGTGGCATACATCAAATTGATTATTTGGTGAATGAATAACACTTCAGCATAAAGAACAGTACAAATTGGCCATCACCCTTCCAGTGAAAGGCAATTCAGTTGATTCCAGTTCGTGAGGACCTACTCTATGTGCCTCCTCCTCTTACACCAACACACTCCAACTACCCTTCCACAAATATTCTTCATCACTGGACCCATTGCTTCTTTGAGAATACAACTAGTTGGTGGTTGGGTATGCTCCTACATATTTCTAAAGTTTCTCATGTTATTTTCCATGATGCCTACAGGTTCCAGAACACTGTGCTCCCCAGTTCTCAATTCTGTGCTAAATAGAAGCCATTAAAATGCTGCAACCCAGACATAATTGTGAACTTTCTATAGGTATTAGCTCACATAATGGAAGGGAAATCTGGGAGTGGATAAGTTTTCCCAAGCATACACTTTTTGTTTTTTTTTTTTTTAATGAAGAAGCAAGGATTAAACTCTGACTAGCTAGCTTTGCAGCTATTGCTCTTAATCTTAAGCTGTTTTGATGTAATTTTTTTTGGCCAGGATATAAAAGGATAATACGTGATTCTTTCTATTCCTTTAATTCTGTTATCTTCTTTCCAGAACACAAATATGGCAAGACATCTTCTAAGATTTGTATTTCTCATTTAGAAATTTTCTATAAGAAATTTGTCATGTTTGTTAAATGATTAAATTGAGTTTACTTTAAGAAAGCTCATGTAAAAGGAACACAGTGAGAAGTTCTCTTTCTTTCACATACAAAGCACAGGAACAGACTTCCCGCCCTGGGTGAAGGACAAGCAGTCCACTCCTGGTGCAGAGACAGCAGTCCATCCCTGGTAAGCAGTCCTGTGCCTGTGCATGGGTCCTCTAGATCTCCAGAACCTTGCATGCTTTGACTTTTGTCTCCTTTTTTCTGTGTCATATCAGTGATCACAGAATGGTTATTTGTCACTTAATCAGAGGAGAAAGAAAGCAGGGAACAAAAGAACAAAGGAAGGAAGAAATGAAGGACAGATGGAAGGGAGAAAGGAAGGAAGGAAGGAAAAAAAGAAGGAAGAAAAAGGAAGGAAGAAAGAAAAAGGATGAAAAGAAGGAAGGAAAAAGAGAGGAAGAAAGGGAAAGGATGAAAGAAAGGAAGGGAAAAGGAAGAAAGGAGGGAAAAAGGAAGAAAGAAAGGAAGAAAAAAGAATGAAAGAAAGGAAGGAAGAAAAAGGGAAAGAAGGAAAAAGGAATGAAGAAAAAATGAGGGAAGGAAGGAAGGAAGAAGGAAGAAAGGACAGATAAAAGGAAGGAAAGACACAGAAGGAAAGAAGAACAGAAAAAAGGAAGGAAGAACAGACAGAAGGAAGGAAAGACAGACAGAAGAAAGGAAGAACAGACAAAAGGAAGGAAGGACAGACAAAAGGAAGGACAGACAGAAGGAAGGAAGAGATAAAACAGGAAGAAAAAAAAATTACATGAACCCTTATAGTTTTCATTATAGTGGAAGGATGCAGGAAAGATAAAATGTATGATATATTAAGTGTTAGAACATTAACAAAGAAATAAAGAAGAATGAAGGATGGGCCAGCAGAGTGGCTCATCAGGTAGAAGCAAGCACTTGCCTCTAAAGACCTGCATTCCTTCCACCCTGAGACCCACGCCGTAGAAGGTAAGAACCACCTTTCCAAGGCTATCCTCTGAGAGCCACACATGTGCATGCACACACACATATATGCAAATGAAAAATAAATTGGTAAAACTTTTAATTTTGTTTTGTTTTGTTTTTTAAGAAAATGGTGGCCCAGTGTCTGAGAGATCTTTGGGGCCCAGGTTAGTTGAGACTGCTGGTCCTCCTACAGGGTCACCCTCCTCCTCAGCTTCCTCCAGCTTTTCCCTAATTCAACCACAGGGGTCAGCAGCTTCTGTCCATTGGTTGGGTGTAAATATCTGCATCTGACTCTTTCAGCTGTGTGTGGGGTCTTTCAGAGGGCAGTCATGATAGGTCACTTTTTGTGAGCACTCCATAATCTCAGTAATGGTGTCAGGCCTTGGGGCCTCCCCTTGAGCTGGATCTCATTTTGAGCCTGTCACTGGACCTCCTTTTCCCTCAGGTTCTTCTCCATTTTTGTCTCAGCAGTTCTTTCAGATAGAAATAATTATGAGTTAAAGTTTTTGACTGTGGGATGGCAACTCCATCCTTCACTTACTTTCCTGTCTTTCTGCTGGAGGTGGGCTCTACAAGTTACCTCTTCCCACTGTAGGGCATTTCATCTAAGGTCCCTCCCTTTGAGTCCTGAGAGTCTTTCACCTTCCAGGTCTCTGGTACATTCTAGAGGGTCTCGCACCTCTTACCTCCTGAGGTTGCCTGTTTCCATTCTTTCTGCTGGCCCTCAATGTATCTTATGAAAAGTTTTCTTTAAGGGTGTTAGAGAGAAAAGCCTACAATAATAGATTTGTCCCAACAAGCTAAAGCAACAGTGTTAAGCTGTGTTAACGCAGCCTCTCTGTGAAATGTTAGCTTTGCTCTTCTTAGTACGGACAGCCATCAGAGTCCTTGACCACTTTGCTAAGAACACATCGCAGGAAAGATGAAGACACAGAGTGGCTGGAACAGGAAAACCTGCTTGGACGCCTTGCTTTGGATCATAAGCAACCAGAACAAGGGAGTTCCTGGCAATTGAATGTGCAGCCTGTTGAGAGGTCAGAGACAGAGCAAGGAGTCTGGCATTCAGGGAAGAGGCAAAAGTTCTGAAAGTTTTCTGTGTGGCATTTCCTATGTGCTGGCGTTGTCCATGGGGAGCAGAAAAAAAATTCAAAGAACTGCTAGTGGGTAGAAGGGGAAAATAGAATAGTTCGGGAAGGAAGAAGTCACACGACGCACTAGTGACATCAGCTTCATCTCCATGAAGATATGTTGCTTCCAGAATCAAGTGCTTGCCCTCGATCTTACTTGATGATACAAAGAAACATTTATAGAACTTTGCCCTCCTTTCCTACATGTTGCTAATATTTATTGACGATGGTTCCAGACAATCCTCAAATGTTTCTGCAGTCTTTATAGTTCTTAAATGTGTCTCATTTATATGTCATATTCTGAACTACTTTGAACTACTTGTGCATTGCACACTCTGTACGCTTTCTCTTATCTTTGCCTTCTTTGGTGACTTTGTTTCTATTTCTACACTTGTTTGACTGTAGTAGCTCTCTACCTGATTTTACAAGACAGAATACATAACTAATTTTTATCTAAATTATTAATACATGGATGTGTCTTTCTCACTGTGATAGATACATGCTGATAAGTTTGGCTTGGATCTTTAAGGCTGAAATAGTATACCCACTGTATTTTTATAGAGACATATTTCAGAATGGTTGGACTAGATGCTTTGGTTCACCATTTTTTTTCTTTCATTTTAATTGACAGATTAAATTTTTGTTTTTACTGTGTATAATGTGATGCTTTGAAGTGCTTGTACATTGCTCAGTGTTTAAATCTAGCTAAATGGCATGCCTATTACTGCACAGAGAAATAATTTTATGTCGAGAACACTTAACACTCTTTTTATCTAAAGGATACAGAAGAGTTGGCACAGGAGACATCCCAACAAAGATGTTAAATTTCTTGAAGACAGAAGCTAGTGCAAGCTTAGGGATTCCAAAGCCCCTGAAGCAGGAGGTACAGTTATTGACAGCTCACTTACTTTACAGATACACACAACAGCCTTGCATGTGAACTGGCCTCACCAATAGACAGACTTCTGTCCCTTCTTCCAAGATAGATTTAGAAACCAAGTAATTGTGTATGTCATGATACCGAACCCTCTGGTATACATATAATGTGGTAGTCCTTAAATTACCATCAGCATGGGCCTGTATAAGAGCACACATGGTGCATCTGAAAAGTATTTTGCAAATAACACCTTTACTATAGAAAATGCCTCTTATGTGCTCTGAACATAATATCTCTTTTCCCAAGCTGCTAACAATTCTTTTTTATAATGTCTATTCATTGCTACAATGTATAACTTGGAAGAATTACTAATTTTACATGTCATTTAATATATTGATGTACAATTAAAAACTAATAGCTAACAGATTTTTTAGAATGAATGCATAAGTAATTACTCTTTACATGAGCTATTTCACCTATTTCAAATAACCCCTCTAACATCTATTATAACCCTTTCCTTCAGAGTTACTGAATGTCACATAAATAGACATATCATCCTAGACACAGAATTGATAGTTACTACACCATATTATCTCACTTTGAACCTTTGAAATCTAATATGTGACTTAGTGAGGCTCTTCCTCTTCTAAGCTCTCACAATTTCTGCAACATTTCCAGCAACTGCTCCTCTTATGGGGAGCTGTCTGGTCTCTTGTGGTGCTTTCAGTTATTGTTTTATGATTCTATTTTTCTAGAGACCTGAGTAATGTCCCTTGTTAACTTACATACTGCACCTAATGAGGACCCTCTAAACTCCTGGCTTTTCATGTGGCCTTTCTCATTAAAGCCCTGTAGCTAATTAGCAACTCCATTACTCCTGATCAAAATTTTAAAGTTAAGAATTTCATTGGATGAAGTCCTCTTCTAACAGCTACTATACCATCAGTTTGAACAAGCAGGTACACCTGTCTCTTGCTTGAATTTATCACAGTTCCAGCTCTTAGCCCTTACATGACTTAGCACCCTCTTTTCAACTCCAGGAACTAGGCAAGAAACTCCTGAGAATATTTGCTGTTGATCCAACTGATCTTATTTAATAGGGTAGATAGAAACTTAACTAGTGAAGTCACTAATAAAGTACTAACTGGAGAAAGAGGGAAGCAAATGAAGATATAGGAGACTTATGACTAGAGGAATGATAGGGATCGGGATTGGTCTCTTTCAAACTTTCATGTCAAGAATGTGTTCAGGAAAACTAAAATTTAAGCTCTGTAAGAATTCCATACTAGATATCTGATACATGACCTATTCTTTCAGAATGTTAAATTTAAAAAAAAAATAGAGCTAAAGAGGGTTTTCCCAAGCAAGAGGACGAAGGGAGTAATAGAAAGCGCTGTATTTGCCCAAGCTAGAAATGCAGCAAACACTGTAAGATTGATTCAATATGTTGAAAACAGAAAAGCACCATCGGTCAACCTGACAAGCATTCTTCTGTTAATAAGAAGTGTTTTGAAACCACCTTGTCTGGTTTGAATCACAAAAATCTAGGGAGCTTAGACATGTTGGGCTCTGGGGAAGACAAGGTCAGAAGGTAAATCACATCCCAAGCTGTTAACAAGCTAACTCCTATGAACCAACCTCAGGCCTTAAACCAACCATTTCCGAGGCATAGTGCGCGCTAGGGTGAATGTGGTCCTGGCTGCTCTGTGCCTTGTTTACACATCCTTTGGAAAATAAATAAGTATGTGGCCTGCTGAATAGATTATTAAAACTAAGAATCATAATTGGAAGCAATCACATCCCTGCACATCCCAGCAAGGTTGAAAAAGTCATTATTGATTCCATAGAACTCAAGTTCAGGTGACACTGAACATAAACTAATCTATATATGCCCTTTCTGATATTGCTAGATGGTAAGGCATTTGGTTGCAATGATACTAGATTCAATCTGCCTCCCCTTGATCAAACCTAGGAATATGTGAGATGGAAATACCCAAAATAAAAATTTAGGAATCACCCGAACTATCACTTTTTGCTAAAATTCAGATGACCTTCATTTTGCTCCTTTTGTGCCTCCCAATATTTGGCCTCCAAATCTCCTGTGAGTTTGCATAGAGAACTCACATATCTGATCATCTCAAAACCAAAACTCAAAGAAGAGCTGATGCAATAGGCTCAGCCAGCTGCCCATCCCTGTCCTGTCACGTTTGCCAGCTATGAGGATCTTCCTCTCAGACACTACAACTGTGATTCCAATGGCAGATCCAGCCTGAGTTCCTTCCCATAGCTCCCTGCCTTGTCTTTCCAATTGTGCTTCTATTGGTCAACTGAATGACGCTTCACAAGATCATCTGAGATTTCTCTGACTTTTCATCTCCTTTATACAAAGACAAAATGCTAAGTAATTTGTATTTCTATATAGTAGCTTATATGGTGAGGGCTTACACATAGTTGTAAGTGTTCAGGGTTAGTCCCTGAACCATTCTTTTTTGGTCAGAATCCTTTTAAGTGACAAAGTCTCCTTAGGTGAGTAATGAATAGACCAGCATAGTTCCTATGAGGAATTTTGTTTCCTAATTAATAATATTAGCATAAAAAATGGGGTGGAAAACCTAGTTTATTGCTTTCAAATCTTAGACCTCAAGTGAATATTGTCTACATTTACTTTAAGTTGTACCTTTGTCTTCTAAAACCTTTGGTAAGCCACATCAATGTAGATAGACCACATGCTATATACATTTGCATATATATTATCACAGAGGCTTCAGGCACTTTCTTAATAGGTAGAGCCTTCTACACCCTATATTTTTGTCTAAGATCACCATAATTTTAAACTTTTAATTATTAAATATATAAGACAGGAAAAATTACCACATTTCAGGTTAGTTAGTGTAGTACATTTAGCAACATGACATAACCTTCTGGAGACTCAGTAGAAGCTAAATTCAGGATTCAGGTGACAACTGAGAATACCTTCAGAGGAGGTCACGTTATTAAAAAGATATGAAGATGGTATTGTAACAAAACCACATAAGCTATCCAAAATCACGATGAATATAAAGATGAAAAAGAATAAAGAGAGAACAATAGATGGCCAATCATCCCTTTCAACACCTCGTGGCTTTGAAAGCAGTTTTAGGAAATACACTGTAGGCCAGTGTTTTCCTATGTAACACAGGAACTACTCAAACTGCCCAAGGCTTATTGAGCAGGTATTATTGATTACACACTGTATGATAAGAAGGAGAAAACAGTCACTTAAGTCACTGATTCCATGGGTCCAACAAGACCCCAAGAAGAGTCGAGCTTAAGAAATATTTATAGTGAGATGTTCAAAGAAATCAAAGAGAAAAGTATGGAAAACACAACCTTATCCATTTGCAAAGATGAGGAGCAAATCTGTGGTCATGTGTGTGGTGCTGCAGACATGTGTTTTGCTAAGAAATCATAAAGCTTTTGGTAGAGGATTTTAATCATGGCAAGAACAAAGAGATCTAGGGGCTAGGGTACAGTTCAATAGTTCAATGGTAAAGGCTTAGCAAGTGTAAAACACTAGTTCTGACCCTCTGTCAGAACATGGTGGAAGAAGTGAGTTTTGTATGGAGAATTGTGAGTGCTTGTGAGAAAAAGCCAAGGGGGCTTAGAGGGAATACTCTTGTGACCTCAGTTTCTTTAAAACACAAAATTGATCTAGGAATGTGTTTTCTCTCTTCTCCTAGGTATAGCAAATAGGAGTGAGTTTAATTCAGATCATTTATTACAACTGAATAAGGTCATTGTTTATATGCCTCTATAGAAAAAAAAACATGTATTTGCCATTTGTGTAGCTTGTCTGCCATGTGCAGCTGACATTTGTGACTGGCCACTTTACCAGTGTGATTCTTCTTAACCCTCAGGGTCTAAATCATCTGATGCTCTGAATAAAGTTGGCGATTGTGTGAGACTAAGCTGTCTCCTGCTTAAGCTCCACCCTCCCAGATCACACCATGTCTGGAGTAGAGACAATGCTCAGCGCAATACAAAAACAAACACAGAAGATTAAGAATGAAGAAATCCAAGGGAAGCTTCATTCCCAAAAGACGCTCATCTGACAATCTGATAACCAATCATAGGGCCTGATACTAATGGCCACTCCATCGGAATGATAGGTTGAAACATGCATGGGAGGCAAGAAGGCAAACCAGGCTGGACTGTTTTCCACATGACCCGAGCTTTGCTGGGTACTTCTGCCCACATTGCCCAGTTTGATCTAAAACCTAGGGACATGTTCAGTTTTGCAGATGAGAAAATTGGGAAAGAGCTATCTAGTCTCCTTTTCTTTGATTAGTTGCTAACTGTATCTTCAAATCATAATTCCACTGTAAGAAAGAAGGCAAGTGCATAGGTGGACATTCCTTCTATCAGACCTTCTGCAGCACAGAGTACTGCATACTTAATCCCTGTTCTGTTTAGCATACATAGACTGACTTGCCTCTTCACAATCTGTGGCCACTGCTTGTCTTCTGTGTGATTATTTGTTTTGAGTGGTCATTGTCTTGTGGTCACTGGCCCAAGTCACTTGCAAATATTATAGAGTCTTATAGGCATCCTTTGGGTGGTCACACAGTGAGGCCAAATGTATCATGTGTTATTTATCACATAAAACCAAATTATATAGCCAGCAGAACCAAAAATAACAGCACACAAATTATAGAGAGATGCTTACATCTTCAGATGCGTAGCCACAGTGCTCTGTGTCACTTCTGAAAAGCAGGTATTTATTCACATTATTTCTTGCTGTAATGTTAAAAAGAATCTGGGGTTTATAAGCTAATTCACTGGAAATAATCATAGACAACGAGGTAATAAGGTCTACGTGTTTATACTTTTCTATATGTAACCTGACCTACACATTTAAAAATGTAAACGAATTTCAGAATTTATTTGTAATTATACCTTTATTTATGTTTCTGTCAAGTGAGTCTTAGTGCAGGAGACTTTTATTTGGGGTAAGATAATTGACAGATTCTTACAAGAAGACAAAAGGCACAGAGTGCCTACATATTGAGTTTCCAGTTTGCTTCTCTGGCATTAAAATACTAACTTTTTAAAAGTATCATTAAACTACATTTGCTGCCATAACATATTAGTCTTTCATGATCATATATATATATATATATTCAAGCACATATCTTTCAGCTGACAGTAAATCCAGTCATGCCCATTTTCTTATCATAATATGGGTCACAAAAACTGATAAAAGATTCTTAGTCAAACTGTGTTTCCAAGAATATCAATAGTTATTGCTACCAAGTAGGACCAGAACAGGCTGTGGGAACAAGTATATAAAAATCTATATACATATCTAAATGCTAAAAAATTCTATGTAGGATATTATCTCTGTTTCTGAACAAAGACCCTGCACATAAATGCCTTGAAGGATGATCCTGAGAGGCAGAATCGTCTACCCCCACCTCAAGTCTTCTTTCTGCCAGTAGAGCCTTGGTCTTAAAAAAAAAAAATCAATGCAACTCAGCACCTTTATGTCCAGTGCCTCCAAACTGTTGATACACTATGCACTCAAGACATAAATGTGAGTCTGATATAATTCCCACCATCTAAATGTTCACAGAGTGGTAAAGGAAAATGCTGACTAACAGTTTTAATGTGTTCACTACATGATGCAAAGGAGCTTGGCTGAGCCTTGTGGGGGTAAATCCTTCTGCAAATACCTTGACTTATACCCACTGTTTCACCTTGGATGAGGAGCTTCTATGTAGACAAAAAGTTAAATTGCATCTATAATTGGTATTTAGACTGATCTAGTTACCTGTGGGGAGAATAGAACCCTGAGGAGGGACAATAATGTCCCTGAAAAAGAATTAACACATGGACAATGTATTTGGAAGGGTGAACAAATCTCTTCTGTGGGAGTATCAGGGACCAGGAAAACTACAAGGAGTAGAAACAATAGCCTCTGGGGAGGCTTCTCGGTTGGTATTTGAGCTCGCTGAGATGCAGAAGATCCAAAAAAAAAGAGAATCCTATGAACCAAACCAATGAGGTTAACTCCATAAGCCCCACTGAATGCAACATCAGTGCCCAAGCCACTCCTATGGGAATGTCTCACTGACACTACCACACCAGAGGAGGGAGAGCTGACAAGATCTGGAGAGGACTGAGCAGTTGCAGCCAACTCAGGTCCCCATGGTACAAGGATAAAGATTTAGTGGCTGTAGCATCTCAGAGAAGTCAAAGCCTGTTCCATAGACCATCAGAGATGAGCCCACAGCCACAGCCAGATTATGAAGGTTTTTTGTTTTGTTTTGTTTTTGTTTTTGTTTTTGTTTTTGTTTTTGTTTTTGTTTTTGTTTTTGTTTTTGTTTTTGTTTTTGTTTTTGTTTTTAAATGGAATCTTCTATAAGGAGTTTGTACATTTTCCTAAGAACTCATGAAGGATCTTAATAAAGAAAATAGTTTGATCAAGTTTACATGTTAAACTTGTGGCCTAAGAGGACAGAGTGAAATGAATACGTATTCAAGTGGCTTGGCTTGACCTGGAAGTGTGGTAGATTACCACTCTTTGTTGTCCTGACCACAGACAAACCAGGACAGCACAGGAGAATTTCAGAGGAATTAAAGGTTCGTTTACCTGAAACTAAACATTCAAGAAGTACATGGAAAGGTTAAGGCAATCACACCATGATGAATAAAAAGTTTAAGTGTTCCATTTGTTACAAGAGTAGGAGAAGACAACATGATGGTTTTTAAATTGTGTTTACAAAGAGATAAAGAAATTGCAAGAACCACACACACTTGGAATCTCCCAAAGGATGAGAATTATATGCTACATTTTAACCTTTAAATATCATCAAATGGCAACAGTTACATTAAGTAGATTCTTGAAGAAATGAATTAAACATTTAGTCAGTGGCTTCCTTAGAAACATTCATTTCTATAATCCATAAAATATTACATATATACATATATATATATATATATATATATATATATATATATATATATATATATTCACGTATACATTACTAACACTCCACAAGAGCCATTTTGGTGGCCTTCAACCATTTTTACCCATTTACATTTCATACATTTTTCTACAAAGCAGCCTTTGGCCATAAATACATTGGATTGGAAATAAAGGAACCTGCTTTGGGAAATAGTCTTCATGACTCATCCTTTCCACAGACGGCAGCTACCTTATCTTGATGCTTGAGATGATGAAAATGCACAGATTTCCAAGTACTCAGAAGACCCCATTTGGGCATCCACAAAATGAGTTAGGAAGCTACTTATATGGAGTTGAAATGTAATTTATAAAGACAGTTAGACTAACATTAGGTGAAGCAAGAGTTCAAAGGGATAAGCAAACAGGTCCAAGAGGGGTTAACAATATCCTAGCTTCATGGAAGTTGTTGGTATGAACCTCCATCTGCATCTAAGAAAGTTTTGCTCTTTTTTCAGTGACACCAGGTTAGATATTGGCAGGACTGTTTTATGTCCTCATAAACATATACACTGTGGGAGATATTCATAATATTAACTTTAGAGATACCCAAACACAATGTCCTTGATCTGTGACAAATCTCCCAGAGATTGGTTCAATTGCAAAAATATATTCTATAACCACCCTCCATCTGTTTTAAAATAACTTCACAATAATGCATGATTTCTATTCTTATTTTGAAACCACTGGCATTTGCTCAATCCATAAACAAGAACACCATTCTTGAAACCACCAGACATCAAGGATGCAATTTTCTTCCCTAATACTTTGTCTAAAAAGAAAGGCTACACTCGGTATTTACTGTAACCGTCGTGTGTCTGCGTTCACATTCTGCCGCCATCTCGTTAAGTTCATGTTAATGAGTCATACTGTGAAGCACTATATTTTTTGTTACTAAATTTATTAACATATACTTATGGGCATATAGTTACACTGGATTTTTTTTCCCTTGTGGTGTTTGTACTAGGACTAATTTTTGCTAATTTTCTTTGTTTTTCCAGGGAATATTTTTGTCTTCCTAAACCAAAAGAATTATCTTTGATATAGTTACCAGAAAAACATGTAAAAGTTTCCATACACTTTGAAATATATTTCCAATATGTACTTATCCATACACTTTCAAATGGTTTCCATTTTCATCAATCTACTATATCAGAAATGGAAGTCAGCAGATAGGCCGGGTTTTCTATGTCAGTGATTTTAACACTTAGACTCAGGATCTCCACGTGTGTTTTTAGAGAAACTAAAAATGAAATAATGACAGCCACAGTGTGAAATGGGTTTTATGAAAAATTATGTGAACTCTCAAAATCTCTGTCTTTTCAAGTACAGCTGAAAAGCACTTGTACCTTGTTATATGAAGCAAATTAATATTACATGTTTATAAGCATTTTATTATACATAACCATAAGTATTTTACCTGCACATCTGCATGTGTTTTGAAACATAGTATCTAGATGTATATGCACATTGAACATGCCAGACTGGTATACAAAATAATTCACAATGGGGCAGAACTACGTGAAGGACTGAGTTAGATAAAGTGAAGAAAGACCTTATTTTCCTATTAGGGCCAGTTATATACATGCATCATCGCTAAATAGGAAATTGGAAATTTATTCAATGTCAAGCAAAGCCATTTAGCCACAGATGATTCACATTTTGCCTCAAGAAGTCTGACAGACAGGCAGACCACTCGTTGGCAAATTTGAATGGTATTAAATTGAACAGGTTAAAAAAAAAGGGCTTGTGAATTAACCAAATTAAATTTGTGATAAGTATTTCCGAATAGGATGGACAAGGGATGCTGATGTAACTTCCAGAAAGTCCGAGGACTCATAGCCCAGTCATCCTTCCAAAACCAAGCCTCGAGGGCATTCCAGAGGCATTCACTCCCAGGCCCCTAGTAGCAAAGAAAAGCTTCTAGCTCTGTGGCCTTGGAGCCTTCAGTCTCCTTGGGCCACAGTCAATGGTCCTTATCTTTCACAAAGATGGTGTGAAAGTCAAAACCCCATGTGATCCAGCCTGGAAACCATGTGTATTTCTGTTTAGTTGATCAGCAACATGTCCCATTTCCAGTTCGCATTCGTGCCATCTTGATTGGGATGCAAACCTCTGCTTTGACTTCCATGCTGTGGCCTGGATCCAAATGACCCCTTATCTCTTGATTTCTTTTTTCCGACTCACGACTTTCAGACTCCAGTGACAGTGGATGCAGCTTGAATCTATACTTCGGTTTTCCTTCTTTACTACCCCATCCTTTTTGAGTGTCTGGTGATGAAATAAAATCTGTGTAGGTTTCCAGATACCCACACATTCTAGGGAGGAAGGATGTATCCCAGCATTCTCCTCACTGAGCAGTAAAGGGAGATTCCACTACACTCCTCAGAATAAATGCATGCCATTCCCTCTAAGAGAGTAGGAGCTGGTTGTCAATGGGCCGTTGCTTTCACTTGCTGAACATTTTCAGAGTGGTATTTCTTACTTTTGTGTGTCCTACATAACAACCGAAATGTAATTTCCAGAGAGGTAGACAAAACCTGGAGGTGCCTCTCTTAGATGGTGCTTTTTCCCCCACAAATCCAAGTAAGATCATAATACAACTAATTTAGAATACTAAACTCACTCCAAGGACCTGACTAAATCCTTCAGTAAAATTAGAGCGCCTGGGCACAATCCCAAGAGACAAGCCAATGTCCTGATGTTTCAAAAACAGTAACAAAGAGAGCTGAGGTTTCCAACCACCAGTCTTTTTCCGGCTTTAAATACACACACACATCGTGAAGTACTGATTTTAACCTTAGCAAACCTATCCTTGGCCTCCAGTCTGGATGTCACTGGAAGATAGGAGTCCTTTCAGACAGCACTGCTTCGTGTCTGGGATGAATGGAGGTTTTCTTTCCAAAGTGTCCCCTGTTTTCACATGGCAGATCTCTGCCTTCTGAAATAGGGCAGCTCTGAGCTTTGGATCCCCTCAGGGGTTATTGCTGTGTCTCAGGTCACAAGCTTATCTAAAGCATCCACCAGCCTTAGAGATAGTCCTGCTCTTTACTTTGCTCTTGGGAAAGAGGCAAACATCCCTTGGTTTAGAGTAAAGGTTTGACTGTCTCTTAAAGAGTTCTCTGTCTCACTCTACCTTGTGGTGCCCTCAGTGCACGCCTATATCTCGTTCTCTCTCCTATTCAGAGACCCTTAGATGGCATTAGATACGACCCTCCGCGTCTTCATGCAGCCCTGGCTAGACTAACGGGACACTAGGACCACCATTGTGTCCTGTGATAGAGAATAACAGCACAGAAGGATGGACACACTCCCTGAGTAGGAAAGAACTGTCCTGTTAGAGCCACACTTCATGATCACATCTCTGATACATCTCCATTCCGTTTTTCTAAAACCTAGAAAATGAAAAGCAACTTGGAGTTCAAGGTGGGAAGGAGTAAAAATAAATGCTTCACACACACACACACACACACACACACACACACACACACACACATGCACACACATCCACATACAAACTCAAAAATAGAACCTTAATGGAAATTATATGACCACAAGCCACACAGAAAGCCAGGGTTATAGGTATGTCCTTTCCAATACATAGTACACATGTTGTGTCATAGGAAGCCCAGACTCATCGGACATTACCAAATACCTGCCAAACATGAACTTTCCTTGACAGGACTGCAGTCTGGGCAGGAAGGACAGGTGATATTCTAAGGACAGATAAATGCTCAGCCTGAGAAATACCATCTTATAAAAGAGCTGGGACCCATGTCTGGCAGAGATCAGGCAGAGACCGTACACACCCACGGTGGGAATGGGCGTGTCAAGGCAGAGACTGACAGCTGAAACTGCACAGTCACGCTTCTAGCGGTTTTCTGAAATCAATCTGGAAGCCATGAAACCTACAAAGGCTTCTTCTTCCACGGGACAAACTCCTTAATTGCTTCTAAGTCACTGACTGGGTAGTGTGTACTCGCCTGTGTGGCACACAGAGGTCTAGAAACAAGAGGCACTCAGCCCTAGGTAGAGGTCATCTCAGCTTCAGAATCACGGTTGCTTGCCTTCACCGGGTGAGGGTTTCACATTTGTCTTTACCTATGTCTAAACTGTCCCCACAAACAGGAAAGGCTCATGGGGGTGGAACCTATGTGTGGATGAGGAAGTCTCAAGATAGATCACAGCATTCGTTCAACTTACCTACACAAAGACATGAGACTATGTTACCATCAATCATGATCCGTAAACATTAGGTCACTATCTCATTGATCTGCCTCCAAAAAGGCCAAAATGTGTGCACACCATAGTCATAACTAGTTCATGCTTTTGGTACCAAAGACAAAAAGTTAAAAGGCATCCTGCATATTATTACACCAGAAAACAAGGCGATACATAATAAGGTAAAGTATCCCTGTATCTGTAGTTATAACAATGTTAATTTTGATTTCTAATAATATAAACCTCTTTTTAATTTTGTGAATATTAATTATCCCTGGGAAGCCTACAGTGCAGCTCCTGATCTATTTATGGTTTCCATTCCTGTCTGTAGTTCCCTGGTATAGTTAATGTTATTAGATAGGTGGAGGTTAATGTATGGATATCTAACTGAGTTATTATATGTTTTCTCCTTAACATTTATTTCCTTAAAACTTCAAATTTTCCACTGTTGTCTAAAACTTATTCCAATATCTTTAACTGACACTTCCCCATTTTACTTAAGGCATATTGCCCCCATTATTTCCTCTGTTCCATAATTTATCAAGTTTGTATTTCTCCCACTGTCTCCAGTGAAAACATCTAGTATTCTACAGAGTCTGAGAAACAGCACACTTCTTCCTAGTCTCCCTGCTGCAGTGACAGAGGACCAGAGCCTGGATGCTTCACTCAGAGACACACACTTGCTTACAACCAGCAATGTCACTGAGGGATTTACTTTCCAGTGCCCAAAGACCAGGTGGTGATGGTCAGTCAGTATTTCAAAGGATATCTGGTGCCGGAGCTCACAAAACCAAGCCAAGGGAGCTCAACCATGCTATGCAGCCAAAAGGAGCCAAACGGTGCTGCTGGTGGTGAGCTATAGTGGTCAGGACATAGAAAATCAGAGTGTGTGGCCGAATTTCAAACATGAAAGCTCAGTGTGAATGGAATGTTGTTAGAGAGGAAGGAAGGGGTGCCACAAGGGTGGGCACAACAGTCCATTATGCTGCCAGAACAGGTCAGCCGTGTGATTCGAAGCAAGACACCTATGGTACCCCATTCCCTCCACGAGATGAGAACATTCTCTGTGCCTGCAGCTTACAGCTAATGAGAGAGTGAAGGCTGCTAGATCACGTGGAAGATAAAGAATTGAGTCTGGCAGATAGCCAGTGCTCAATAAACATTTCAGTTCTCAACGGTATTCTTATTAATACCAATAATGAGTGTTACTACTTTGGGGAGAGAACAGAAACAAAAAGGGAGAAGTATTAAAGCACTTGCTAAGCTCCTGGTGAGACCGAGAAGACCCAAGTGCCTCATGCCCAGATACACAGGAAAGTCATGACCAATACAGTACAGCTAAATCCCAAACTAAGGGCCACTAACAAAACATTGCTGCTCCTTGTCACACTTCCTTTTCTGCAACTCCTCAAATTTCCAAATATGAAATATTATAAGAAACCTTGATTCTTTCCCTGCATATGAACCTCAACTCAACGGTGAAGCCTTCTTCTGCAAGCATCCTCGGGGTACTCTCTGTGACCTCTTACCCCGTGTTCTGAATGCCTTTTTCCTTTTCTTTTTAAATCCTGCTTTTACAAACAGATGCTAAGAAATGTTTCTCCCTTCACTCCCCACTCTCTGTCTATCTATCCAGTCTTCCTTCCCCCACCCCTAACACCCTTCTGGATGCCCCACTGACAATAATTTTACCTTCTGCATCCTCAGGGTTTATATTTAGAAGACTCTTTCGTCCTTTCTATCTGACCAGTCGACTCTGCCCCTGGTCCACTTCATTGTATTCAGAGAACACTTGCACCCCTTAGTGCCTCTGCTTGTACCTTTCCCACCATCAGGACCACAGCGCCCACAGTCACCTCACTGATAATGACTGTCACTGCACAGCCTAGCGTTTCAGACACCACGGAGAAATTCAACTATATCCTTGCTTTTGCATTATAGATAGAAAAATAAACGTAGCGGTTAATGGATTGTACAGAGAAATTAAGCAGGCTAAGAGGATGGTATCTGGAGGTAGAAGTATCTAGACACATTGATCTGAGAGGGCCTTCCTGATGTCACAGTGTTGGAGCAGGCATCCGAAGTGAAGGAGGCAGTACATTTATTAAACTATTGCACGGTCTTCTCAGGAACGGCCCTATCCTTGACCAGAGGAAAATGACCCTGTCCTGTAAGCTTTAGCTTCCTTCCGGTTAAGCAGTTGTGAGAACAAATGACTAATGATTATAATGGTGTTCAGAGGAGATCAGAAGAAAAAGAAAAACCCAGCAGAGTGAACAGTGGTTATCTGCTCGTACCAAGTCATCCCAGACTGCCCAGTGCTGACTTCTTCTTGTCCAGCTTCTGCAACTGACCTAACTGTGGCAGGGAGGGAAAGAAGGAAAGAGAAAAGCTGGGATCAAAGTGGACAAGACTCTGTGAGGAAGATGCTCCAGCAGCCTGACAACTCAGTGTGTCTCTTACATGCAGTAAAACAGGGATGTTTTCGTGCCCACCCGAGCTTGAGGCAGGCCATACGGTCTACAGCTGCGTCAAGGAGGCAGGTTTATGTCTTCGGGATGTAAATATCTGGGAGGGACAAAGGTATGGTGGACATTTTCTGCAGATTGTCAGCATCCACATCTGTATACCCTGGGATTCGAGAGGAAGTCTTTGACAGCCCTCTAAGCCTCACCTGAGACGTGTTGCTATTCCTAAGAGGCTGAGGCATTGGGGTCCTTGACCTGGTCATGTCCTTGACAGCAATAAAAATGTCCTCTCCCCCCACCCCTGTCATTACTCACACAGGGCTTTTTCAACTCTCTACAGCCTAAACAGGCATTTCAGAGTTTACAGTCACTGTAAAACAAATGTATAGTAGAGAAGGCAGCACAATATGTTGAAAGAAATACACATTTATGAAACCCACAAGTCTCTGAGCCCCCAGACTCTCATATTGTGACATAAGGTTATAGAAAAATAATGCAATCTCTCCAAATATCAGACTCTTTGTCTTCGGAACACTAAGTTGTATTAAGAATTAAAGTTATTAATGGGCAAGTGTCACTACCATAATCTGTGTCCTGAATATACATTGGGTCTTTTCTCTCTGTTTCTCCTAAATTTATTTAGGAGAAGTTGTATGGTGCGTTTACATAGTTTGATGTACAAAATTAAACAGGCTACTTCTTCTAGGCTTAATATTTTAGCCCCATGTAGTCACAATAAGATTGACATTATTGGGGTACTGGGGAGGGGGACACAAAAGAACAGAAACAACTTCTTTTGGCGAGTGTCCCAAAAGTCTGCAGGGGGAGAAGCCTCTACAGAATTATTCTACCAAAACAAAAGTCTTCCTGCTCAAACAAGTTCACCTGACTTAGAATGCTTATTGTTTTGTGAAGAGTGGAGACATCCTCAAACAATAGTGTCCATATCAAAACTAAAACTCCATATGGAATTTCCCCCTTCCAATTCCCCCATACAACTACCCCTCTATGCCCCCGCTAAGATGAGGAACATCTGCATGTTCTGGAAGAGGGAACGCTAGAGCTAGCATTTACCAGCAGCTGTATTGATGACTGGGCAGTGAGAAGGGACTAAACTGGAGGGATGGTGATGGGCTCGCAGACCTGTCCTGAGAGCCCTCATCCCCTGCTCCTTGGCTACTCTTGGGTCCACACTGTGAGTCTTACAGGGCTCAGACTCTGAATCTATCGCTACACTTCCTAGGTGTACCTTACCTTCTCTTGGGATTTAAATGCTGTCCAAACTCTGAATAATCTCAAAGGTATGCTTCCAGCCAGGCCCACTTTGGGGTCTCTAGGCATACTATTCATTTCTTTACTGGTTTCTGCTGTTTGGAGGCGCACCCTTCCAACCCCCTGGAACAATAAGCTGATTCTTCACTACCCTTAAAGTTTAACTACTCGTTTACTTAACTTACTTACTAACTTTCTTTCTAACTTTTAGAGGGACAGTCTCCCATTTGTTCAGGCTTCGTTAATTACACATGGGTAGCCCTGTGCCTAGCTTCCAACCCTTGATTTCTGAGATGGTCCTGCAAACCTATCAACAGTTCCTCTGAATTATCATCACCCTGCTTCTCCCACAGCAGTCCACCATGCGGCCAATATGGTGGCAGTCAGATGTTCCCTCCCTGCCTCGTCAGAACCTGCCAATGGCTTGACACTTCATCCTGAAGACTACAAGCCTGTTAGTGACTGTTCTCCCTGGATCAGAAGTGTATCCTTTCTTCTGTGTTGCAAAATCTGCTTTCTGCTATAAACCAGCTCCTCAAAGTCATACCATTTGTCTCGTCATTTAAAAGGACAAAAGTCCAGCTTGTAGATATTTAAGGATGAAGGAAAGTTGTCATGTGAGGGAAGGAGACACTACTCAGCACCCAGATGCAGACAAATGGCTCGCCATAGGTTTAAAAGGGTGGAGATCACTGGCGATCTCCAAAGACGATCCTGGAGTGTGGAGGAGAGAGGGGAGGTGTTGGGTCATCTTCAGATACAACTTATGGAAGGATTCTGCTAGAAGATGGAGCAATAAATGAGAAGGTGGTGGGTTGCAAATGTGGGCCGGTGAAATCGGGACAGGGGAGCGAAGTTTGAAGATGAGCAGAGAATGGGTTGCTTGCCGAAGTGTCACGCAGGTCAGAATCGGGAAGACAGGGGGCTTGGCTCCAGAATCAAGACAGAGGAGCGCTTTCAGAAGAAACAATAGGAGGAAGAGAGTAACACACTTGGGAGGTGAGCAAGACTCTGAATGTGGAGTTACTTCCCAACGCGTCAGGTTAGATAATGCTACAATCTATCTGAGGGGTAGCTATGAACGGAAATAAAAAGCCACTGCGACAGCACCAAATGCTCGTGGGAACCTCTAAAGTGTAGCCCTGTGAAGGGTCCATACCATGAAGTGGTCCACAGAACTGCCATCCAATTAGATTCTACTGGATCTGGGAAGAGAGAAGAAACAAGAAAAGGGGGGAAAGGAGCGGAGCGCCACAGACATCCTTAAAGGTGATGTTTTACTCCCAATAAAGATCAACTGTTTATATGCTTGGTTGTGAGTCACATAATTATATGTAAAAATCTATGGTTCTTCCCAGAAGTGGGACAGAGACGGCAAGACTAGGGGTATAATAATAATACTCTGGGTATTATACAACGCACCCTAAACCCCAGGATGAATGGGAGAATGAAGATCGTGCCGAAAAGTACACCCATAACCACACAAGACTGACGCTTTCTAAATTTCTATTAGCATCCTCGGGAAGCCAAATGTCTGTCTCAATACCTGAGACTGTTTTTTACTCAATTGTGGCTACGTGTGCTTTAAAAATGAACTGTGGATTCTTTTTAAACGAAATGTCTTGATAACATAATGAATATTAAATACATCTCAGACCCACACAGAGGGTTCAGTCGTTTCTTTGTGGTAGCTCAGGAGTGCCCCCTACAGGCTGACGTTCAGAATGCAAGCAAAGGACGGGGTAAAGCATCAGGGAGGCTCTGAGGAAGGTTAGAGCTCTGCTAGGGAAGGACAGAGGAAACAGGCACACAGCACGAATTCTTACTTTTCACTTTTTGGTGAACAGTAAGAAATGGAAAACTTTTGCATGCATTTTTCTTCATTCAAGCACTACTGCCTACCACCCACGATAGTGAAAACTCATTAGTATAAACTGCTTTCATCTTTTGGTTGAAATCAATATCAGTACTTGAAAATCCAGGAAAATTATAGTAAAAAATACACTAGCTGCTACATATGCAAAGGAAAATGACCCACCTGTATCTAGCATCAGAAATGATGTGCATTTGATATTTTGAACATAAAAAGAAAATGCAAACATGTTTCTTAAAATGAAGATAGGCAAGCTCTGGGCTGAAATTTTATTCCTTTTTCTGTTGAAAGATTCCACGGGGCAGGGGTTGGGGGGGGCTTTCATCTACTTAAAATATTAATAATTATAAAAATCACAAAAGGCATAAAAACATATGCTATGGCCATCAGTAATTTTTCATGTAACACATAAATATATTCATAAATACATGGAAAATGTATTTCTGTGCTGGTACTCAATATTATACAGTGTATAAATATATTACAATAAATTAGAGGCAGAAACTTTATAGCATATCACTTAACCGAATTTTTTAAATCCATATGTTCTGATAAATTCTACTATAATTTTCATTTGAAAGAAGAAAGGAAGGGCAGAATATTCACCAAAACCTTTCAAATGTTTTACTAGAGATTTTTGAATATTAATAATAGTGCAGTTTAAGTTATGAATGCGTTTGATTTTGTAACTATTAAATTAAAACCCTGAATTACATAAATTCTCAGCATGGACAAAACATGTTTATGTAAATTAACAGCCTTTTTACATGATCTTTGAATAAATGCAGATCTTTGGAAAACTTCATTTAACATCATAAAATGTTCATTTAGAGTTAATTTCAGATACATTCATAAGATATACATAAATGTAAGTGATTAAATTGACAGATTATGCTCACGGGCCTTTTATAAACAGTTTCCCTACAGAAAGAAGAGATCAAGGTCATGGTTTGGTGATTTGTTTCCCTTGTGAAATTTTATAACATATATAAATATATATGTCCCAATATTTAAATTGCATAACAATATTATGAGGTCTCCGTTTTCAGTGATTAAAGCCAGTGAAGTTAAGAAGCGCTGTTTGACAGTCAGTCTTCCTCCACATTCTCCTGACTGGCCTAATCGCTCTGCCTCGTCTGTCCACTGACCTCACAAGAAGCATGGGAGGTGCTCTGATGGAGTCCTAACTGCATAAACGCCTACTTTTAAAAGTTACTGTATTGTCTCCACAAGTCTATACTTACAGCTAATTAGCTTGTGACTCAGTCACAAAATATGGCCAAATGCACTTTAAAACTAAAGTCATAACTTTAATAATATAAAAAAAAATTTTAGCACCGTAATTATTCTATGAGTTGAAATTTTTTAAAGTGAGAGGAAAAAGGGATGGGAAAGAAAAAATGAGCAAACCAAAACAAACAGCAAAACAGCCCAATGACTTAGGCAAATTAAATATTTATTAAATATGGCATTGTTTCAGAAGGAAACTTCAATACACATTAGTAGTCAATAATGAAGTAGAAGTATACCTAAGCCTTAAATTATATATATATATATATATATATATATATATATATATATATATATATATATATACATATATACACACACATACACATACACACACAATCTTTACTTTAGAAATATATCCAAGTCCAATTAAGACAATTTTTAATGAACTTTTAATCAAATTAAAAACATTTTGGACTCGCATGTATTTCTTTGGTGTTTTGAAAAACGTCCTAAGTTCAGTCATTTCCTTGCACCCCAGAAAATTCCGACATTTTTCAGAAAGGCGATTTCTTTCATACTATCCCTACCATGAAGAATGCTACCTATTTTGGCTAATACAAAGAAACCACAATTAACAGTGAAGCCATAAATACTTTCTGTGCTAACCACAAATGGCCTTTCCCATAGAGAAATGGCTTACATGTGTTCTGAACATGTTTGGTTTCGTTTTGTATGGAAGCTGTGGGTATGTTTTTATCTGAGAAAAGAACGTGGCGTGCACATGGACGCTTTCTAAAATGAGAAACAATCGCTGAATTTAATCGGGGCCAGGAATTCAGAATTAAACTACGTGGGGATGCTTTGTGATACTCTGGATCTTGAGATAGTTCCCCAAACTTGACCAAACTTCCCAGGCTCTGGGTGCACCAAGGCGGCACGCTCCTGCCTGCCTGCCTAGTTACTGGGCTGTCCTCTGGGACTCTCAGCAGACATACCCCGCATGCAGGTCTGTCGCACTTCCGCAGTTCACAGTTCCACTTCAGGAGTGGAACCTGACTCCGCCCCTTTCTCCAGGTCCACTGTGTGACTTTTCCAGTCCAGCCCTCTTTTGTGGCAGCACCAGTACCTAATGCATGCTATGAACAGACTGACAAATCACACATTTGACAGTTCCAGTCATTCTTAATTTGAATAGAAAAGGATCTGGGTGATTCTGCTCAATGTTGTTCACTTTCTACAGACACGTAGGAGAGGGGAAGGCTTTTCAAACTGGCTTTTCCTCGTGTCTACAGCCGGGAGTCTTTGCAAAGGGGTTTGAGTAGAAATTAAAGTGAATTGCGTTCTGCAGATTTTCTGTGGTCATATATAAAATAAAATGAAGAAATCAATTTGAAAATCAGAACTGGTTGGATTTTGATCGCCACCCAACTGGATTCACGCCCACAGTGTATCATTTCTAAGCAAAAGATTTGCTCTGCACAGCGTCTCTTTGGAAACCTTTCTGTAGCGAGTAGCCCACCAAAGCCCTCTGTTTCAAGTTTATCTTTACAAATCTATAGGATTACTGAAGAATAAGAGGACAAGCCTCTTATCATTCACAAGATTAAAGCAATAAACTGAATATTTGTTCTTTCCAGCCTACTTTAGCTGTGCAAAGAGTATTAGTAATTTTTTTAAAAGTGAACTATTTTTAAGACATTTTAAAATGTGTTTATTTAAAAAAAAACTAGGCATTCATTGCACTAAAACTAATTTTAAATTTTAAAAAAGTAATTCAGAAAAATATAATAAAGCCCATTGTTTAACATCACCTACAGCTGTTAATTTAGCTACCAATTGCCTCATGTGATTTTCGAGTTTATAATTAATTGCAAAGGATCTGCGATTCACTGTTAGGGTCCCGCTGGTTAGTGCGCAGGAGGAATAGTCAGTAATGAAACAGGTGGGTCCTTCCTGCCCAGAAAAAGAAATAACGGAGTTATTCATAGCTAGAGGTCCTCATTTGCCAGAATAACTATCCATTTTCCATTTTATTTTGAACTGTGTAGTATTAAAACCTAGAAATCCTTTTTTTTTTTCTATTTCCACCCATTAGTGTTGTTAAAAAAACAAGCGAGTTTGCATAGGCAGACCTACATTAGAGAAGAAACCACCACCGTGTATAACACAGACGGTTCTCCATATTCAAAACCTCGTTAAATGCTTACTACTGAAGGGACAGACACCTAGAGGTATTTGGGTTCTAGTGTTGGCTAAAAACTACGGGCATGGTTTAAAAATATAATATTCCTTTAATAAAGAGCCAGAGGGGAACATGTCAAAACAGGCTTCAGAAAAATACCAAGGAGTGGGAAACAGAGAGAGAACAATGAAACTTATTAGATATTAAAGGCATCTCCCCGAATTATTTAGCTTATATGATGACATGACTTTATTCTCTCTGGTCTGTCTCCATTTTCAAAACACCTCAGTTTGCAATGTTAGGAAGGCAAATACAGTCCCGGGACCTGTTAGGACCAACTTGCTGCTGTATGAATGTAAGAAATGACTTGTCCTAGAAATAAAGTCCTTAATAGCTGCTGTGACTTGTTTTACGATAACTATCAGAAACTGTCCATTTTCAAATTTTACCGAGGAATTACCATTCATTTTCCAACTACTGGAAATTTCCAACAGGGACACATGAGTCTCTTCACCCATCCTGGTCTGCAGTTTCTGAAAGTGAAGCTCATAAACCGCTTACCTGAGAAGTCAACTTTAACACTTGCTTAGGATTCAGATCATAAGGTCTCTAGTGGCCCAGGGAATGACTAGTAGCCCTAGTCATTTTTCCAGGTCTTCAGGCACTTGGAAGTAGGGGGATAGAAACACCTCACCAGGGCTTTCTAAGGCCACAGTTCCTTTGTCCTGTGCAACTGGACCTATAACCTGCACCTAGCATATGTGTTGGCTGAGCTGGACCCTTGACCCTGGGCAGAGCACCCTGGGAGTCCAGCATAGGCCTCAGTGAAGCAAGGCAAGTACTGCTCCAGTCCTACCCCAAGCAAGCCACACTCCCCCATGTTTCAGGAGCATATCAACCAAGGCATACATGCCAGTGCTTCGGAACAAGGCACACTTATCTGTGCCTCAGAAGCAGGGGACCCAAGGCACGTTGACTTTGGAAGCATGGGAACCAGCACCTTGTTTTACTAAACTACTTGACAAGCATCACATGACAAATTCTGGGAAAATCTTTTGTTTTATGTATTTCTTTGGTTATCTCGTGATTCCTGGTATGATTATTTTGGTGGTACTGACTCTTAGCTTTATACCATATTTAGGGTTTTTTTATGACATATAAGCACCGAAACCCCTCAACTCTTGCAATGATTTGGATTTCTTAATGGCTGTACTCATCTACTAAAATATAGATTCCAGACCCTTTACAGATTACACATATAATATTTTCTGATACACCTTTCCTTCTATATTACTGTGTATATAAATGGTTAATCTATGGGTTTTTCAATGTTGCTAAATTAGTCTCCACAAAATACATACCAAAAGAGAATATGGGGTCTACTATGTTTTAAAACTACCCACCCGAGAATATTTCATATTGACTCGAAGCCTCCCTTAGTACTAGCTAGATTGATATTTTTTAAATATTCGCTTAGTTAAAAATATAATGCTGAATTAAGAAAGAGAGTTTTAACAACGATTTCCCTGGCTGTCTATAACTGTCTCATCATCAGGCCTCAGATGAATGCAGTGGGCACTTTAATTCAACCACATACCCCTGACTGTAGTGACTAAAAGCTGGTGAATTATCAGCTAACTTGACATATTAGCATTCTCCCTGTCATTCTGAGGACATTCTGACCAAATAAATGGTCACCATTCTCTAACTGAATTTAAGCACATAAACTCTCTACATTGATACAGCTATATTATCTGGATCCCCTATTTTAAAAGAAACGCCTATTTTTTTTAAGTAGATGAGATTTATCTCACTGATGTGTGCATTCCTGATCCTTGCTTCTGCTCCAAGGACAAAGTTAAAGAGATGAAAACGGCTCTGAAGTCATTAAAAAGCAACAACAGCATCAGGTTTGTGTGGCTTTTTTCCTTCATTGGAATTCTGCGTCACGGGGACGGTGGCAAAGTTTTACCTCTTTTATTATAAATGATCACATGGGAAATATGCTAAAATAATTGTCCTACCACAGCTGTGCTGCCTGGTCTGACACAGCCCTCGAGTTTGCACACTTGAATTGCACACTCAAACTGAGGAGGATCAAGCCTCATCCTCTGTAAGTTCCTCTTGTCAGGAGAAGGCCCAAGAAAGCAAGTATCAATAAATGGATGCCCTAAGATCTTTCCCACAGATGATCTTGGTCAGCATGCGGTGTGAGGAGCAGCCCTGTAACCCAGTTACATATTTCAGCGGAACCATCCGTCTTTAGCTATGTAAGCAGGGGACGGCCGAGGTTGGAACACAGGAAAGCACAACCCTGGAGAGTGATGTTGGCAGGCCGTACATAAGCTTGTGCCTGTATGAGACCCAGGGCTGCTCCCCTTTAAAATGATGGAATATAAGACACACCTCTCCACTCTTCACGAAAGTATCTGAGCCATACCACAGTGACTTCTCTGGGTTCTGCAGTGCTAGATTTCTGGTCAGTCTAATGCCTTGTCCTCTGGCTACTGTCTGGGTACAAGAACTGCTGTAAAAATGGATGGCAATCTGAGGGCTAGAGATGACAGGGAGCTTCTAAAACTGGTTTCCTTATGAGAATAAGAAAGAAGAACTATACTTAAGACACCTATGGAACACAGTGAGTTTCCACTACTCCCCACATTTCCACATTCCACTCAGCTCCACGGGCCCTTGGCCGCAGCCCAAGATTGCCAGCCCCTTCCTTTTGTATCCCTCCCTCAGAGAACAACAGGAGTAAGAGGTTTTATGTGTGTGACATGTGTTTCCTAATATCTCAGTCCTGTACCTCAATTTTTTCCCCAGCTGAGGTGGTCCTGACCACAGAACCTGGAGATACACTTTAATTGAGACACAAAGCCACTCGTTTTCATGTTTTGGTATTTATACTACAGAGCCCTGGAGAAAGACAGAAGTCACTCTGGCAGAAACGATGTTCAGGGACCCAGTGACTTCATAGGTAGAGAGTTCTAAGACAGGCTTTTGAAATGGCTCACTTGTCATAAACCTGGGCTTCCTCTTGTATGACGGTTATAAATGCTTTCAAAGCTTGTCCTTCCTGGCCAGGAGGTTCTGGCACACACCTTAACCCCCAGCAGTTAGGATGAAGAAGCAGGTAGATCTCTGTTAGTGTGAGACCAGCCTGGACTATAGGGCAAGGTCCAGGACATCCAGGGCCATAGAGAGAAACCTCATGTTAAAAAGAAAAAAACAAGAACAAAAATTGTCTTCCTGATATACTCTGATAGACTGTAAGTTTTCTGAATACAGAGACCATGCATGTATAGACATGGGTCAACATTGTATTTCCAAAGCCTAGATAGATAGATAGATAGATAGATAGATAGACAGACAGACAGACAGATAGATAGATAGAAGAAATATACATACATATACATCATACAGATATACATATATATCATATACATATACATCATATGCACATACACACATACATATACATATTACACATATATATAACCTACTCCATATATACATGAAGTAGGTGTTTAATAAAATTTCAAAGCATATACATATGTGTGTGTGCATGGAATGTATACATACATATATACATACATACATACATACATACATACATACATACATACCCACACAGAGATGGAGAAGATGTTTTGTATAAAACTCCACTTGAAGTGAAGAAATGGACAAATAGACCAGGGACCCACAGGAACTATAACATGGCTACAGGCAAGCATTGTTAATGCCAAATGACACCAAATCCTCCAGGATCATTGTGTACCAAATATGCTTTGCTAGCTGTTACCTTATGCTGTCCCTTTACCTAGTTACATCCATATGTGTCCCTTTAACACTGAGGACATTTCAGAACATGCTCTGAACATCTCCATGTTGAGTCTGCCAATCACAGCTCCACTCCAAGTTGAGCTTTGCATTTTTTTGTAAACCTTTCAGTCTCCATTAGACTGTGCAATTACGTGAACTTCTCCTCATGTTTGTTGGAGTGCCTTGCTGACCACTCAAATGAAGGCACAACCTGATAGATGAACGAATGCTTTATGGTGGCTAGCTCACCCAACTAAAGCAACTATCTTCTTCTCGATCTGTATTATAGCAGTTAGAGCTATAAATTATCTCAGTGGTGTGGTTTTAAAAGTGTGCTACCTCCTTGCCTGGTTGGGAGCCATGCTCTGACCTCTTGATCACAACCATCTCCCAGCCCTGAAAGTCTGGGAGCTTCTGTGTGCACTCCAGTGGCCTCTGTCAGCTAGCTTTGCAGCCACCAGCTAGCTCCCCCCTCTCTCCTGCCCACATTAGCTCCACAGAAGAAAAAAAAAAAATACTAGGCAGCTTTATTATTTTTAAACTAGCCAGATCACACAATTGCTGGGCTCTTATTAGCTTAACCTGTCTCAGCCATCTGCTGGGGGCAGAGGCCTCCACTTCTACCCATCCAAGATCTTACATGGTTGTAGCATCTCCCCTGTTCCAAAGGTAGCCAAAAGACCTCCTCTTTTCCTGGGTCCCTTCTCTTCCTCCTGGGACCCGGAAATCCCACACTTAACCTTCGCCCAGCAAGTGGCCTTCTCTATATTGATACACTCAAGAACCAATTACTGAGTTCACACTTCCTCCCTACATGGGCCCTCAACTTTCCTAATGCTGGAACCCTTGAATACATTCCTCATGTTGCAGTGACCTCCCAACCATAAAATTACCTTTTTTGCTACTTCATAACTGTAGTTTTGCTAATTTTATGAGTTGTAATGTAAGTATCTGTGCTTTCAGATGGCCATAGGGGATCCTTGTGAAAGGACCCCCAAAGGAGTCGAGACCCACAAATTGAGAACCAATTATTCTATGCTGAAGGAAAGAAAAAAAGTGCCATCTATTTAATCATCTCTCTGTGTCAAATCAAGAATCGTCCACAGACAGAGCCTGGATATACCAATTGCTGAATTTCTCCTACACTATGCCTATCCTTGCATCCACAGCTAGGGCATGAAAATCTTGTATTATGGTCTAGCGTGTATTCGGTGAGTCTTAATATTGGGTCTTACAGAATCGAGCTGAATTACTGCCCCTTTAAAAACAGATTCAAGGTGACTTTAAATGCCAGCCAAGCCAATCAAAATCGCCCAGTGTTCTATTGGCAGCATGCACTCCCTCCCTTTGAGAGAGACAGCACAGAGACACATTTTCTCACTGTTACCCATCTCATGCTGGATGACTGGAATTGGTATTCTGATTTCTTCACTCAAAATGGCAATGCCTGACATCATCTCTCATCAGAATTATCTGAAATTGATTTCTTAAAACGCAGTGGAAGTGACTTTATGGATTGGACGGTGGCAGGCTAGACACCGGAGTGGATTCAGAACAAATAGATAAAAATTTACTTTGCCCTAATCTCAGGAGTGTTCTGTCAGTGTGCGCATCTTGAAAGCATAAGCTTACAAGCCAGCATCCCTGCGCTTTAACCCTTCACGGGAGGCATGACCAAGTTAGTCAACCCAGTAGTCTTTCTGCTAATTCGGGCCTGCTTGGGACAGAGAATGTGGGAGGCTGACTGTGGTCATCAAACCCAAACTATTCAAAACTGCTGACAGGTTTACTTGCAGACTTCTGATGGAGGCATCGAGTGTACACTGGCTACCAAACAGAGCTTTGGGGTTGTTGGCTTGCTAGCTTGCGATTTAAACCCTCGAACAAAAATGTTTGCCGAGCAGTGTGGGTACAGCGTTTGCCAGCTCTAAGCTGAGCCACCCCATATAGAGAAAAACTGCCATGTTCAGGTCCCAGGACCTTGTCCTCCCTGGGTTGTCACACTCTGTTCTCTGACACTCTGAATTCCTGTAATGAGCAACAAACAACAAACAAACCAGAAAGCACCCTGAACTTAGCCTGCCGTGGGACTCAGCCAAAGCCCTGTGCTCTACTCTCAGAGGCTCATGTCCCCTAGAGAAGTGTCTTTAAGTGTGAATGTAAAAGTCTTCAACTGTGAACAACCAAGTCATATGGTTCTCAGCACTGCCTAAGTGGAAAAAGAAACAAAGCTCAGAAAATGACCCAACATGCCCTAGAGCAACAGGTCAAGGTAAATCATTTTTCTAGGTTTATCATCAGGATCAGATGTTGGGGGCGGGGAGGGGGGAGCCAAGTCCTGCCAACACTGAGAAAAATGAAGATTTCAGTTTCCGGTTAAAGTGTCCGAGGGGAGACACACATCACTGATGCACAAAACCAGGACTGTTGTCAGAGAGCAGCCCAGGACTTGGCAGGCCAGTCCTTAGAAGACAATTCTTAAAGAAACTGAACATATATGGAAGAACTTGGGTGGGGGGATATGACCCAAAAGTTCATAAGAAATTCTCCACTAATAAAAAATAAATAAATATTTTTTCAGTGACTTACTTAGACAGCATATAGGCTTTACCAGGAGGTAGATCTATTTATGAGCAGTTGCTTTGTTCTGTGAGATTTGAGCAGCATTAAAATTCAAGCTATTAGGCCAAATGGTTCCAAAAACTTAGTGTTGAAAATCAGTACGAATATGTCAAACAGTTGTGCAAGTTAGGAGATACGGATGAAGGTTGCCTCAGAACTTTGAGTGGATTGTTTTTCTCTTCAGTGGTTTCTGATTGTTCCTTTGGGGTTTTGCTTTTGTTTGTTTGTTTGTTTTGTTTTTTGGTTTTGCTTTGGTTTTTTATTTTTGAGTTTGGAGGTGTTTTTGTTTTGATTCTGCACAAGGAATACATCCTTTTTGCCTTCTCAGAACCAGTGACATCACTCAGAGCAATCTCTTTAAGTAAACCAACACGAATAGATGTGCATTAAGAAACCACCCTATCTAGTTGTCCTACTATGAGTTCAGGAAACAGGGAGTTAAAAGTTGGCTCCCCCACACCCTCCCCACCCTCAAATCTGAACAGTTGGAATCAGCACTTTTCGTTATTTTAAAAATGAATGCTCAGAATCAGCAATTTTCTTGTGTGCATGCGCATGTTTTTTTTTTTTTTTTTTTTAAGATCTTGAGGGTTTTTTTTTTATTTAAAGTGGAAAACTACATTAAGCGCAAAGCAGGCAACAAAGAAGCCTATAAAAGCGTAAGCGTTCCTGGAGTTATAAAATACGTCCATTGTACCAATCCCACTGTCAGCGATGAAGTTTTAAGCATTAATATGTCTTCATTGCAGTTTTAATGCCTTAATATTGACTCTATAGCTCTTTGGGGTAATTTGGCTTTCTCTGGTACTTGAAAGGTGATGATGTCAGCGCTCTTCCTACTGATTCATATGCAGGTTGATGAAGCTGAGTTATTTATTGAGTTCCATTATATTTTCTATAAACATTAGTTCTCAATAAACAGAGACATTTAGCCGAGGGTTTATTTATTAAATAGGTACTGTACAGATGGCTTTGCCACACATGATGTGCTGCAGAGGGTATTACTCAGGGATAATCAGCTGCGTTATAGCTTGGCTAAATTAATAAGATGATAATGATGAAATTGATGCTTTTGAGCGAGGCTTGGTAAATGGTTTTTGCATAAACAAACTGATAAATTTGAGAAGCAATTACTTGCTTGTCAAAGATAAAAACACAACAGGGCCCATTTATAGTTAGGTTCTATTTATTTTTAAAGATTGTACCAGATTTTATGTTTAATATGCCGCAATTAAAAAATAATACTTAAATGAAGAAGGATAAAAACTAACTTTCTAAAATATCCTTCAAATTTGAAGAAGCCATATTGCTTGATTAGATATCAAGCAAACTTTCTGCTGCATGTGAAATGGAATAATTTTCGAAAGACAACGGGAACATTATATATATATATATATATATATATATATATATATATATATATATATATACACACATAGGCGTGCCACAGAAACCCTTGATTGACTTCCCTGTCCGGTTCTCTCTCTCTCCCTTTTCCTCTCTCTCTCTCTCTCTCTCTCTCTCTCTCTCTCTCTCTCTCTCTCTCTCTCTCTCTCTCTCTGTCTCTCTCTCTCTCTCTTTCTCTCTCTCTCTCCCTCTCTCTCTCTCCCTCTCCCTCTCTCTCTCTCTCTCTCTCTCTCTCTCTCTCTCTCTCTCTCTCTCTCTCTATTTATCTATCTATCTATCTCACACACAGTAACAAAAACAAACAAAAAATCCCTATGAATGATTGGGCTCCTAATTTACGGCAATCCATAAAAGATACAGGATAAATCAGTCAAAGACTGTACAGGGCTTACTTGTACATAGAATGTGGAAAGTGTATAATTTTATTGATAAAATATTCTAATGTGTTTGGTTACATAACTCTGGCTGTGTTGCTATGAAAATAGAACTGATCTCTAGCGTCATGGAACTATTACTTCCCCTTCTCCAGCTTCATCCGAATTTTTTGAATCTCTTGTAGAGGTGTCCATGCTCTATGTGTTCTGCTGATAACAATGAAAACTGTTCATAAAGTACTGTATGCATGTGTTTGTGTGGAAACATCTACTTTTACTCTGTAAAAACCTACAGGCAGTCTCTGGACACCCCACACCATCTTATCAAAAATGGCTGCATATTAAAGAGATGATTTTTATTCTTTTCTCCCTGTAGCATTTATGATTACCAGGGTCAATTTTTAGCACACCTCTACTCCCTGAATATTTTGCTTGTGCCTACAATGAATTCTTTATCATAAAAAATAACTAACACACACACAAAAATGAGTAATAATAATTTTAAATGTTGAGATCTATGAATTTTTGTTATTGTTGTGTGTCTTTATTTAAAAGAAAACCTTAGCAGGGACCAAAATTTAAAATAAATAAATAAATAAATAAACAAACCTATTCTCTGATGTGCAATGTGATACTACCATAAGAAGAAGAAACCAAGCAACCTGTGCCACTCAAATAACCTGTGACTTTGATAGAGAGTTTTGATTTTGCTCATTTCAAACTACAACATCTGAGAGTAAACTAATAATGCCACCATTAATGCAAGCTATAATGTTTGAAGGGATATTTGAATTCTGTTGTCTGTGTGATTTAAATACATACATACATATATACATACATACATACATACATACATACATACATACATACATACATAAAGTAGTCATAGCCCTGTTTGTATGCATAGCAGACATCTTACCCTCTAGGAAGCCCAGAACAGAGATATTGCTACAGGAGATGTTACTAAGTGCAAGATGTAATGAAAACAAGAAGGAACAGAACCATTTCTAAAATACAGGGTTTTTATAATGTGTGATAAAAGAGTGCCTTGTGACTTGTTCTCTAGTTCAGTTGTGATTGTGGTCTCCTGCTTAATTGGAAAAGACTGCTCCCCAGGACAAATTACAGCTCCATCAAAAGGAAGACAAGCACAGATAGTCTCAAGGAAACTTTGGTGCGGTCCCAGAGACTAAATTAAGGGATGGAATGTTAAGCCATTCCATGGGCTAAGAGACGGGGCTGACACCAAGGAATCAAATGCAGTACTTGTTTAATGATGGCATCAAGAGGAATTACGGCATAGCACACAGAAATGTGTCACAAGGAGGATTGATGTCAGCTCACCGAGTCCTATGTGGGACCTGAGAAGTTATAGCCTTTATGGAAAACGTTTTTGAAGAGTTTAGCAGAAACTGGGCTACTGGGTGCCCAACTGAATCTCCACACACCACTAGTAATACGAATGTGAACTATGCACTAAGTTAGCATCTCAGTGAAGATATAATCAGAAATGTATCTTTTAGCTCACACTTTCAAAACTGAAGATACCAGCATTTCCTGTAATGACTATGTGTTTCTGCGCTGACCCCTCTTGATCTCAAAGGTGTGTGGTCACACGCTACAAGTCCAGGCATGGAGAGTGGCCGTGGCCTCTTACAGATCTCCTTCAAAAGTGACTTCCAACAGTATGCACTTCTTCGTAAACAGGACTTAATCCATTCTAACAATAAAAAAAAAAAAAAAAAAAAAAAAAAAACCTTAAAGATTTGTTCTTTAGTTACTTATTAATCTAGGTTTCAACCATATATAGTTAAATTAAGGAAGCACATACTGGAAAATTACAATCTTAAAATTGCCACATTCAGAACACTTTTCAGATGACATTTTAAATAAAATATCTATGCAAATGCCTCACTCAGGAGCCAGGTAGTGCCATAAAGTCTCTTATTGGCCTCAAGCTTTATATAATTTTAAAATATTAAATGTTTATTCTATCTGCCTTTTATGTTTTTATCAACATATACTAATTTATATTCACTATACTTAATAATCTTATTTTAAACATCAGTGGTGTTTTCTATTAAAGAGTCAAAACAAGAATCAAAGTATAGTCTCATTTTAGGCATATTTTGACTATTTTAAGTTTCCAAATTTACAATAGCACTCTAAAAGTTTCAGGATTTATTTTATTTTGCAAAAGTAGCTCAGAAACATTGGCACAATTTAAAAAGCATGAGTAAAACAGCAGTACTTCATTTATTTACAGTATCAGAATATAACCAATGTTCTCTGTATCTATGGCATCCTCTCCTTATCAATACCTTTGCTGGTGAAGTCAATCAAAATCACAATCGTGAAACTCATTCCCATAAAATGAAAAGCAGTGTTGGGATTACAAACTATCAGAAAGCAGAGATCATCCTTATATACCCTTTGGAGCCGGCTTGTGGGCTAGAACGCTAAATTATACGGATTACAGAACATTTGTGTAAAATAACTCCCATGGATAAGATACTAAGAAACCATTCCAAATGAGGGCCAGGAATCCCAAGGGAAGCTGGGAGAACAGAATCACAAGTCCTGTTACTTTGTTTCTTAGAACCTGCTTCCTTCCTGTATTCTGATTTCTGTCTCCCATTGAGGATTCATTCATTCATCCATTCATTCATTCACTCTTCTCTTTTGTTCACTGAGAATGTTTGAGTGTGCACCATGAGGATGCTAAAATGTGAGTCAAACAGATTGTCCAGCACACACCAACTAGTAATGTTCTACATTTTCTACCAACCGGGTTCAAGCTAAGATCACCTCTCCTGCAACCACTTTGGCATCCTCAGTTAAAACAGTAAAGTCAATGCATGCTTGCCCTTCTCACCAATGGTCTAGTGGTAAAGGCAACTAAATAATCATGACTCTCGTTTCCCATGTGATTCCCAACAATGAACACTGTAGTCAGCCCTTTCCTAAGCAAGTATTTTCCACACCCATTGAAGTAGGATACAGATTAAGATTTATGCACAAGTTTTCAAAATGTGGAAAGTAAATTTACATATTCATGGCCCCACCATAAGATGGGGAGGTAATGAAGGCCTGCTGCATGTTAAATTCCAAGAAGCAAAATAAACAGTATCAACCTCAGGGATGGATGAATTCCATGTTAAAAAAAAAATTATAGCCATCTGCATATTGTAATTCTCTAAAATAATCTTCAAAGTAACTTTAGAGTACTTAAGTAGAAGTTGATTCTCAATTTCCTATATGTATTTCAGGCTTTAAAGCCAATTTATATTTATTTCTGATCTGTTAACCCAAATTATGAAAATCTTAGCAGAAATAGAATAAATGACAGTGTTTCAAAAAAAATCAAGAGATGTGGTCTTGGAGATATAAGATTTCTCCTACCAAAGATAAACAATAAAATACTGGATTTTTGGTTCAGGAGTTTGGAAAATAGTTCAGCACTTAGGGATTTAGGTGGAAAGGGTGCTTTAGAAATTTTTATATAAAAACATCTATCTATGCAGAAATACTGAAGACAATTAGAGGTAGCAATAGTTGTCCATGTAAAACCTGGGGGACCAAGGGAAATTCATTTTGGGAATGCTACTGGTTGAAATGGAAAAGAGAGAGAGAAAATTTCAGGGTTACAAATAATTGTGACTTACAAATTAACTGGTAAAGGAGGCAAAGATGGAGAGGAGATGGAGTTGGCCCTAAGAGATGTCACGTGCAGGGGTGAGGTAAAGCTGATCTGGGGGGAGGGCATTCTGGTGTCAAAGAGCTACAGAGGCAACAAAGCCTGGTTTCCTTCCAGTCTGGGGATGTAGTAATGAGATTCAGGAAAATGTGAACAGAACAGTGCAGAGCTGGAAGAGGAAGCAAAGGGGACATTTGCAAACATAAAGACACTTTAGTATTAACCTGCATTTTTAGGGGGATATATATACCCTATCTTGTCTCAGAATTTTTGAGCCACCAAAACAGAAATTTGTCAAATGTTACTGTCCAATACCTCTGTGAAGCAGAGATTCTCAAATACAATGGTTTTATCTGCCAAGGAACATCATCTAAAGACATTTAGTGTTGTCACAGCTGAAAGGTACTTCAGTCATCGGGTCAGTAGAGGTCCAGACTACTGATGTCACCTTCCATACCCAAGGACAGCTATTAATTTTGTTATACACAGCATCAATACTGTTATGACTGAGAATTCACTTATAAACTGACTTTACTCTTTACCTAGTTTTATCTGAATTATTTTTTCAATGAAGTTCACCAGTGAATTAGGCTAATATATATTTACCAGGCATTTATTGGCATGCTTATGACATTCAAGTTATAAAGAAAATACTAAAACTTCCCAGTTATTTCTGAGATACAACTCAAAGAAATTAGGGTAAGTACATAGATTTAAAAGTATATTAAAATTTTCAGATAATGAAGATATTTAATGTTTTCTGTGGTAATTCTACATTTCTATTCTAAATATTTTGAAATCCCTATTTCCATGACCCATTCACTCCTCACATGCACAAGCTATTGAGATGCTTGGCTAACAGAATATACAAAAAACTTACCTTATCGGGCTTCATTGCTTACTCCCTCTTTAACATCATATAGCTTCTTGTGAACCTGAACTTCTAGAACATTCTACTTGTTTGGTTACATATTCCCATTGTTGCTGTGAACACTGCATCTGTGCAGATTTTATTTTGGCGACATTGCCGTCATTGTGTAAAAACTGACATCATCTAAATGTTTCCAAGAGGAAGCCAGTACCAGAGCTACTTCACTGGTTTATAATTTGCAATGAAGTGCTGGGAAAATTCTCTTCTTCATAGGACACTTCCAAGACAATGCAAACAGGTTACCAGAACTCCCAATGTGATGGGCAAGAACGACTTCAGCTTGGAAGTGCTACTGAACGGTGCAGCAGCAAGTCTTAAGCACAAGCTGTCTGACTCTTAATCAAATCAGCTGAACACCTATATGTAAATAACATAGCCCATGCCTTCATTTAGCATCTGACTTCAGGTTCCATGTTGCCAAGGTTTACCATGGTGCCTCTACCCTCATATGACTTCAGCCAATGTGAATAAACTGCTTCAATGGGTAAAATTTAAATTATCACAACTTTTCTAGAAAAAAGGCTTAGCCTAATAATTCAGGTGGGGTGAAAGACTCCATTTGCAGGCCACTCCTTATTTCTCGGCAGATGAGTTACTTAAAATGTTAAGTGACACAAGATTGTCCCTCACCCAGATTGTTTTTGTTGGGCATCCACAGAAGTGTTTGGGTGTGAGAGAGCTTTGCTGGCATACACCAACATGTATTTCCCCTACTCTACTCGTAAGGAATGCCTTTGGTCTCTGTTTCCTGTTTCCTGGCCCCCTCCACTCCTGCCAAACTCTTCCCAGTGTGGAATGAATGCCTTATAGCACCAAGCGGTAACCAGAAGTCACCAAAACTCACCAAGTCATGAGTAAAGATGTCAAAAGTGTATTCGCAGCTAGTACGTATTCACAGAAAACATGTTAGACAGAACCATAGAAAGTTCACCGGAGTTCATTATGTATACGTGCCTCTTTGACTGAGAAAAAGAACCACAGAGGGAAGAGAGTGGATATAAAACATAATCGTGGCAAATACATAAATTAGAAACCACTTGCACCCATTTACCTTGTCCAGTTCTTTCACTCTGGTGCCAAAAACAAGCGCACACTCAGAGTTCCTGATCATTCTTGGGTTCTTTTGCTCTCCGTAAACTTCTTGTGGGCAGCACTGGAAAAAAACAAATTAAGTCCATTTTAAGGCATATTCTTCAGGTTTCTCCTTACTGTCATTCAATAAGGAGAGAGATACTAGACAACAAATGTGATCTACAGCCTCCGTTTTCCTATCCTGAATACAGTGATAAAGGACTGTATTCCTCACTGATGTTGGATAAACAAAATGAGTTGTGGAAGTGTGTGTGCTCACTACCCATCCCCAGAAGTGGGTACTTTAGGACTAATTCGGGACAGTACATCCTCAATAAATGTCACCTGTTGTTTTTAGGGATAATATAGGTAATATGAGGGAAGGTGCTTAGTCTTACTGCAACCTGAGATGCTATGTTTGGCTGACAGTCTCTGGAAGCCTGATCTTTTCTGAAGAAAAAAGGGGGGAGAAGATGCATGGGGAGGGAGGAAAGGACACAGAGGGGAGCAGAAAGGAAAGGGGAGACCCCATTGGGAATGTAAACTATGAGAAAATAACAACCCCCAGGACTTCCAAGGGTTCCACTTATCTGTTTGTCTGCCACTTACAGGTCATAGCATGTGTGTCCCCAGACTTTAGGTTTTCACATCAGACTGTCTTGGCTTATGCTTTCCTGCATTCTCAAGTACCATCACCTCATTTCAAAGGACTAAAAAAAAAAGTTAATGCCTGTTATAGATAATACCAAGTGGTGTTTTGTCTTTAAGCTTAATGACCCCATGCTATCTGTCTTAGTCGGAGTTTCTATTCCTGCACAAACATCATGACCAAGAAGCAAGTTGGGGAGGAAAGGGTTTATTCAGCTCACACTTCCATATCGATGTTCATCACCAAAGGAAGTCAGGACTGGAACTCAAGCAGGTCAGGAAGCAGCATCTGATGCAGAGGCCATGGAGGGATGTCACTGACTGGCTTGCTTCTCCTGGCTTGCCCAGCTTTATTTCTTTTAGAACCCAGGTCTACCAGCCCAGGGATGGCATCACCCACAATGGGCTGGGCTCTTCCCCCTTGATCACTAGTTGAGAAAATGCCTTACAGCTGGATCTCATGGAGGCATTTCCTCAACTGAGGCTCCTTTCTCTGTGATAACTCCAGCTTGTGTCAAGTTAACACAAAACCAACCAGTACACTATCCATACTAAAGAAAATGAGACACAGTACACAGTTTCAGAAAGATTAACTTTTGAGAATCCACATTGACATCCAATTACACTCCACAGCTTTCCGATTCTTTGGAAAAGAGACCCCAAAGAAATAAGGTCTCCTGAAATCTCTCCTGACTTTGGAAGCTTACACATGAGATGATATTGACAGAAATAAAAATGTTCCTATGTGTGGTGTGTGTGTGTGTGTGTGTGTGTGTGTGTGTATTTATGGTCCTTTTTTTTTTTTTTTTTTTTTTTTTTTTTTGGAGAGTATCTGATCCAGGAAGCTCAAACGTTAATCTTTATTTCACGAGCATCAACGTATATCACAAGAAATTTTCATTCACCGTGGCACTTCACATGTACTGCATCGTTTTAATAGAAAAATCTAAAGTTTCATTATGTTAATGTTGAGCAATGAAAATAAAGCATAAAAAATAAGCACTTTTTGGTGATTAGCTATAGCAATTTCCTGTATGCTTCTAACACAATGAAAGCACAGTACATGGGCACAGGCATGAATCCAGCCGTACCAGACTATCTTCACTGGATCCCTGGAAATCTAATGTTGATAAGTGCATACCCCCAAGCAATGCAAGGGCTCTGCAAGTGTGAATCCCCCAGAACATATAGAATTGTTCTTTCTATGTATCAACATCGACGACAAATGCATTCAAATTTTTTCAAAGCAGCAGAATAAAATCATTCATTTAAAATTTAGTAATTGATGTGGGATAAATTTGTAAAACATAAGAAGAACATAACAGGATAAACATTGCACAACTAAATAATAAGTTCATTGATTTTTTTTTTTTTTTTTTTTGTTATATAAGCAATATGGGTTAGAATTGCTATCCTACTAACAAGACAACCGTCTCCTCCATGATAATCATGTGGATAAAGAAATCACAGCCACTTTTATAAAATTCATAGGCAACCCTCTTATTTCCTATATGTGAACATGTATTTATTGGGGAATTTATAAGAAGTACAGGTAGGGTTTAATGTGTCTTAATATTAACAGTTAACTCTCAGGGATTAAAGCTTCCCCATCAAAAAAAAATGTGATTTTGCTGTGTTTTTTCCTTCCTGTCTTTGGCTTACAATTCCTTCCCTATAATAGCAGATTCCTGACCCAATAAACTCCTTCCTTTCCTTCAGTGGATTAGTGAGCTATAATAAGAGTAATAAAATAGACTATATGAAATTGGGTTTAATCACTTCTGTGGCACACAAATGCACTATTATGCAATAGGTACTTCCCCTACCTTGGCCAATTTTAATTTGGTTTGTGTCAAAAGGTTTAAGAATTATCTAAATCCTTATTTTTTTAAAGAGGTATTTCCTTTTTCAATTCCAATGTCTTCATATGTCAAAAATGTTGTTGCGCAATAAAAACAAAGCATGAAAGAATCACCTAAATAGGTTTTATGACATCACTCCTTACAGATGCAAAAGTTGGCTGTTGCCTCTTACTGAGAACTGACTAGTGTTTTACCTTGGATGTGCATGAGCAAGCCTTTACCTCCCCTTACAGACAGCTGCCAACAGAGGCTTTCATTGTGCTCCATGTCTTTTATAACACACTGGATTACAAGATGTTTGGTTTTCCCCAGTTGTTGAAGAACATCTACACTGCTACAAACTGAGTATTTCTCATTGGCTCCCTATGTTTAAAATAAAGAAATATAGAAATGAGCGCTTTTCATTTGGCAAGGTGTCAAGCCTTACCACCCTATGACATGTAAGTAATTTTCAAGAGTTTTTACTATTGACACAGAAAGAAAAGGGGGGTAATCTTCTAAGAGTCCGGGGATCACTTTTGGATTTCAGGGTCCCAGGTACCATGCTCCTGCAATTGCTAACAGCAGAAAGGTTTGTGTGGCCAAGGCATTCACACTGCCAAGCCATGGCCAAAACCCTGGCTGGAACCCATGAAGATCGGTCTTTGTTCTGTTGTCTGTGAAAACAAACCACACGTGACCACACAAAAAGGAAAGCAGTGAGCACATACGTAGAAGATTGCTGAAGAGTGCCTAAGGAAATAGAAGAACATTATTTTAAATTATCTCGATCATAAAATTCAAGAGAGATTTAGCAATGTAGTAACAACAAAAACGACAGAAAAAAAAAGAATACCCTCAAAACCAGTTATTTCTTTTAAATAAAAACAAAAATGAGAAAGAGTGACTGTTAGCAATCCCACCTGGTGCTTTGCCTGTGTTAATGACACTTCTTAAATTGCATGTGGGTAAATGGTAATTTTGTCTCACACCATTAAAAACTAATGGAACCCTTGATGATAAGAAATGCCGTAGCTGGCTTGTTGAAAAACGTTTAATTAATAAAGTAATAAAATTATTGTAAACTAGTGCAGTTTCGGGGAGAATTCAATGGGATATAAAACAGATAAAACATCCTAGAGAGTTTGTGTAGGAAATAAACATCATTGCATAAAATATCATATAAAATTAAAGGGGGTTGTGTCACATAAAATGAAAATTAGCTATTGTACTAATAAAAATTATCTTTTAGGGAAAATTATCTGGGACTCCATCTTATAGAAAGCTATTTTCAATAACCTAGGGTAGTATGTTAATTAGAATAAATTTAAAGTTACATTTTTCCATAAGCTGAAATGTAGAATTTGACAAGTATAATCAGCTTTAAATGAAAGAAAAATTATTTATAATAAAAAATAGTAATTTATTCTTGCTTTTAAAAATAAAACTTTTAAAAAATTCTCTCCTATACTTTCCCCAGAATACCTAATTTTTTTTAGACAATAGGACTTACTCAAGATGTTTTTGAAAGCCAGTTCCAGGGTGCCTTTTGCATTTGTTTTGAGATATATCTAATAATAATAAACTAGCATATCTTAAATGGTCAGACTACCTTCACCTCAACTTATCAGTGCAATGCTGATTTCTCCAATCCCTCTGGTTCTATCTGGTATTATACCACCCTAAAACTAATAACTACATCTTCCAATGGTGTAAGTCTAATGTCTCCACAAACAAGAAAATGTAGGATCTTCAGTAAAGAAAAATATCAATAAGTAATTCTAAGTTTAAGTTCTATTTTCATAACGATGCCGTTGTAATGATGGTATCCTCTATTTTTCTCTGAATTTGTAGAAATAATGTGAATTATTATCTTCTTAAAAATACCTTTATAGAGATATAATTGACATTCGCGGTTCAGGGCTCTGCAAATGGCTAATGTGTGCACTGTGCGGTGTTTGGTCCTAAAGCAAACATCACTGCCACAGTCTTCCTTCCTTAACTCAAGTTTGCATGTGATTATAGATCGAAGGTTGGCAACATGAAATTTCTCTGTTCTACCTGTTGTCCCACAGGGTCACACAGATGTGGCAAAGGTCACACAGAAACCCACAATCTGTTTCTTACATTATCTAGATCCCAGATTAAACTGATTGTCACTTCTATAGAGAATGCTTCTAAATATACACTAATTGTCTTTTATTATTATTATCAATATACTACCTAACATTTTTTAAAAATTTTGTTTGACAGCTTATCATATTTTTTTCCAATAAAATTTACTGTTTGTTACCTTAGGGGATGATCTTACCCAAACTTTTAGTCACAACTTACGCTTTGACAAATAAAAACCAAATTGTAAGTGCTAATAGAATGATGAATTACACAACAGAAAGTCAGCAAAGGATTTTTAACAAGTAATTTACAAAAATAAAAGGTCAACATTCAATAAATATAAAATATAAAAATATTTTAATTAAAATTCTAACAAGATTTTTTGTCTCTTTTTTCTTTTTTGTGTTTATTGGATATTCTCTGTATTTGCATTTAAAATGTTTTCCCCTTTCCCCACTCCCATGCCCCTCCCCCTCCACTTGTTTCCATGAAGGAAGGAAATATATAGTTGGTTATATCCCAAGTTAAATAGTATTAAGTGAAGAGATATACATCCATACCTTTTTGACAGTATGACATCTCTGTGCTAATTTAAAACACAATCAGTTTCCTGTATCTCTGGATACCAATCAACCCCAGATCAAATAAATAAATAAATAAATAAAAAATATCTGACCTCACAAACATTTTGCATATTTCACTCTTGTTTCTCTATTGTCTGTCTTTGTTAGGGTTTCACTACTGTGAACAGACACCATGACCAAGGCAACTCTTATAAAGGACAACATTTCATCATGGCTGGCTTACAGTTTCAGAGGTTCAGTCCATTATCATCATGGTGGGAACATGGCAGCATGCAGACAGACATGGTGCTGGAGGAGTCAAGAGTTCTACATCTTAATCCAAAGGCAACAGCAGGAGATTATCCTCCAAGGGCTCCTCTGCAGAGGGAAGCTCTCTTCAGTCCTGGGTGGAGCTTCAACACTAGGAGTTCTCAAAGCTCCTGTCCCCCAGAGTGACATGTTTCCTCCAACAACCTACAGTGATTCTAACAAGGCCACACCTCCTAATAGTGTTGCTCTCTGAGGGCCAAGCCTTCAAATACAGGAGTCCATAGGGGCCAAATCTATTCCAACCACTACAATCTCAGCAGGTGGCTTCTGTATGTTTGCAAACAGAAGCATAAGAACTTTTCTTTTTCAAACTTAACACGTTATTCTCAGAGACACAGAAAATAAATATGATTGTGTCATTCAGTTTTCAGGATGGTGAAGGTGGCTGGCTAAAGTCCGTAAAATGAGAGTCTCTGGGAATTTGAACTATTTGCTTTGTTGCAATTTATGAAACCTTCATATTTGGGTATCAATATTGCCGGAAAAAAAGAAAGGAAATGCTAAACATAGAAATAGCAATAAATCTTACCATGTATTTCTAAAGCATGAGGTAATGTGTTGTTGAGCAGTCAAAACTTCATTAATTATGTAGAGAAACATAACTAATTTTAGGATACTAGTGTCTGTGTGTGATTTTCCATCACCTATAGACTATAATCAAAATCTAACATATTCATTTTCTTACATTTGTATGTAGGTTATGTGCACACATATATTTACATATTGCATGCATGTATGTAAATACACATATGTGGGAGTCCATTTGCACATATTTTCATGTGTGTAGATACCCAAAGTTGACACACTGCTTGCCTTCCTTAGTTGTTATCTATGAATTTATTGAGGCAGCATCTGTCATTAGACCTTAAGCTTGTGAGTTCTAATTCTTCCAGCTCAGTGCTTTGCCCTGAAGATTGATCACCTCTGCCTCCTAAGTGTTGGGACCACTGATGAATACCACACTTTCCCAGATTTCATGTGTATTCTAAGGATCCAAATTTAAAGCCAAATGTCTCACTTGTACAGAGACTGCTTTATCCACTGATCTGTCTTCCCCAAGGCCATTGGCCAGGTATTATTTTTTAATTGGGTACCCAAAAGTATTGAAGATATCATTAAATAACCTAACAGTAATTGTGGCACATCTATCTACAAATAGAATACTATTCTGCTAGTAAATGCAAAAAAATCATACCATTTTCAGGCAAATGGACAGAACTAGAAAATATTATCCTGTGTGAGATAATCCAGACCCAGAAAGATGTGCATGGTACATGCTCACTTTTAAGTGGATATTAGCCATAAAGTACAGGAAGTAGTGTCATGCTGACACTAAACTCTTTGGAGTCACAAAGCTTGCCTAAAACCCGGCTTCCTTAAGATCAAAGCCTGCAGTCCTCTGCCTGCGCTTACCTACCCAGCACTGCCATCTGCCGCCCTGTCCTCATCCAAATCATCTCAGGTTTGGTCCTCTAGGATCACTGTGCTTTCTGATGCTCGTCTATGCAAAGTTCCTTTCTATGGCCAGGTGACTTCTTTCATCTGTTGACAACTCAGATGTCACTTCACCTGGAAACCTGTGCGTTCAGGTGTTTCTCCCCTGCTCCGCACGCCTCTCTGACCCCACGGCCCCTTAGCCATGCCACAGACACCTGGCCCTTACTGTAGGCTATTGTAATTGTGTGCTGAGTTCTGATTCTCTTACATGACTGAGACCCTCGTGAAGACAGGAAAATGATGCTATACATCTTGGGCTTAGTACGTCATCAAGAAATCTTTGTGAATGGATAAACGGTGAAAGTATTTACTTGAAACCATGAACCAGAATATTTCATTGATAATACGGGACAAAAAAACTATAACTGGTTCTTCTTAATAATGATTTAATCTATAATGCTCCAGTTTAATTAAGTCATTTTTTGGTGAAATGAGAACTAAACATATTCCTGGTAAGATCTGCAAGTAGAACCAACGATCAGACAGTTCCCAAAGGACCCAGGTTAAGTTTCAGGCACATGAAATGCATTTTCTATTTATGGTAATGTATGACTCTAAGTCCACATGTTGTTTAAGATAATGGTGTTTTCAGTGACAAAAACACGTCCTCAAAATAGGTTACTGAACTGAAGGGGGTCTCTCTTGTGAAGTGTCTGGGTCTGTGTATGACCTGAATATCAACAGTAGCTTTATGGTGTGGTGAAGTTAGTCAACACTCACTATAGCTGTGGAATCCAAGGAAATAAAAGCAGAAGGCAGGCAGGCAGGCAGACAAGCTTGGCCAACAGACGGAGAATAAAGAAAATCCTTCATAGAGATGATCAACCATAGATCACAGAATGGCTAGATTTCAAAGAGCTCTGAACGAGCAGGAGTCATGTTTAAGTACTGACCGCATAGTGCCAGGTAGACAGTCTCCAACTGCCAGCCTTTCCATGCTGTATATGTAGACAGAGCTAACTCTTTTATGCCCTGACTTTAAATAGTGTCAAGATATGCTACCAAAATAATTAAAATTTTGTATGTATTATCAAAATAATTATCAGCCAACAATATACTTGTCAATGTGGCATGAATAGAAAGGCCTGAAAACCTTTAGCTTTTTCAATTCATGTTACTCTTCTATCTTATACATATGTATTTACATATATGTAGGGTTGGGTGGATGTGTGCGTGCCTGTTTCTCTGTGTGTGTACTTGTGTGTATTTATATGTGTCTGTGTGTAGATATGTATATACATGTGTGTATGCGTTTATATGTATATGTGAACACACACATACAATATATATGTGGGGGAGGAGTCTGTTTCAGTGTATCTCTGTGTATGTGTTTGTGAGTGTGTATGTGTGTGTGTGTACTGAATTCTTCACCCATAGCTAATTTTTTTAACTGTCTCCTTATAACTTTTACTTCAGAGAAAACGTCTTTGTGTAAAAATCTAAAAGTATTTGTTTACCCTACCATCTTAGGCCTTAACCCTCTGGAGATGGATTCTTTGACTAATCTTAGATGGTCTCTCTGGGGCTTTTACTTTTATTTACCACATCTTTTTCACATTTTATCATGTTTCCTTCCCACAACTTTGAGCATTCTTACCCAACCTCTCTCACTAGCTCATTTCTTTTTATTTTTTAAGTTTAAGCTCCCATGCATACAACTTCACCACAAACCTTACACACAGAGAGAAATGCACACACACACACACATACACACACACACACACAAAGGAATGCACACACATACACACACAGAGGAATGCACACACATACACACACATGCATGTACAGATAAACACACATGTACACACAAACATACATGTGTACATATATGCACATACATATACACACATGTATGCCACCACAGAGGAAGAGAAGCTTCTTCTTGCCTTACTGCCCTTCCTGCACTTGAGCAGATTACATAAGATAATTGTGCACAGGAAGAAAAGATTTCACTTTGTTCCATAAATTCTCGAGATGGGTTTCAGGTACTGAAACACAAGAACACTCTTTCTTAGACCCTTTTTAAGAAGGTTGCAGCTGAAGAAACTTCCTAGGAATGTTGTTGGGCAGGAAGAGACTTGAAAGTGTTAAACTCCTATCTCCCACAGGGAGAAACCACCAACTGACACTAGCCCTGAAAGGCAAAGCACCCGTGATATACATTTCTCATTCTGAAGGGGAAGATCAAGCCAGGAAGTCAGCAAGCTGCACACTCTCTGAAAGCCGCCAGGGCTGTGGGCGAGGCAGAGGTCTTTCAGGCAAAGGACTGCTGTTTGTCACAGATCCCTACCATTTGGCTTTTGAAACTTCATGCACATTCATGTAAGCGCTGACATGAGTATTATTCCAAAGCCGCCAGCTTCCTCAAATATAAAATCAGTATTTTGATGTAAAATTTGTCTAAGTGAAAAAAAAAAAAGAGAGAGAGAGAGAGAGACAACTGGCTTCATTCCAAAGCCGACCTCCAAGAATGGAGCAACAAACTGGGGGTGGAGAGCTGGTATAGCAGTTGAAGGCAGAGATGAGGGGCAAGAACAGCCTTCTGCAGAGACAGAGAATAAACCACACCCCCTTTGATTAAGCACCAAACCCTGTTATGATAATCAAGTCCTAATTTTTCATAATACTTCCACTATAAGCAGCTCCTGAGCTGGCCTTTAGGTGTCTATCCTAGGTAAAAGCCTACCGGGCAATTCTTGGTTTGGATGTTAAGTCTGCTTTAAATGTATTTAATTCATAATTTTGATGTTAGATCAACTGAGGCAGCTATATGTTTGAGGTCATTTCCTCTGGCAGATCCCATATCTAGTCTACTTCTCGCTTCTACTAATGCAGAAGAAAAGCAATAAAAACCTGAAATCTTTGATGACACAATAACTATGATACATATTTATTGTTTATATAAAATATAACATTATGACAGAGGTGGACACAAAACTTTCTGTTTATAGTTTTCCATTGTGAATGTTTTATCTTTGGAATCTTATAAAAGGCTTCACTGTTGTTATTGAATTCTGGTACCAATAATTGCTCTAATGCATCTTCTTTACAGGCATTTCTGATTATAAAACACGGAATGAGCCAGGGCCTGAGAAAGATGAAGGACTATTCGTTAGCAATCTCATACTAAAAGGTCATCATAATCCATAAACTATTGACCCAATAGACAGAAATTTCCCTTTACTTTAAATCAATTAGCATTTATACGTGAGCCATTCCAAAGCCACCATGTTTATAAGCCATTATAGTATATACGTAATGTATTGATTAGCACACAGTTAATTAATGACTGACATTAGGACTTTCAAGCCTCGTGGAAGTGTCAGTGCTTCCAGGATGCACAGCACTGATCCGAGGCGTGTACTGTGCACCTCACAACCAACATGCTCTGCGTGAAACGCGGTGTTCAGAGAGTCTCTGCATTAGCCAGTCTACAGTGCATGCCGTGCCCCACAGCAGCCTGTCCATCACCTCACATGAGACTCCAGTGACATGGTCTTGACTTATCTGTATAGGGAGAGGGACATATTAGCTTCTGGACACATGCCCAAAGTGAAACATGTAGAAAGCTCCAAGGGTGTGTGTGTGTGTGTGTGTGTGTGTGTGTGTGTGTGTAAATGTAGAGATAGGTAGGTAGGTAGGTAGGTAGATAGATAGATGATAGATAGATAGATAGATAGATAGATAGATAGATGATAGATAGATAGATAGATAAATAGATAGATAGATATTATATATATATACACATATATATCCATCCCAAGGAGGTATGTATACATTACCTTTATAGTCTCTTTCTCCTAAACCTTCTGACACTGTAGACCCACTGTTACCTAGCACATCAAGGCCCAAAACTGTCTGAAAATAATATACAATAAAGCAAAACATTTTCTTTAACGCAATCAAATCAGAATCATAATTTTAAAATGTTTTTCTTTTATTGTCATGCTCAAGATGTAATTTCTATAGAAGCAAATATTGTCTCTAAGACGTTCAAAATAATTGTTAGCATAAATTTCTCTGTGTGTTGTTTTATTTGCTTATTTTGTTCTATTTACATCCAGGGATTGGAATATAAGCCTAAATCTTGGTCAGCCATACTTAAATACTGCATTCTGCTAAGGGGTAACTTGTTGTCACAGTGATAAAAGTCATATTAAATGTACAATGGGTTCTCAGATAAAAAATTACCCTAGGAGGATCAAAAATCTATTAAAGAATGTTAACATCCTCTTTCTGTCTAATTCAAATTAACCTCTGAAGAGAATAAACATATCAAAAAATAATTGTTCTTCTCCCTATCATGCATTAATCATGAATAAGCTAGTGATTTTTGTATTCTCCTTAAGGTTGTTTAAGTAATACAAAATCTTAATTAGCATTTCTTCTTTTTGTGATTCTATTTTTTATTTAATAAAATTTTCAATAGACTTTTCTTAAATACCAAACTGGGGGGAGGAGATGAGATCAAATCACCTGAATTAAAATTCTTCATTTTTCCACTTTAGGGTCTTAGCAAATTATTAATTATCATTATTCAGAGTCGCTGCAAGAACTATGTAGACAGGTCTAGGTTAATGAAGCTTGTTGAGATGGAGACAGTGTATGAATGTGCCAATCACTCAGTACGATCTCTGCCTCCAGCCCTTTCTAGTGCCATGCTGCCTGGGATATGAAATGGGGCACTGCGCAGGATGACAGACTCATCATCGTCAACAGCATTAGCATCCGCATCATTTGGCCATAAAATAATGCTCTCAGAGTAGGTTAGGAACAGAACTGGGACAATGTGGAATGACGGTGGCAAAGGTAAAAGGACAAAAGACAAATGAAGCAAAATCTCCACACTTGGGCTGCTCAGAACTGACTCAGGTGTACCTCACGTAGTAAAAAATTTCTCTTGACAGAACAGATTTCCGTATGAATTTTGTACACTATTTTTTTTTTACTATAACAAAGATAGGCTTATTTCCTCCATGAAGGAAGACATCTTTTTTTTTTTTTTTAATGGAATTGGCAGGGAGGTTATGTGTAAGGCAAATTGTGACTGAGCCAATAATCTGTCATTCTTACCCTCCAGAATGTTCACATGAAGATATAAACAGAAAAAGAAGCCACTTCATATATGTAAGAGAGGAGAGAACCACTCCTTCTCATCCAGCTTGCCAAAGCTTGGGTGCCCACTCCTGGTGCTGAGGCAAGAGAGGAGCGGCTGCAAAGGTTTGAAGGGAGGGGAGGGAACAGGGCGAAGTGGTCAGGCGGGAGAAGGTCAGGTAAAGTGTAGAGAAGTTCCCAGTCACCCACAGAAGATGCTGTCACTGCATGCCAGGCTTTATGTATGTAGACCTGACCCAAGTGCAAACAGGATCTGCCTTGCTATGGCATGATTCTCTTTTGCAATCATCTCTGTGTGTTCATGACACGGATGCAGGAGGTCCCTCTGTGCTTCACATGAGTTAGAAGATAGTGACGATTCAGAATGGGCTAGTCTCCCCTGGGTGTCCTTTACTTCTGTTGCTGGATTTCCAGTGACTGCACCCCCATTTAGTAGAAAAGCCATGGGTAGTTAAAACAGCCATTCAATCTTTTGAGTACATCTCACTGCTTCTTTAAGTATAAGCAGATTACAGTGTTAAACAACACGTGATAACTGGGCATGGTAGTTCACGCCTGTGACTCCAGCACTTGGGAGGCTGAGAAAGAAGGCTCTGTCCTGAGTTAAAATCCAGTTTGAGCTACATGCAAGTTGTGGGCCAGGCTGGGTTATATATGAGAGAATTGTGCTGACCAACAACAAAAACAAAAAAAGAAGAAAAAGAAATATATGTCTGTATATGTGCATATGCATATATGTAATGTATATGTGTAGCATTTATGTCTGTATTATATACTATAATAACATATACTAATGTATGTCTGTAAGCATATGACATACACTAATATATGTCTGTATTTATAACATATACTAATGTATGTCTGTATCTATATAACATATACTAATAGCAAACTAGTTATTTGGAGCAGGATCATTTACTGCTACCTATCATGGATGTCACAGACTGTTAATGTCACAGACTGTTAGCTTCTGTGTGCCTAGGAACCTATCTACTAAAGGCCATTTTTATGTGTGTGTGTGTATGTCTGTGTGTGTGTGTGTGTGTGTATGTGTGTGTGCTCGCACACGTGCGCACCCGCACGCAGGGAGAAGAGAAAGAGAGAGAGAGATGCTTAAGGACTGATATAAGGAGTAATATGTTTTCTATTATTATTCTGGGACCACAGAGAGTAGGGGTCTCAAGTCTCACAGAGAGTAGGGTCACAAGGTTATTGATCAACTATGATGTTCAGTAATACTTCCTGTGAATTAACAATGTGATATTACAACAATATCTGTATTTTACAGATAAGGATACTGGATCCACTCCAGAAAATCAACACTAAATTTAGATCAAGGTGTTTCTGACTTAGAAACCTCCTTCTTCTCTGTGCCTCTAGCCTGCCCTCACAGTAGTCTGTAGAACAGAAGTCAGTACCCTAGAAAGCAAAGAAGCTGAAAGCAAGAACTCCCAGTGCTGAGCATTGCTGCTGCAGGATTCCACAAGAGCATGGAGACCCTGTTATCCCACTTCTGGGCATATACCCCAGAGAAGCTCCAACATACAATAAGGGCACATTCACCACCATGTTCATAGCAGCTCTATTTATAATAGCCAGAAGCTGGAAAGAACCCAGATGTTCTTCAGTAGATGAATGGATACAAAAATTATGATATATTTACACAATGGAGTACTACCCAGCTATTAGAAATAATGACTTTATGAAATTCCTAAGAAAATGGATGTATCTAGAGAATATCATCCTGAGTGAGGTAACCCAGTCACAAAAGAACAGACATAATATGCAGTCACTGATAATTTGATACTAACCCCAGAAAGCTCTGAATACCCCAGAAACAACTCACAGGTCATATGAAGCTCAAGAAAAATAAAGGCCAAAATATGGAAGCCTCGGTCCTTCTTAGGAAAAATAAATAAATGTATAGCACCCTCTCAGAGTGTAGTACACCTGGACCTTAAATCATTAATAATCCAAAAGCTAAAAATATAGCCTTGTGGCAATTTTGGGTATTCAAAGATCATTATGCTTAATCTATACTCACCAAGAAAACTGACTGTTTCTATGTTACGTTCTGTCCTATATGTACTTCATGCTTATGGTAATTAGTGGGATTCCTATGCATGCTATCAAACCTCTAAAAGAATTAAATACTGACAAAAAATATTCATATAGTGTCATGCCAAAATGCCTTTAAAAATCTGTATATGTATCCCTCTTTTCTTTTTAAATAAAGTTGTAAGAGAGGGGAAAAAAAAAAAAAAAAAAAAACAGCATGGTGACCCAGACAGCACTGAGTGGTCTGCTACCCCCAGCATAGGACTTACTGGCACACAGTAGGCATTCATTTTGTCAGGAAATAAGCTACAGCCCAAGAGACAGGAGTCTCGCTCGGTATGTTATAGTTACTCTCCATGGTATTACACATTGTTTTTTTATTAAGATTTCAATGGACTCTTTAAATATGATTTAAGAGGAAATCGAAAGCAATCGTTTAAGCATCTTCAAAAACTTCAAACCTGGAGCTTAAGAACAACAAAAATGGCAAAATTGAAATTTGATAGCAGCATGAATTTTCATGTACACAAACACACCATATAGCCATGTGTGCTTTAAGGGAAGTGTTCCCTGTCTCATGAAAGAGCCGCAACTTGTTATGATTTGTGCGCACTTTCATGAAATAGCAGGGAGGGGGCACCTCCTGTCACTTGTCAGCTAGCTCAGCCCCTGATGCTGCGGCAGAGGTACCATAACATATGCACGTCTGCTTCTGAAAACCATCGAAGTGGCTTTGGTAAACTGCACCAGTCTATCATATGTACTCAAGCCAAAGTCACTTAAATTCTGTCCCCGACGGATCTGAATGTCAGAGTCGTTGCCGATTAATGACAACCTACACAGAAACAGAGAAAATGCTCACTGTCGGAGAGAGCACAGGATCCACACAAGAATGCAATCGTATAAAAAGCACAAAAGCACGCAACGCTTTTCCCATGGATGAGAAGTGTATCCCTCTCCTGGGAGAAAAATGCTAGTCTGAGAACTTGGCCTTTTAAAGAATCCATCCTGAAATGCGTGGACTCATGCGTTTTTCTCCAAGAATGAGTTAAATGTGCTCATTATTAAGACCTGTGAAAGTACAGAAAGTTCCATTCTCCAATTAAAAAATGAGTCTCTCCCAAATACTTTCCAAATGCCTACCCAGTGCTGTGTCCACATCACCAAGCAACAGGGGAAGTGAGTCCCGGGGCATAAAGAAACTAAAACATATTTTGACAAAATTATGCCCTACTTATGTACTAATACATTTGCAGACATGTTACAAATGTCACACATCAAGAGCCCTTCAGAATAAGTAAGAGGCCAAGCCAGATGAAAGCTTTGAGAGTAAGTGTCAAAATGATTATTGAGTGTGTGCCCTACCCTGCACACGGGGAACTCTTAACTTAATCCATTTTACTTCCGCAGGAAAATAGATATTTCTCCACCGTGGGGAAGGCCATCTCCTATTGTGAAAGGCTAAGCATTTATCCTAAGCATGTAAACTCCTTCTGTAGAAACTATATTAGGAAATGATTCTCATAAGCTGTCGAACTGGTGAGTTGTTTCTGAGCCTGCCTTATGCAGATGTTAATCTTCTCTGTGAGTGTCCCCATGTGAACGTAAGCTCAGTTGGCTTCACGATGCTGCAGCGCTGTACTTCTTGCTGAGGCAAGAGGAGGGAAAATGATGGGGAAGCCTGGTGGGCAGTGTGAATACACTAGGTAGTGCTCCTCCATGTTTACTAGGCCTTTCGCCTTCTCACCAAGTACCGTACTCTCCAAAGTGACCTGCAACCAGGCTTGCTGAAGGCTTCCTTCTACCATTGTCTCCATTCAGTGCCACCACACGGAAAGACGCAACAAAAAGAAAATATCTTCAGAATGGTTGATCTATTAGAACACAGTGACCTGGGTCCCCCATTGTAAGTCCTGCATCAGTTGCCAGCCTCAAAGAGACAGACAGCCTCAGAGATGCAAACTAGAAAGACAGTGGTTGGGCACCTGTAACATCTGTTTTTGTGGGAGATCATAGTTCTGGTCTCTGTGTATGATCTGAGGCCCATTCTAACCCCTTCCCTCTGCTTTGCTCCTGGGTAACATCCTCACAGTGGCTCCACTGCTCAGAGAGGCCAGGCTGCCCCTCCCTACGCTCACCCACGGCTCCAGCCCCCATGCCAACCACACATTCTTGCTTCTGTGAGAAAGCCAGCCATGCCAGAAGGCTGTGTACTTGACGTGTTTCATTCCAGGAGAACCGTACATAGAGAAAGATGCATTTTATCAAGCCCGTGAGAAACAAACACCAAAACAAAACTGTGGAGCAAACGAGTACGTCTCCTAAAGTGAGAATTCCAAAAGCCAAGTACGCGGGCCTTCACAAGGGCCCTTCCTCAGGTTTCTCTCTTAGGAAGAGTTGCTGTGGCATTGTCCTTTTTGCAAAATGAAGAAACGTTCACACAAATAGTATGCAGTAAATATATGGCTACTTCCCCCCTTAGCCCCTGGCACTAAGAATCTTGCTACTCTCTTGCTGGTGTGTTAGCCTGTTCCCGCAGCTCAGCGCCGTGACACTTGGAGAAGGGTTCTGGGTCTCCACTGACGTTATTTGCCAGGGGTGGTTTGCAGAAAACATAGCCAACCTACGTGGCGTTGAGATATGAAGAAAATGTCACACTTAGAAGAAAGGAGCTCATTGGAAGCTATTTTAAAAAACAAACACACAAGCAACCTAAATTATCCTACAAGTCAGTCAGCAACACTCCAGAGCCTTACCTCTGTGCAGGAGCTGGCTGTCCATGATACTAGTTCCTGATGTTGTTGGGGGTGGTTTGAAAAAAACCCTGGAAAATATAGAAATGCAATATTATAAACCAACCTGTTGATATTTTGAAGCCAGAAGCTTCTTATAGAAGGCAAGCAAACACAAGCTATAGTATAATGCCAGGGGCAATCTTCTTACACACTAAGGAAATCGCCGGAGGTTTAAAAATTCTGATCCACTCCCTTCTGATCATTCTTATGATCTGAAGTAGTTTTCTCTTCAATAGAGAGCATATCTCCAACCACCTACTAGTTAGGAAAGCCATTAAATTCTTGCAAATTGAAGGTGGAAAAAAATAAATTGTGTGTATTTTAGACCCTGAATGATCTTCCTATAGCAATTTCAGAGCAAACTATGAAGAATTCTGCAATTTTAATCTCCTCAGTAGCTTCCCATCACTAAACAAGCAGAGCTCCCCGGTGCAAATGTAGACGTTGCGTGTCATCTTGATCTGCGGCTTTTTTCTTTCATTAAAGCTTTAATGCAGCAATTATGGCTACGTCGCCCTATAAAAAAAAAAAAGGAAAAGGCAGTTTACTTTAAAAAGTGAAATTGCATAGCCTACTATTTAATTATACACAAATGTAAATGGCCTATTTTTCCATAACTGGTTATTACAGCTCTGTTTTACTTTCTGAGTTTTCCCAATCTAGAAAACCTACAAAGCTTCCTGCTATATAATTGTTTTGTTACATTACTGTTTTCGTCTTATTTTTTCTTTTAATGCGAGTGCAGCGGGATAAATCTTGGTTTTAAGCCAGCCGCTACTTCATCTACTTAAGCTTTTATAGATGAAGATTGCTGTAATTATCAGAATACCCGCTTATTTCTGAAGTATTATCCCGGCAACCTGCTGGCATTTACCGCCAATTAACAAGCTTTGCCATTAGTTGCATAAGGGGTATCTCAGAGTAAACCCATTGTGTGCTAATTTTCTATTTTAGATAATCAGTTTGGCCATCCAGAATGGGAAGAAGAAGAAAAGGAAAGGGTTGACACTCAGTGGCAGACATGTAAAAATTACTGTGTGCCCCCCAGAGACAAAGGTACCCTGCAACTCAATGATTGCTGTCGCTGTCACCATTGGTTCTTAAGTATTTCCCTTTGTCTCTTTCAGAAGGAAAAAAAAAGTGGGGATTCGGCAAAGTAATCATGTCTCCCGTCTCACACACTCTGCGTTTTAAAGCTGACTGGTTTCTCTTGCTGTCCTGACCATAATTTGACCAAATTGGACAAGTGTTAAACACCTTTAAAAAAGACAGAAGGAAATTGAGCATGAGTTCTCTAGCATTTTTTTAAACGCCTTTCAACCTCCTTCCCCTCCCTTCCTTCCTTGCTATTAGAGTTAATTAATGTACAAGCGTCCTCCAACTGGGCCTCCTTAAGATTAGCTTGCAAGCTGGGTTAGTTAAAGTCGAGTGTTGTCGTTTTATTGCCTTGTTTAAACAGTCTCTGATATTAATATGCCCCCAACCCCCATCTATGGCAGAACATAGTGCTGCTTAAACACCAAAGCTCAAGTTCATGGCAAGAAAGGAAATGGACCAGGAGCCCAGTACTTCACTGCAGGGCCACCAGAGATCTCTGGGAGTCTCATTCAGAAATCATCTGGCCCCCTGAGGCTTCATAAATGCTAATGGCTGTTTCACCTCAATTCTTTCTATCCGAAAAGGGTCCCTAAAATCTGACCCTCCTCCCCATCACCGAACGGTACCAAGTCCATTGCATGCCTCGCCTCTGTGTTAGGAACGATAAATGAGCGTTTTTAAAATACCAGTACTAGGCTCTACGGCTGATGGTTCCGTGGTTGTGTGCACTTGCTGCTCTTAGACAAGACAGAAGCCCATTTCCTAGTACTCACGTGAGGCAGCCCACAAAAGGACCAACATGGGCAGCATCCAAGCATCCTTAGCCACAGAACTTCTTAAATGCACATGTCAATCTGCAATTTAAATGTACTGCCTTTGACATTTCCAGAGGCAGTCAACAGGTGAGCTCTCTTTTGCAGGCAAGCCCATCTTTCGATATCTGTCTCACCTTGTCCAGTTCCAAGCAACCTGTCTGAAACAACAAAGCTGTGGAGTACCATACACAAAACCTCAAACTGATTTACCAGACATCCACGTTCATTGTATAGAAGCATCTACGTGCTTGTGCATGAACATGTATAGCGCTGCAAGGAGCTGCCCACTGGCTCATAAACCCGTGTATCAAGTTCATTACTTCTCATCCAATAGTGTGGTCATGTATGCAGAACTGCAATCTCGAGGTGTCGCTGGACATTTTTACCTTCAAGTCCAAATTCACAGCTCGTTATGCCAATATACATGAGCATTATCTTTCCAGCAAACAAACACATTATGTGTCCCCAAATAATCTGATTCAAACTGAGAAGAGACTTTCTTTACAAGGGTTATTACAGTCCCATCCTATTGTAAAGCTCTCGAAAACAGAGTTCCTGGCTTGTTCTTCTGTTCTATCCCACGAATATGTTTTATGTACAGCACCACTCATTCCCACAAAAAGATAAAGTCAGAAGCCAGCTGAAGGCTTGGAGTGAGAGAGAAGTAAATAAATAACCTTAGAGAATTCTTTCTCGTTGCCACTGCCCTCCGAGTATCTGAGGTGACTGCTAGCCTGGTAATCGCCCAGTTTTGCGATTATACCTATGCCTCTGTGTTGATTATTCCTAGGTGCTGAGAGAAAACCTGGTCCTTTTGCATGCTAGGGATACAACTCCACCACGAAGTTGTATTCTCAGACAAGTTATTGTGTTTTTAACCATTTTTTCCTATATTTAAGATTTTCCAATTTCAGATTTTAATAAATTGAATTTAACCTTGCATCATCCATTGGTGCTATAGTAGAAAGAGAGAGAGAGAGAGAGAGAGAGAGAGAGAGAGAGAGAGAGAGAGAGAGAGAAGGAAGGAAAGAAAGAAAGAAAGAAAGAAAGAAAGAAAGAAAGAAAGAAGGAAGGAAGGAAGGAAAGAAAGAAAAGTCATCTTAAATGACTGCTTGATGACTGGCTCTAATAGTTTCAAGAGAAGACTCTTGGTCACCAAACAGAAACACGGGAATCTCTGCTTACTAGAGACATAATTTCTCTTTTTCTTACATGTGCTATCTATCCATGGCCCCGATCTAAAATTATTGCAAGTGGGTTTCCGGTTTAACCAAGTGTTCTTGATTATCATTCCTGAGGCAAAGTCTTCTTCTACCTTTTTATTAGCTTGCTCAGGTCACCCTCCATGCTCTCCTGCTTCATCCGGACAGTGAGAGTGAGAATAATTACCCCGTGGAGTTGTGCTAGGCGTCAAACGTGATGATTCACACGCAAGACTTAGTACAAATGCAAGGTATATAATAGATACAAACGCAGTTTATTAAGTGTGCAAGTTTGTCTGCATGCCAAACATGCCATTCATTATGAAGTTAGCAACAATGACCAGAACACAGGAACCCCTCACTTTTGCTCATTTAATCAAATAAAGGTTATTGGGAGAAGTCAGAGGAAGAATAAAGGGGTTTTTCACCATTTCTTTCTGAGTGTAGGTAGAAATTAAGAGCCACAGCTCTGGCCTTACCAAACATGTCCTCCTTAGTCTAAAAAGATTAAAACTAAGGAAAACAATTCCCAGACCTGATGAACCAGGAATCATACACACAGATTTCTATAATCATTGTTTTTTCTTTCAATTGAAGTAAGTGGGGAAAATGCCATAGGCAGCTATTATCCGCCAGTATTTAGCATTTTAAAAATATACAGTTTGACGTCAGCTGAAAGAGTGTGCCTTCTGACTGGAGATCTTATTTTCAAAATCACCACAGAAGGCTGAAGGGAGCGTGCTTCCTGTCAAGAGAGAGGTTTGCTTTCTCTGCCTGTGAACTCCGTGGAGTGTGGACCCAGTCTGCTACATTCACGGATGTACCTCCAGGACTCTGCCAGCACTTCACACAGCAGTTGTTTGCTGGATGTATGAATTAATGATTTGCCCTCTGTGGGTGGCATTTATATCAGCCACTGGTCTTTACTAGAGCAATGACTCATTAAGCGTTAAGTATCTGGTAATGCATTAAATTATGGACCTTCAAGAACAGCAATATTGGAATGGTGATGATTTTGTCCTAGACAGCTTACAGAAGAATTTTCAGGGTTTTTTTTAAGTGCCTGTAGTAAGGATCTTAGATGTAAATAATGAATGAAAGTCCCCGCTGAACTCTGTACCAGCACTGTGAGCCTTCAGATGACTTAGAAGCCTTTGCTATAAAACCTCCACTTCACGAAGGACACAGCAAGACTGAGTGACTGCTGCGCATAACCCACAGCCTAGCAGAAAACAAGACTGAACTACTTCTCCCTACGCTTGAGAATTGCTGCAGTTTCTGGGCCAGCCGCGTTGTCTAGTAATTCATCATGCCAGTCAGAAGGGAGGGGTAGTGAGGCGTCGCAATTTACAATTATTAGACAGAGGAGACTGTAAACTTGAATGACTTCACATTCCAAAATAAGTTGACACATTTTCATTTCAGAATCGATCCTGAACAGGCTTTACAACTTGAAAACATTTCCACTGCTGTCAAAAGGTGAGGCTGGCCCCGCCTCTCCCCAGCCTCATCAAAGTTCCCCAAATGGCAGCCTTCAGCTGTTGAGCTGTTGAGCATTACAGTCCTATTATACTCGAGACAATTTTGTCGGGTGCATTTTAATTGGCAGGGGGTTAAAAACACTTTCCTGTCACAGAGAGTTTCCTTCTAAATCAATGAAAGCAAATGAACTCTTCCAGAAGCACCTTCTTTCAATTTGGAGTTCAAATTTGTCTACATGAATGTTAAGTTAAATATTATCAGCTCAAGCTATGGGAAACTTTCGGAGTAAAGACCCAACAGGTCAGCTTAAAGGCAGGGACATGTGCTGTTTAAAATGTATTGTTGGATGTATGCATTTCTTTTGATAAAGAAAAAAAAAAAACAAGCAGGAATCATCTCTTACCTTCCCTTCTGGCCCAATAATTAAGATTACATGTTCATCAAGAGTTTTTCAACCTTAAGTTGAAACATCTTTCCAAGGGATAGATACCATGACACAGTAGGGACCTACTGCCATCTTCATTTCTTCTGACTTCTCTATGAAGAACTCTATAAAACCACAACAACAAAGTTCAAGACATCCCCAAAGTCACCCTTACAGACTGTATCTGTAGCACAAAACTTCAGACTCGTTACTGCCACTACGACCAGACTGGCCACCAGCTGCCTAGTTCATATCCTACTACCTCATAGATAATCGAATTCAATAGTGGCTAAAAATGTGTCAGTGATGTGACGATTAGTTTAAAGTGTCTACACATCCCTTTGTCTTATATCATTTCCAAAACACGTATTTAAGTTCCATTTTATTAATGTATAGCTGCAAGCTTCTCCTGCTGTGAGAGTGAGTGTATACTCAGACACGCCACACAACTACAACTCGTGATCTCTTTTTTAACAACTTTCTTCAAACGCATTTTAAAACAGTCGCATATGCGAGCCTGTGCTTTTAAGATATTTGTGGAAGGAGGCTAAAGCAAAAATAAATAAAGATGCACACACGTTCTCGGGAGTAAGTGTCATCATGGCGCCGTCACTTTTTAAAGGGAAAAGAATAAAGGTTGGGAAGGCAGCTGCTCACCACAGTAGTCTAGAGAGAACAAGAAAGGTTGCATATGGTGGCACAAACCATCCACGGGCAGATGGAGTGCTCTGGGTAAGAGAAGGGTGACAATCTGAAATGGTTGCTGGATATGGTTTCAGAGTCGGAACAAATTAGGGACTCCAGGCCCCTGACTACTGTATGTCAGTTATGGCCCAAGCTATCCCAGCCGCTGCAACCTGACTTCCTTGCAGGTATAGAGGTTACTTACTAAACAGGACCTCATCTCCTATCCTGACAGAACACTTCTGCTTATGTACCTCACTAGAAAATGAGAAAGAGGATAAATTACAAATACCTACCAAACATCCATATGAGTCTAAACATTACTAATTTTTAATTGTATTTAAATAGGAGAAGCTGGGCCTGCAACCACAGACGATAATCCAGGCTACTCAAGAGGTTTAGGCAGGGAAAGTTTAAGGTTTACCTGGGATCCAGAGACAATTCAAAGTTGTCTTCAGAAAGTCTGTGGGACTCCATCAATAAAGTAACAAATTGATTCATTAAGTGGCTGGGGATATGGTTCAGTCATAAAGTGTTTACCAAGCATATCAAGGTCTTAGGTCCAATGCCTAATACTACAGCTTGGGTTCAATGCCCAGTGCGCCACTTTCTAGCTGTGTGACCTGAAGTATATTAAAGTGTCCACCTTAACTTCATGTTCTCTAAATTGGAGACACTTGCCTCAATAACTTTAAGACTCAAATGACTGTCTAGACAGGTTTAAAAATGCATAGCAAAGGCCTAGTCCACACCTGCTTTTCTAGAAACATCAGGTAGAGCCAATCTCTGTGTAGTACAGTGTCCACCCTGGCTTGTACCACCTTTCCAGAAACTGTCAAAGCAAAGCCTGCCTGTGGCCATATTATGAATTTAACAGCTCTGTGAGCAGAGAACATATGAACTGTCCCAGTACTAGCTTGGGAAACCACTGGTTGCCCATAGTGAAGTAACCAGAGATCTTCCAACAGCTCCAGTGGTCATTACTGACCAGGTCAGACAAGCCTGTTGGAGTCTAATCTCTTCCATTTTCTTCTATGAGTATTTAATTTGGTCAGGGACAAGAATATTTTAAATTTATCAGTTCTTTCTTTATCTTAAAAATAAAATAATAAATAGAAACTTTCTCTTGGTGTTGTAGAAAAGAAACCAGACAGGAAGAGTAGAGACATATGATGCAAGACTTGACGTGGTGCTTTGGTTGAGAAATCTCTCCTGTAGGCTGTATTTAAACACTTGATCCAAAGTCAGGCTGTTCTTTGGGCAAGTTGGGGGACAGAGCCTTGACGGAGGAAATTTGTCACCAGGAGTAGGCTTTGAAAGTTTATAGCCTCGCCCTGTTTCCGGGTCACATTCTCTCCTTAGTGATCTCTCAGCCTTTTGCCCCTGCCACCATGTCTCCCACTTGCCACCATGCCTCCTGGACATTGGTGACTCTCCATACGCAACCATAAGCCAAAATAAACTCTTTCTTCCATAAGTTCCTTTGGTCAATGTACTCTGTCACACCCATGCAAAAGTAACTAATACACTTGGAATACACAAAGCATTCAAGTATTATCATTAAGATCAAGCAAAGGTATGATTTAGGTTCCAGAAAATTGTGGAGGCCAAATTAAATGTCCATGAGATCAGCACTGGACCCTGTGACGACATTGCATTGAATAGTAAAAGGCTCTTTGCAGGTATAAGGAAAGTAGAAATTGTCTTTGGCAGGTTGTCTCTATGTCTAACCACACGAGCCTCACAAAGCTGAAATTTTCACCAAGAGTATAAGAGTGTTAACGGAAAACAAAGAGTCAGACTAATTCTGAATATGAGAAATACCTAACATGGTTTGAAGTCTTGGGGTAGGAGTGCCACAGACACAGTGGAGCCCCCAGGAGCTGAGAGGGTAGCCAGCAGACACCTAGCAAAGACATGTGAGTGTCAGTCTTTGCACTTCAAGGAACTAACAGTTGAAAGCCAGTCCTACCCGCAGACTCCTGATGACCATCCATGAGCCAACAGTAGACCTTGTAACCCTAGAGATGAGATAGCCTGGCCTGTGAACCCAGTCTTCGGTCTACAAAACTGTGAGATGGTGAGTTTATACTTGGACATGTTAGCTGTGGCGATTTATACAGCTCGTAAAAATTAATACCAGAATTATCCATATAAGTGAATTTTACTGTGGCTTAATATCCTTCTTAGCTGGAATTGGAGTGGCTGAAAGACAAATTAGGTATTGGATAGCAGCTAACATCTATGAGCATTGGTCTGATAGGATCCAGTGGCAAAAGCTTTACATATATTATCTACTTTTTTTTTTCTTTACCAAATATATAAGGTACGATTCTATAAGAAACTGCTATTTTGAAAGTAAGGTAATAATGGTAATAATAAGGGATTTAAAGAACATCGATAACCATGTCTCACAGCTGTAGAGCTGCCATTCGAACTCTGGAGCACACAAGCATGCTGCAAACCACAATGTCACACTTCCCCTAGGAGGGGACAACATTGGCATATAATCCATACTCTGTTTTGCTGAATGGCTGAGCAAACTAATGAGTGGTTAGGAAGAAATAGTTCATCTTTCCTGACCCAGTGAGACTTCTACCACTGAGTTATTGGAATCCAGTTATTATGCCTCAATCTCAGCCATTATCACTCAGGATAGTCAAGATTGTGTTAAGAAATCATTTCACTAATAAATTCAACCATGCTATGTAGTAGCAACAAGTAGTCCCCCAGAACCTCCATGGTTCAACACCATTCGTGTTTCTTCCTGTTTGGACCTAAGTTCAAGTAACACTGTAGAGTAGTGTCTTCTCTGCACCGGCCTGGTTTGGTTTCCTAAATTTGTCTTCTCAGCCTTTAAGTGTATGAAACAGAAGGTCACATAGTGACGTCACCACATGGTAAGAAGCGTAGGATAGGTGGTTTGCCACATTCCAAGAGACCAGTTGCTGATGAGCTCTAGTCTGATCAATGGAAACCACTACATCATACTCTTTAGAAGAAGTAGATCATTGGGGAATAACAATAGAGCTTCCTAACACCTTAGCAAACCACTGTGAACCAAAGTCACCCAGGGTCTGACTTCCCGCCACTCCCAAGCCTTCCTGCCCAAGAAACAGTTCCCTCATCTCATGTGTCTCCATAGGCTCATGTAACCCACATGTCTCCCATCATTATTAATGCTTTATACCTGGACTCTCGGGTCACAGGTCCGTTGTCACACTGTCCCCACACTTGAGAACTTTCACAGTATATTTGATAAGTATAACTTATCAAACACTACCCGCCATCAGGAGCAAAGAAATCTCAACTACCAGAGAGATGTTGCTTTTTGTAGTAGAAGTTTATGGAAAACTCGTGGAGAGCTCCTCATTCTGTTCAAATGCAGCTCTCCTGAGCCTCATTTGACGCCTGTGCTGGTTTTCTTAGGTTAATTAGGAAGTGTGGGTCTTATTTGGACTCGCTGAGGGTGTGAAAGAGCACAGGAAATTTCCCCTAACATTTACACAAGCGCTCTAAGTTAATGTATACCTCTGCAGACTTCTGCTGTTTGCATTTGGCAGTGCGACATCACAAACCTGGAAAATACAACCTGAAGCACAGGAGCATTTATGTTCACTTCAGAACTATTACTAGATCTCTCACTTTAGCGTGGACCTGTGAAGTGTGGAGTTTCACATTACCAGAAAATAATAACAATAACTTTAAAAAGGGCTTTGCCCTGTGTCTTGAAAATTCTCTGAGGACATTTTGCTGTTTATTTAGAACAGTGGTTCTCAAATTAAATTTGTAGAATGGACTTTTCAGAAACATTAAAAATTTCTGGTAACTCTTCTCCCCCGTATACATCCTGAGTATGCTTTTTGTGTTTTGTGTTTTGTGGCAATGGCTGTTTTAGCCAGTGTCACTGCCAGCATCTGAGCTACAAAGTACTTGTTTCCTGTCTACACAAAAAGACATCACATAGGAAAATAAATCAAAGCACATTTCCCTTACCAATAGTAAGCTATCAATCACAACATGCTTTATGATAAGAAGGGTTTGTATTCATTCCAGAGCAAGCATCTTACTTGCTGACTTTCACAGGGTGTTTTGTGATAAGAAGGATTTGCACTTACTCTAGAGCAAGCATCTTGCCTTAAGAATACAAAAGAAAAAAAAAGAGGTTGCAGAAACAGCTCAGACGTTAAGAGCCCTTGTTCTTAGTCTAAGGACCGAAATTCAGTACCTGTCTCATTGGGACACGAGCTCCTCTAATTCTGCTAAGGCCACCACCTCTCAAGGGTCTGACACCCTCTTCTGCACTCTGTGGACACTGTATTCATACACACCCACACACACACACACACACACACACACACACACACACACACACAGACACACATACACACCCACACAGACACACACACAGAAACACACACCCACACACACACACACAGACACATACAACACACACAGAGACACACAACATACACACAGACACACACACACACACACCAAACAGAGAGACACACAGAGACACACAGCACACACACATAGACAAACAGAGACACACAACATACACAGACACACACATACCACACAGAGAGACACACAGAACATACACATAGACAAACACACAGAGACACACAACATACACAGACACACACATACCACATAGAGAGACACACAGAGACACACAGCACACACACATAGACAAACACACAGAGACACACAACATACACAGACACACACATACCACACAGAGAGACACACACAGACACACACAACACACACAGAGACACACAACACACACGTGCATATGCACACATACAAGTAAATACAAAATAAACATATGATTAATAGAAGTCACTCTTGATAGTAAGTATGAGTATGCATGTATTGAACAGTGCTATATCATACCCAAAACCATGTAAAAGGAAGGTGTACAGGAAAAAGTTTAAATGAATGTTTATTTCATTTCTTCACTATAAAATCACAAATGTGTCAAGAGGCAGAGGGGAAGAGAACACAATACTCACTTTTGCATTCTTCATATTAATGTGGACATAAGACATAGAAGCCACTGGACCAAATTTAAGTAAAGTTAACAAGTTATTGCACACACTGTGCTCAGCAACAACAAATTCAAATTCTAACTTAGTTTTACCCTAAGTAATAAAAAAGTATTGAATAGCAACTATACCCTACATAGGAGGATACATGTCAAAGTAACACATTCAAAATCTTTTTAATTTATCACCATTACTATGTAAGTAAGTGACATATTCTGTCACACGTGTGCCATGATATGTGTGGAATTCAGAGAAAACCTTTGTGGGTTCGCTGTTTCCTCTACCCTACGTGGATTCTAAGATCAAATGCTGGGCCATCCGTCTTCACGGCGAGCACATCCCCCACTGAGCTCTTATGGTCCCATAAGACAAATTCTTGCCGCAGCTTACATCCTCTTCCAGGAGGCCAATAATTAGGCAGGCGATTACGGTATGGTATGGTAGCACCAAGGGTGACACCACAGCTGTGACGTTGTTAGTGGTTACTGGTTACCCGGAACCACAGCACGTTCTCGGGGCTCTGTTAGCTTCTGCAGAAGCACAAACGTATTGGTACTGTTGGCGTGGTGTGGGGATCCGAAGATAGACTGCTGAAAGCCAGGGAGAAGCTACCTAAGAAACAAAAACCTTACCCTGAAAAGAAGTGGGGAGCCTTGAGCCTCAAATAATTATGATGATGATGATGATGACGATGACGACGGCGGCGGCATTGACCAGGAAGCTAGAAGACCAGGTTTAATGATGAACAGGATCTAAGAACCAAAAGACCGGAAGTTGAAAACAGGTTACCCAACTTCTAGTTGGAGCTGCTGCGGATGAGGCTGCTTTCTCACAGTCTTCAGGCTGCCTCCGCCGCTCTGAGCAACCTCATTGCCCAGAGAACAGAAAGGCTCATCTGAAAGGACATCAAGATCAAACCTGATTGTTTCTCCATGATGGCAGTGGGGAGGTATCCTAACAGAGAAGTGACTTCCTAAAAAGAGCCACAGTGATAAAGGACAAAGTCAGCATAGCTAAAATTCCATCACAAGCAAATAACGAGGGGGTGGGAAACTTCTTTAAATAAATTAACCTTATAGGTTTCCAAACTAGGGCTGGGGCGGCTCAATCAAGAAAGTGCTTGTTGTTCAACCAAGAGCCCCCGAGAACTGTTACCAGCACCTACATACAAATCTGGGCTTAGTGCCGCAACGTTGTATCCGCAGCACTGGGGCGGTGAACACAAAAAATCCCTGAGGTTTCTCTGGCCAGGTCAACCAGTAAGCTCCAGGTTCAGTGAAAGACCTGTGTCTATAACTGTGGTGGATCGTGCTAAAGACAGCCTGTGCCAACCTTCAGCTTCCGCAGAACAGTACTCAAGCCCACAGGCACATGCACACATGTGTGTGGACACACACTCTCACACACACACTCACACACACACACACGCACACTCACACACTCACACACAAACACACACACACACACACACACACACACACACACACGAACACACACACACACATACACACATATCTAGAATTTTATCAGTGCCGTGGCGCATTAGAATTTAAAGCCACTGTTGTTTGTGGACATTCCTAAATTAGTTCTCTGTGGGGCTTTAGCCAAAGAAATTTGTATCTACTGGTCCAGGAAGAATAAAGCAAGTTGGAAATGTTTTCATGACTTTTATTCATCTATTTAATAAAAATCCATCCAAAATTCACTTCTGAGATGGACAGCTATGGTCCACAAAATGATATATAAGTATGTGCTTATTCAGCCTTTCAGGTTCAAGAGTTGAAAAGCAAATTTAATCATAACATAACTCATGTCCTCTATTCCTTTTCTTAGTAATAATGCGTCACATTTAAATAATATACTTTAGCTAAGAATACTTGACTGTGCCCAGTCTCCACATAGCCCCTGCCCCTGAAACAGAAAGCCATCTTCTTTGCACTTTAGAAAATTAACTCATGTGTTCAAAATCCTGCTAAAGATTAAGACTGGGAATCACCAGGCCACCTGAAGTCACACTGCTTCTACAAAGTCCAGCTCTCATTCCCCAAGCACACGGAGTTGTAAGGGAGAGTTATCCACCAAGTGATAGTTAACCGGTGTCCTGGATTGTCTCACTTGATTGTATTGCATCTGAAATATCCGGTGACAAAGCACAAACTGACAGTCTGGACGTGAGCCTGTGGAAAACAAACTTTTTCAGTGGGAAGAGCAAAACCTGGAAAGAAGGAAAGTGTAAACCACACCAATAACTGGCCGTTGAATCAGGCTGTGGTTCAGGCCTCATGCTATTGAATGTTTGCAGGAGATGAACTTCCACAACACAAACAATGTGGGGACCGACGTGCAGTCTTCAACAGCTGATGAGAACAAATGTTAGTGTGCATTTTACACAGAGAACCTGCCTAGAGGCGGGGAAACACCTTTGGAATCCACATATTGTGCACAGCTAAAATCTACAGGATTACTATAAAGATGAAATGAAATTCATGAAAATACTTCATAAATTATAAGATAGTATAATGGGACCATAAATCATTTGTTTAAGGACCTGACCTTACAATATAGGAATTTCCCATTTGGCCTTTCAAATTCCATATTGGAGACTCTACTCTCTTAAATTTGTATTTCCTCAAGAAAATTTTCATGGGCTAGTACATCAAAAGTTATCTTTTAAATATTTTGCCCACTGATATGTAGAAGTATAAAACCATGAAGAAACATTGCCTCTCACAACGAGCCCAGGGATAGATCATTGAGAAGAATGCAGTTATTGATGAGCCCAGAGGAGAACAAAGCGCTGACTGAGTCCTGTGCAGAGGAAGGCTTGGGTATCAGAGCTCTCAAGAAAGTCTGAGTCCATGTTCCTGATGTTGTCACTCAGTTAACTTAAGTTCCAGGGACAGCAAGTAACATCAAAACCAAAGTACTGTCTGCTTATGTTCTGTGATAACCTGAAGCCGGGATGGTGTGCATGGAACAGGAAGGTTGTCCTTTACCCTCTAAGGCCACTGACACCTCAGCAGCTTATTTATTTATTACATGTATATGCATGTGCACCGCATGCACGCAGGTGCCTGTGGAGGCCAGGGAAAGGGCATCGGATCTCCTGGAAATAGGGTTACAAGCAGTTGTAAGCCATCACCAAAGCTGGGTAAGAGTAGCAATTACTGAGAACCATTCAGCCCTCTCCAGCCTCCCCTGCTGGTTTAATGCTCAGTTCGCCCACTAGCATTCACAGCTTTTTCACGAGAGGCTAGAAATACCACAAATGCCATGCACATTTAACTCAGGGTCACCTTTGTGTGTTCCTACTCTTTCTTAGATACCTCATTCTCTGTGAAAACAAGTTCTTAAACATTTTGAGCTTGTAATACAATTACATCATATCCCCCTTCCCATTCCTCACTATAAACCTTCCAACCTATCCCCTTCTCTGGCTCTCTTTAAAATCATGGCCTTTTTCCTTAAAAAGAAATCTCAATATGTGTATATATATGATTATGTATATATTAGGAATACATATATATTAGGAATATACATATATATAGAAGTAAATATAAATACATAAATAGAATATAAAATACAACCCATCCAGCCTTATAGTGTTACTTGTGTGTTTTCAGCACTGACTTGTTGGTAGCAAGTGTTCAGTTGATGAGCTCTTCTGTGGAGAGGACCACTTCTCCCACTCTGAGTGCTTTGTGTAGGCTGAGGCCTCCAGAGCTGTCCGCAGTCCACTTTAGGATGTTTCCTAGTGCCATAAGTATTCAGGTCAGGCATCCATGTACTTGGGACTTTAGGAGTGTAAGTTTGGGCATTTTAGGAGACACAATTGCCCAGCAAACTCCATTCCTTTGGCTCTTACATTCTTTCCACTCCCTCTCCTGTAATGATTCATGAAACTCAGGTACAGAAGTTGTACTATGAATGTATCTGTTGGGACTGGGCTCCTCAACTCTGCATTTTAACCTCTGTAACAGTCTCTATAATAAGAGCTTCCTTACAGAGGGGCCAGGGCTACCCTCATCTATAGGACAAGCCTTTAGATAAAGAAAAAAGGTAGGCAGCTAGCCTTTAAAGTTGCCCAATTTTCTTTCAGAATCTTTGGCATGCTTAAAATTGGGGGGGGGGGGGGCAAAAAAATACACATTTACACTACTGGGTTATTGGAGACGTGTTTGGTAGAATATATAAGAGCAATTTCATCCATTCAACTCATGTGGACCTACTTACTCTACATTAAATATTGTCCTAGTAACCCAGATGCTAAAGGGATTCCTTTGAGTGGGCAAAGGGCTTTTTCATTTGAATCTTTTAAAAGTTGTGTAGACTTTGAAATAAAGCAAAAAGAGTCTTTAAGGACCCTTGTCTAGGGAAACCTTCCTGGAGGTTTCTGCCTTTCATTGTCTTTCCTCTAAGGTACTCTCCAGACTTCAGAGAATTAGTAACACAAATCATTCTGCCCCAGGGGAACAAGGTGTGGCCCAACAAAAACAATCCAATCACCTACTGCTCTTTAAATGCTGACCAACCTCTCCTCCGGGTAAAGCTGAGTCCCCTCTCTATTTACCAGCCATTTGTGCGAATGTGAATTTGAATTTTTCTTCAAGCAGGTTGCACCATTTTACTGCTTCCCTCATCAATTAATGAATTAAATAAAATCTTTAACACATGTTCACTTTATGTCTGTATGAGAATCATAATTATACCTTTTTAAAAAATTATCCTTTAACTGTTTATAATAACTGTTCATTATGGGACCACCTACCTCAAAATAATATGCTTGGGAAGAAACCATAAATTGTTTCTAAAGCCCTTCCAGTGCAAAGCACTAACTGCCTAGAATGGTGTCTTCCTAATACTCTGGTATTTTAAGGCCCATTTGATAAGGCTTCAAAGCGCCCACCGCTCTGATCCCAGAAAGAAGGATAAAGCTGAGCTGCAGGGTGGGGGTGGGGGGGAAATTCCATGACTTTTTTTTTTCTTTAAAGAAATAATAAACTGCATTGTTGTAACTCAGTGTAAGTAGATTGGAGTAAGGCAATAGAGAGGATGCCAGAAGCTACTCATAGCGTTCTTTAAAATGGAAATTCACCGTCTGCTGCATCACATGGACAAAATACAGAACTATTTTTCACAGCTTGTTCACTGAACAGATTATTGTAGAAAAAAAAAACTTTTACATTTTCTGCAGATTCCCAAATCTTAGTCAAAAAACTCTTGGCAATTTTTAGCAGTGAAACAGATTTCACTTTCAGATTGAGATACTCCATTTAGCGATAGTCAGATGATCTTCCAAATAAATATAGACTCGTTTCACTCTTCATTTTCTTAAAAAAAAAAAAAATGTTTTCATGAGGTGTCTTGGAGGAAACTTGCACTTATTTGGTTTTCCCAAAAACTAAAGGAAAGAAAACTCAAAGGTCTAAAAACCACAGCTAAACAAAAAAGAAAATGTTAGTCTGAAACTGTCATTACAAATAATGTATGTTCAGCACAGCACAAATAAACAAATAACCTCAGGAAGCTTTAGAATTAGCTGTAAAAATACTTCAGCCTTTTCTTCCCTAAATCTCAGCTCCCCAAAATATTACTAAACAGAAGTGTGTGTGTTCAGTACGCTCTAACAGGCAGCAATATGTTGAGATGCTTCACACAAAGAGGTCTCTGGGACACTTTTTCCTCCATAGATTAGATTTCTCACTCAGGTATAACCTGGACCTGCACTCAGAGGGTTTGCTACCAGGCCAGGATTTTCTCACCTACCAATGTTTACTGCTAGAGAAAATCAAAAGGTATATCAATTGAATACAAATCCAACCTGTCGCTAAAATCAGTAATATTAATACAATCCTATGTTCAAAATCAACTCTATACCGCTCTCACAAAGGTAAAAGGTACCTTTCCACAAACACACACACACACACACACACACACACACACACACACGCATACACAGAAATACTGATTATGCCTTTGCTTTCATATTTATAAGAATATAATAGTAGCAAAAGATGTCCATTGAATCCCAAATAATAATGGTTCATCACTGCTACTTTTAGCAAGTGTTTTTCTAGTAGTGGTGGTGGTTGGTTGTTTTGTTTCTGTTGATTTGTTGAAAGGTCATTCCACTGACATTGAAGATATCCCTAGAATGCAAGGCAAAGGGAAAGAAAGCTGGGGCTGTCACACACTGTTAAGGGCTTCCTATTACTCTTCTCGTGACAATTTTCCTATCTGGGAAGGGATTTGTTCTGTCCAGTTCCCAAAGCCACATTTCCATGGCAACAGGACATGAGAACACGTTTGGTTTGGAACCACTCTGACTCACTGAGGAGTTCCAGGGGGCAGATGGGGAGACTCCTTTCGCATCCTCTTCTTCCACAAATGTTTGGAAAATATTAAATAATAAAATTACTCTTTATGGAATGTTCTCTTATTAGAAATTAGACAAAAATAAATAAATAAAGTCTGAAAAGTCAGTAAAACTACCACATCAAGACGATGACGTATGAAACTATAAAACTTCATGCGACGAGACCAAGTTTTTGGCTCCAGGGCGACATCTGAATGAAGCCAGGCCGCTCTGCTTTTGTAGTTTGGTGAGAATTTTGTTTTTATAGCATTAACCAAATACTGGAGGGTGCTGGATCTGAGAGCAAAATGTAAAAGCCTAATGTTCAAAGTTAGAGGGTTTTTTTTTTTTTTTCAAGCTGAAAAATAGCGTTTGAAATGAACCGAATTTTATTTGAAATTTTAAGTCAAATAAATAAGAATATCAGACCTAACTCACAAACATTATACTAACTAACAGCAACTAATTTTTTTTCATTTTAAATCTTACTCCTGACTTATATTTCTTTAAAATATATATATTCTTATGAAACTTAAGCTGATTAAAGTTCAGACACTTGGAAGAATTTGGAACTCTGAGGGATGTCAAACACCTCCATCTCTAGCTGCATACAGGCCCAATGGCAAACCTTCCCATGGTCCTAGAGGTGAACCAGTGTCTGGCTCTAACAGGAGTGGGGGAGAAGACAGCAGGAGCTGTTTCTAGTTTTCTCAGCATGATAAAGAGAAAACAAATACATAAGGAGAATTACAAGCTAAAATATTTTTACAATCATTCAGAAATTAACCCCAAATTCTGATTTTTTCCCTTATAAGAGCCATCTGAGATTATATCAAGAAAAACATTAAGTCTGCATTAGCTTAACCGATACTAATAGTTATTTCTACTATAGCAGTAGCAGCTATAGTATTAAAATAGCAGGTATTAAAATAATAGCTATTCCTAAGATTAAATAACCTTTTCTAGATCTCGTATGTAATCTTTGAGTTTACCTTTAGAAATGTATTTGATGCCGGTTACTATCAGCGGCTGGAGCCCACTACCTTGTCTATACTCCAGAGTTGTTCAAGCCTGTCCTCCCTCATAGCCTCTGCTCGCCTGGCTTAGACTTAGATTCCCACGTGATGACTTTATCAAGCAGACAAATCAGACCCTCCCTCTTTCAGAGTATCTTTCATTGAAGGAATTAGTGAAGTACACAGAGGCAAAAACAGTAAGACAGCCTTACAGACTCACAACCAGAACCCACAAGGAAAAGGTTTAAGCCAATCTGCTGCAGCTAGAATTCAACTCCTTCTGTCCCCAGGTCCCCATTTGACAGCCAGTCACAACTAGCCAGCAAACAAAGAAGACTAGTAAAATGGGGACACCAGTCGCCAACGCTGTAGCATCACAAACCCTAGAGGTTTTTGAGCGGCAGGTATGCAGGTGAGTTAGTGTGGCCTTCCCTGCAAAATTGCAACCACGAAGCCATGTTTCTGCCTTCCATGAGTTGAATGAGAGTTTTCACATTCGTCTGTGTAAGGACTAATGGGAAGAGCTGGGGAAGATAGCTGCTAAGCAGGGTTAAAGCAGTAAATCCTCCCCGCCTTTGTCACCTGTTTCTTGCTCTCCTCACCTTTCTCCTTTGCTACACCGACTTCCTCCTCGCTGTCTGGCTAAGCATGTACATTGCCCTGACCTGGCTTCTCTGCACTCGCTTGCTCCAGCTCCTTCCTCATTGCCTTGACATTTTAATGATGGCTTTATATGGTTTTCGCTGTTAGAAAGTGGAGTGTGCGGGAGATGGGAATTCTCGTGATCTTGAGCGAGACATTTGTGGCAAACCTCCTGTGGGGGCATAGATGGCCCTCGTTTCTCGCTGTGTCTTTGGCTCTCTTCCTGCTTGTCTTTGGTCTTGTGTTGATGTGGAGGAGGGAGAGAGCGTCTTTCTTGCTTTGGAATCCCCACCGTTGTTCAGTGATCATGGCCTTTCTACAGCTCCCATTCGTATTGGTAGAACATATAAATCTCACTCTAACGATTCCATCACTAACTGGGCACAATCTTCTTTGTCAACCTTAGCTGTACTCCTGCTTCTGTGGGTGTCAAAATGTCTTTTTTTTTTTTTAAAGCTAGGTGTATAACACAGGTAGGAAATAGAGGAACAGTTAGCTGAAACACAACAAACTTGTGTAAAGAAGAAACTCAAAGTTCATTTTATACATCTACTACCAACTCCCTAACGTTTGCAAAACAAGCACTTAATGCCCAAGCACTCACTACCGCTAGTAACCCGAACCCCCTAGCCCCCTAACCCCCTAACCCCCTAACCCTAACCCTATCCCTAACTTCCAAAGTAGAATCCTGTCAAGTTATGCCGAGGGCCTATTTTCATGTGAACCTTTAGTTTATCATTTCTCAACAAAGTATGACAAACATGCCTGCCTTAGATCGGTGGTCAATCCCCCTTGGGAGGACTTCCTTTTTCACGTTCCTGACACACTGCATTGTTTTGAGCAGGGTGCAGGGGTCTGTGCAGCGTGCTGTCAGTACAGCTGATGCAGTTATGGGTTGATAATTTTCAGGAATTTTGGTGTAAACCTGTATTATTTTTCTATTGAGGTTTTCATGCCTTCAGGATTGAAAAAAATAAAAAGTTCCTTTTGCATGAGCTTTTATCCCAGTATCCAAGTATCCCAGTAAGGATTGTAAAGGGCTTTTTTCTTTTTCTTTCTTTCTTTCTTTCTTTCTTTCTTTTATTTTATTTTATTTTATTTTATTGGAAAAAGTTACCATTTTTAATTCTAAGTCTCTGAGGAACCTGTTGAGCATGGAGTGTCACCCTGACCTTGCTCACAGGGAATGGTGGAGTGCTCCGGAGGTATTTTCCTCAGTACACTGTACAATCTATTGTTCACGAGCGTTCTGAGGAACACGGTAAGCTGAATGTGGAGGGTGTTCCCATGTCAAGTTTACAGTAATCTGAACCTCCACCTTCCAACATGAGTTTTTGCACTTAGAAGGGACTTCTGGGTCATCTGATTGATATCAACTCTATCAAAATTAGCAGAGATCAAAGTACTGAACGTCTCAATAGCTCTGATGTTCATTAAAAGGTTCCTTTTACTTCCTGGTGGCACCAATGGCTTAGATTCTGTAACTTGGACCCTTTAATTAACCCGAGTATTGAAACCGTGCTTTGCTATGAAGATATAATTTTTGTCGTTACCAAAATGATGGGAAAAAAGTGATCAATAACTAAAACTTAAAAAAAAATTCTTTCCCCAGGTTTAGCTCCTTTCTAAGAATTAACTCCATGTATGAATCAGAAGAAATCTCAATACATATATTTAAAAAAGAAAAAAAAAGGTTTGGAACATGATAAAATTAAATTGTAATTTTATTTATCCTATTAAAATTGTCTTTCTACTATCAGTTAAAATCTCAAAGCCTAAAATTGCTCAAATTGTTCACATTACCACAAAAGAAGCGAAATAGTTTGATGAAAATGTAGTATATAAAATCTTTTTTAATTTTTAAAAACCCCTCTGCTTTGAATTAAGTTTATCTTATTAATCCAAAATTATTTTATTTTCCATTCAGAGGAAATATATGTACACTTGTCATCTACATCTAACAATAAAATAAGCAGAAAACATCTCCCTCCTTTATTTCTCAGTAAAGTCCCTGCCTCACGTTCCTGGGCTTTCTCAGCTTCCTCGTGAGCTGTATGCTTCTCTTGCAGCCCTGCCCATCCCTTCTTCATAAGCTAAACTTTCCTCTTTTAAATTACCTTGTTCTGTTCATCTGGCGTACAGGATACAGATGAAATATCTAAATTTACAATTACATATTCCTACCAAAGAGCAAGAACTAAGTCATCTTTAATGCATTCGGGCTTTTTATAATCATTCAACACAATCTTATTTTACTTTAAAAGAATAAAATAAAATAATCTCATAACATATATGCTTTACCATACAATACAATCAATGTATAAGTTTTCTTCATATTTCACCAAGTTTTTTGTCCAAACTTCTTTTGGGCTATTTAAACACGTTTAAACTAATGGTTTTCTGTAATTTGTCTCTTTTTTCCCCTTTGGAAACATACCGGGCCATTGTCAGCTTTTAAAAAGAAGCAATTTCCTGACTTTTGAGATTGAGTAGGTCAAGGAAAAATTACTCCTGTTGAAAACCCATAATTAAATAGAAATGCAGCTGCTCTTGTGGGAAACCAAATTAAGTTTATTCTATTAATACTTGATTCTGAAATGCAGTTCTGAATTTTTAGCAAGGGTTTCAGTCAGAGTCAGCCCAGCTCATCGGCTTCCCTGACCACAGGCAGGAAGATACCAGAACAGTGGCTTGGCTTTTGAGATTACTAATCTCTCCCTTTCTCCCCTCAAAGCACCACTTTCTGAAGTAATTTTTAAACACAAAAACAGTCTTTGTCTATTTACGTCTATTCATAACATATCTATTAAGTAAAATATATGTTCTCTTCAAACATCAAAACTACTGCTCCAAGAAACACATTTTAAGCATAAAATCTTCAGGGTAATTTTCATAAGGTAAGACATTTGGGGACATAAATCTGAACTCTTGCATTTTTTTAAATGTGATAATTGATTTATTTCATTAAACAAAACTCACAAAAAGGAGTTTACAAAGAACACAATATTGGGTTTATGAGATTCCAAGGTCTATTTCCTGACTGTGGCTTTCATCATGAAATTAGGTTTCATTTAAAGAGTTAAAATGTTTTGTATAAACACAAGCCTAGTAAACAAACGCAGCCATTTAGAACAATTTTAAAAGTCATAATATTTGTCACTGCTTAATTTGACTGGAGAAGCAACCTTTAACCTCTCCTCAAAAACTCAACTGATATCTGAATAACATTTACATAAAATTAGGACTAATGGGAAAGCCTTATTAATGTAAATGTATAAATACCAAAAAGTTGTCCTCATCCCCACATGAAAACCAAAGCCGGGTATCAGACAGTTGTGAATATTTGCTATATCTTTAAGGAGGGTGCATGATTTTTTCAGGACATTTTAAGGCACACAGCAGTTTGGGAGGAAAGATAGTAATTTAACAGCAAATATATTAAAAAGCTTACATTTTAAAACGTTTACTTTCAGGCATAAAAAAAGGAGCAAAACTTCTGGTAAAGAACGCCTTGGCTCTGCTTTTGCTTTGTTTAGAATTCTTTTAAACACATCTTTATCTAACGCGTTGGTTTCTTTCTGATTACAACCCTGTTTTAGTCTAAGGCTATGGCACCGGGGCTAGAAAGCAGACACACACAAGCATGCATTTCAGCAACTACACTTTGCAGGGAGAAATCACTAGGAAGGGACACAAGCAGGCAGCTTAAGCAGGGGAAACTCCCACTGAAACCAGGGCTTGAATGAACACAGCCCTCTCTGAGTTTCCAGTTCTTGCCTGTTACCCATGTGATTTGGACAGTTCTATTCATTTGTTAACGGGCTAAGGTCCTTGGAATTATATTTTTCTAGATGCTTCTATTCGACAGGGAGAAAAATCTCAATCTAGGAGTTGTTATCTGCATGAAATGCTGAAGCAAGAGAAGCAAGTACCACCAGCTCCTTCCCGGGTTCTGCTCCAGGTGACTGCAGCTGGTGCATTCAACAGTTCCCGTGGAGATATCAGGAACACCCCAAGGACTGCAGCCAGAAATGGGGTGGTGCAGGGCTTACCTAGTTCACAAGCAATATTACATTGCTAATAGCATGATTGTGAAACCAGGGTCCTCCCCCAGTGTGTCTCTCTCTCTCTCTCTCTCTCTCTCTCTCCTACACACACACACATACACACACACATACACACACATACACACACACATACACACACACATACACACACACACACATACACACACACACACATACACACACACACATACACACACACACACACACGCTCATTTTCAGCCCCCCAAACAACTGTACTGTATGACACTTTTTGTGTTTCTCGTCAGAGCCCCTGAGGGTGACGCAGGTATTGAAGTGCGTATGGCAGAAGAGGTGAAGAGGCGCAGCAAGGTTCAGCTCCTTTTTAGGGCTTATTTCAGTGGGAACCTCAGCTTTGGTTTTGTCTTGTCTTTCCTTACATCTACTTACAAGCCCAGCAGTGTGAGCTACCTTTGTGTCCACTGCACGCACCCAGAAGGCTGCTTCTGTTTAGAATGCAGAAGTAATCTTTGCAAGGAAGACACGTCAAACACAACTTCAACATGGAGAGTTTCATGTCCTTCTTTCCTCACAATTATTCCTACCTGACTCTGACTCTCAAACCAACAATCCTAAATGTCAAGTTCAATTACAAGAGATTCCCATTTGTGCTGCTTGCTGGTTTGTTGTTAAAAAAAAATTTTTTTTTCAAGAAGATTAATGTAAGTAAGCTGAAAGTTCAAATGAAGTGAAACACATTTGATCTTATAATATCTTGCACAGAAACACATTGTTTCGCCCCCCCCCCATTTTTTAAATCAGTCGTCTGTTATTCTCAAGTACCATGTATGCACTATTACCTGTTTCTTGAGGACAGTCACCGAAGTCTGTACGACAAGGTCGTACGAGTACTTATGGTATTGAGTAATAGGCATGTTAGCCAGTGGACAAATCCAAACTCAGAAATGCTAAACCTTCTCTTGAAGAAGCTCACAAAATGAGACTAAAAGCCTCTGCTGAAGTTCATCAGTGAGCAGACTTTGAACAGGCCTTCTCTGAGACTGTTCTGATTCATAAATAATATTGCAGTTTATAACGAGGACGTTTTGTGGGGAGCAGCGGTCAGCAGCCTCACACTGCATCTGTTGCTATAGAACCCGAGAGCTGAATCAGGAGCCGGCGTGTTGTGACGGAAAAGATCCGTAGGAAACAATGCTGAAATAATCATTAACCCACAGCTCCCAGGCTTTCCTTGGAGGATGCCTGAGCCATGTGTGGCTGCAAAGAAAGGAACCCACCTTTGTCAAAAAAAAAATAATAATAATCTGGGAAGCTTACCTGGACTTGTTTTGAAGAATACCAAATGCAATTTTTGATAATTTTGTTCAAAGGTTTGGGAGGATGTATCCATATTCTTTAATTACTAATTAATTTTTAAAGTTATTTTCAAATCTGTTGTTTGTGAATTTTTTAAAGAATACACCTTTAGAATTGTACTGCATGGGGAATTTGACTGAATACAGTATTCAATATGAAGTAAAATGAACCAAAACCACAATGTCTCTTATGCTCTTATTTTTTTTTTCCTGACCCTGACCTCACCCCTATTTTCTCCTGACACCCAGAACATGCACATAGCTAAAAGAAGAGAAAGGGTTCGTGTCACATCTTCTCCATTACTTTTCTCTTGGGTCAGGAAATTATTCTTCAGGCTCACTTGCTCCATTTAATGTGTGTAAGCTGGAAAGCAGGAATTGAGAAATGTGTTTCTATGCAGGAATCTCAACAGGGAAGCTTGGTTTGCTTCGGAGTCACTCCGAATGAGATAAAAATCCAGCTTTTCCCCGGCACAAGCTGGACAATGATAAATACATCCTACCACAGCTGGGGAGCGTGAGAGGGTCTCAGCAGAGAGAGGATCTTTAACCCCCTCAAATAAGAGCCGCACAATTATATCTATAGATTTCCAAAATGTAAACTTAGAAATGTCATGCAACTGGTCTACCATTTGCCCCCATCAGCTGGAAACATATTTTGCCGTGTGAGGGAAGAAATGAACTAAAAATCTTGCAAATGCTGGTATGGCGTAGCCAGTAAACTGCACAGCCACTAGGTAAAGAGTGGGTGTACCGAGCCAACACACCTGCCTTGTGCCGCCTTCCAGGAGTTCCAAACTGGTTTGGAATACTTTGTTATCATTTACAGGATACCCTTAACACAAAAATCTACACATAGCCGTCCTTTAAGTACACTCTGTTAGGCTGAGCCATACAGACATGCCTAAAAACACAAGTCTCCAGCCCATTTCCCTGCAAACGTTGACTATGGCGCCATCTGCTGGCACTGTGAATTCAGTACTTGCTGTGTTCCACAGAAACTGCAGAATGATCTGGATTTGGAGAATGAATCCGTTCCAGCCAGGTTTTCACACCGGTAAGTATTTATTTGTACGTGTGATGCCGAGCCTTTTTAACTGACATCTCAAATCTGGGGTTTCTGTCCCTCTGAATATTCACCTGGGTAAGTGGAAAGCCCCTCCTGTCTGGGAGCTTCTCTTTCCCGTCGTTACATTCTTATCTTTTTGGAGTGCCCCCACCCCCCAAAATAACAACTGTTTCTCTGTACACATGTCTTAGTGCAGGTCTCTGCTTCTTGTGGGTTTGGCCTCTTCACTTCTACTGATAACGCCTGAATTTATTTCATACTCTGGCCCTGCAACCCATTGCTGTCCTCGGGTTTCCCTCTCTTACTCCTGGATGCCTCTTCACCAAAACCACCCTTATTGCTTCTTTTTTTTTTTTTTTTTTTTAACATTGGGCAAACAAGTAAAAAGTATCAAAATGTGAGGAGACGATTCTGTAATTGCTCCGAACAGTCTCTGCAGCCACGAAGCCCTAGCTGCAGTTGCTGGGCGTTGGAAGGAAGGTCCCATCTTTTCATGTGCATTCAGCAACAGATAAATAACCAAAATAGTACTGTCTCTTTCAACCTTTCAATATGTTCAGTACAGTTAAACACCAAATGGAGTAATGGAAACACAGGGGAGTTACGGATCTCTGCAGAGATGGAAGACTGGAAATGCTGTTCCCCAGGCTAGGGGATCAGGATGCTGAAGGAAAGCCAGTCCTAACAAAGGCACGCAAAACGGTATAGTGGAGGAAATGGGACTCCAAAAAGGGAAGACCTTGTTAATTCCCGATTAAAAGAATACACAGAAGACATCCAGGCAGTTCCTTTTCTAAAATTAAAAGAAGGAAAAAGTTGTGTGTTTTTTTTTTTTAATTGAGCTTGTCAAATTTTAATCAGGGAGACAGATGAGTGACAAATGAGGCGTGGTAAATGAGAAAACAGGGTCAGCAAATGCTGCCCCACCCAACCCTGAGCAAGCCTGGGGAAGCCTGAGTGACAGGGAGCAAGGCCCAAGGAAGGCTGGGGACGCCTGGGTTCGGAACTCCTACTTTGTTTTCTTAACCCTGGGAAGCGAGGAAGGAAAATAGCAATTGTTCTCTGAGGCACGGAAGGAGAGCAATGTGTCTGCCAGACCAAAGCAGTGTGGGGCTCCACCACCCTGGCTTCACCAGCAACTGAGCCAGAACAGTTTCTGTCCTGGAAGACCCCATGCATCTCTGTCCCCTGCTTCGCCACCACGATGTCTTAACCCCACTCCGCACCTCCCACACTTGGCCCCCTATCATCCCTTGGGAACTTTCAAAAGTCCTATGCCAGGAACCGGAAAGACGGCCCAGCTCAAGAGCATGCGCTGCTCTTGCAAAAGACCTACGTTCATTTCTTGGCAACCATGTCAGACAGCTTACAACCAAATGTACCTACAGCTCCAGGGAGATCTAAAGTCTCTGGCTTCCTCTGGCACCTGCACTAACATGTGTGTGTGTATGTGTGTGTGTGTGTGTGTGTGTGTACACAGGACCAGCCCAGTGTACATCAGAGGCTGGAATCCAGTGCAGTAAACTAAAACTGTCCCCATGGCAGAGTGGGCAGCTTGAATCCATTGGTTACCCAAGGGAAATTAGCCCTGCGGTGGCTCCTTGACATCCTTTTAAGTGAAAGCAAGCAACAGTAACTTTTTGACCTGCTACCAATTCTGTGTGTCTCAGGGTCCTGCGATTTCCACTCCAAGGCCATTTCCCTTCCCCTGTACTTGAGAGGGGGACACGTCTGCTTCTGAATTCTGTGGCCGAGGACAAGCTCCTTCACTGTCTCAGCTTTAGCTCTTCCTTTGTGAAGTGGGCTGTATCACAAAGCTGTTGAGAGGATCAAGCAAGATAATGCGAGCAAATCCCCGGCTTAGTGCCTGCCAAATAGTCAGCGCTCCAAAAATGTCAGCCTTATTATTATCCATTTATTCATGAGTCAATTCCCTGCCAACAGAAGGGATTTAAAAAAAAAAAAGTCTTGTGAGAAAAGTATGAAGAACTTTATCACAGTAGCCTGGGAAGGGGACATCCAAAGGACAGAGAAAGAAAAGGGTTTGGGAGGTTGGAAGGAAGCGGAAGAGAAGCAGAGAGGGAGGATGAGGTGCTTCTTTGAAATCCAAAGGCAACTCGGTGCCATATGGCTTTTCTGGATTTTTTTTTTTTTTTTTTTTTTTTTTTTGGTTATTGTCATTGTTATTGTTTTAATTCTATGGTTAAAGAACCGGCAATTTTAAAAATCAACCAGCAACCCAGTAACTGTGGAAACAGAAATGTCCATCAAAGGAGAAAAGAGATTTAAAGTAGCTACCAAGCTGAAGATCTTTCTCTTCCTCCTTTACCTGCAGATTGGCCCTTTAAGTCTAGACAAGCTAGCCCAAACCCTGCTTTCTGGGGTCAGGCGCCACCTCTGAGCGAGGCCATGAATTTGTCGCCTGTCTGTGGAGGAAACCTCTAATCTCAATGAGGCCAGAAACTCTCCCTGAAGACTGGGCTTGTAACTGCCCTGCTCTCAGTGCAAATATGAAGAGCTTGTGCAAGTGATCCAATTATAGAAACTCAGCTCGTGTCCCCTGGAACGAGGGCTGGGCAAAGCAGGAGACATATAGAGACAGAGCGGCCAGGCCAGAAGAAACTCCACCGAGAATAAGAATGCTTGTAATTGAGTTAAATGTATTATCTCTAAGCGGTTTGAAGTCTGAAAGGCAAATTAACCTAAGAGGCCTCTGATAACCACCATGTGGGGTAAAACAGCAGGCCACACTGGGTAAGCAGGGCACCATCAAAGGCCAGGAAAGCTAGATGATTGGCCATTATGTGTAAATTGGAATCTGTTTTTACAATAATCAACTTGTTAATTTTCAATGAAATTATTTCAGAGAGATTTTTCATTTCCTGAACTCTCTGTCCTTGCCTCTGTCCACGCCTCTCACTAGATGGATGTAATGTCAATGTTTAAAAGGAAGTATTTATGCCTTTCAGGACTTAATCACCGCCTGTCACGCAGTGGAAGATTTCAGGCCGGCCAAGCGGAGTGAAATGTGGAGCCTTTCAAGGCAGAAATGCACCCTGTCGACAGATGCAAAGCTCAACACCTGATACAAGCTGACTTGGTGCTGGCTTGGGACTGGGTAAGGAACACACTCACTCCAACTGGGCAACCCCAGCCCTGCCGCAAGGAACTCGGGTCAACAAGGAACCAAGGTGTTAGGAGTTCATCCCCCTAAAATTCACACTCTGGTAGCCTAAACCCCACTTTCTCAGAAGCTCCATTAAAGCGTCTAAGACGAGGTGAAATCCAGACGAGCCCTTTGCTATAGACTCCTCGGCAGTCTGACTGTGTTCTCCTAAGAGAGCAAAGATTAGACAAGGAAATACCAAGAGCACATGCTTCCAGAGGAAGGGCCACGGGAAGATGGTGAACATCTAGAAATTAACAAGACATCTGGGAAGATCTAGCCAGGTGAAGCTTACCCTTGTATTCACAATCTGTGGCACAGCAAGAAAATAAATTCTGTTCTTAGGCTACCTGTCTGTGACTGCCCTGAAATAACTAATACACCAGCTAGATATTTCCAGGCCCGTGGTTCTTCCTCACGCATGGTGGACGCCAACTTCCTTCAGCTACATCTGTGTGTCCTTTGATCCTGAAGTCTCAGCCCCAATGAACCCCTGAGTCCTCCACACAAAGATCCACTTGGTCTACACAAAGGGATCACTACACTGTGCATATTAAACAGCCCATGTCCCCCCCCCCCCCCCCCCCAGCAAGCTACTTCTTAAGGAGCTACAAAGGCAAAATGCACAAAACGTATGCACCAACTTGTTACATGAGCGGAAAGCCCAATTCCCTTTCAAGTACAATAAGGGCTTCATTATATCAGAGTACAACAACATAGTACAACTTCCATGTTGAAAGATTAGTTCTGCCTGGATCCAACACACATGTCATATTTCTGGAGAGCCATTTGACACAAATCAGTCTAAAAAAATAAAACAAGCAGGTGCATAATATATTACTCCGAATAAAATAAACGTGGCTTCATTTTCAAGTGCCAGAGTTTCTGCAGACTTTTCAATTTCCACCAGCTACTGCGTGCCTGGCGCCCTCTTGTGTCCATTTTGGGAAGGGTTTGTTCACGGAATTAGGGATCCATTCACCTTGTGGTGTCTCTCTTGTTCCAACCTTGAAAACAAGAAGACCATACACAATAGGAGTCACACTCCTCTTCTGTGTGGAAATTACATCTGTGTAAAGTGATTATTTGTTTAACACATAAATTAGGCTGCTAAATTTCAAATAAACACTTCCATACAATTTAACTGTCTTACTTATGATATCTCTGTAGATTTTACAGGTAACAGCTTTTTATTTACTCAAAATTAATAGGCACTCATATATTGGCCTACCAAATTTTTAACTGTAAAACTATTCTCCAGATATTCTTTTAAACATTGTTAATTTTATCCACCTTTTTATAAGAAATTGTATAAAATAAATTTTGCAAGCAAACATCAGCTGTTAAGTGCCCTGACCACATACATTTAGTTTTACTTGAAATGCCAATTGTTAATGCTACCTTTGGTGTTTCCATCAAAAAATAAAAAGTGGATATAAACAAATTGCCAACTCATGCAGACTCATAAATTACAGTACAAAAGGTCATAGAACACATTAAAGTTGATTTCCCCAATTCAGGTCTAATAAGGCAGTCACTTGGTTATTTCCTTGTTTGTGTAGATGTCATAAAATATGCACTGGCACCTATACCACAAACCGTCTGAGCCTATTCCTACTTCTCATCACTAAAATTTAGTCTGAATAGCATACATCAAAATCTAATCACCCGACTTATATTTACACTGCACTCAGATATATGACCATGTTCATGTAGGCCATAGGTCTTTCTTCTCTATGGGGATCATTAGATTTTTTTTTCCTGTGAGAATGCACTAAACTGAACTCTAAAGGCAAGAACACAGACAAACAGACAAATAGGGCTTATTGCAGAAGCTCCCAGAAAGATCGAAGGTAGAATAAATACCATGTAATTCCTAAGAGGCTGACAGACACTAGGACCAAGAAAATCAAAGGGAATGTAGACTGGCAAGCTCTGAGACAGGGGAGAGCCCAGATTTCAGCAGAGCTGTCAGAGAAGCCTGGTTTCTCTGCAGCTGCCTGGTGACAAACCTGGAATAGTTGTCACTGCAAATGCTGCAGGACAATGGTGTAAATAAAAAAAAAAAAAGTAGTAAAAAAAAATCAGGGTATTTGAGTTGTTTAATAAGGAGTGGGGAGTAAATTGAAGAGTAATTCATGCTTCTGGGGAAAATCCTTTATTTTAAGTCCTGAAAGTTGGTTTGACATTGGGAGTAAGTGTGACGTAACCAGGATAGATCCATGAACCTGAATATGAGAGACTTAATCACCAGGACAAAAAACTTAAGGTGTTTTTTTTTTTACCCGCTATAACATAAACACATGAGCATGTTTGAACACACAAGACTTTGTATTGTTTTACAAAATTAAATCCTATAACATCACAACCAAGAGCTACATCCCATGTCCTATTTTAAAAATTGTCCTCAGGCAATTTAAGTGAGAAAGAACAGGTACACACACACACACACACACACACACACACACACACACACACACACACACACTTCAAAGACAGTGCTGTGTAATCAACTGATGTGATCATTCATGGTTTTCCCTACCTGAATAAAGAATAAGATGCAGTAATGCAGACCACTAGAGCATCTAAGAATCAACACAAGAGAGACCTGGGGCTGCCCCATGCCCTTGCTGTCACTGAAAACCTGCCCCTTCAGTACCAAGTGCTCTATTGCCTTTGTGAGGGGGACCTACTGCTGTGTAGCTGGATGAATCTAGTCACAAACTCCTTGAGGATGGGCACTGGCCTGGGTCAGTCTTCATTTCTTCTTCTGTGATTAGGGCCTCAGGAAACCTGGGACATGTTTTTAAAAGACCTAGGCCAAAGGATCCAATCCTGAATAAGGTCTCGAGTCTTCTCCCCAGAGCCAGTTCGAAACTGCTCTGAGTTCAGTTCCATCCTGTAAAATGGGCTGATAGAATCTGTGTACCTCAGGCTGAAGAGGCGGTTCATGGGAAACACAAGCCTGCTTAAAAATGAGGATCTGAGTGTGGGTCTCCAGCATCCTACAAAAGCAAAGTAGGTCATAAGGGGCACATCTATACCCAGAACTGGGTTCAAAGAGACAAGTGACACCCAAGAGCCAAAACAGAGAGCTCAGGGTTTGTCCAGAAGAGCCTGTCACAAGAAATAAGATGTCACAAGAAATAAGAAGTCAAAAACAACACTTATGAACATTTCTAGCAATGGAGAGGGTGAGGAAGGGGATTGTAAGGTCAAGGCCATTGTGAACTAGGAAGCAAGGTTTTGTCTCAAGGGCTTGGAATATACCCAACAGTTAAAGCTCTTGCTGGCAAATCAAGGGCCTTGCTTTGATCTGCAGTATCTTAGAAACAAAAAGACCTTTCTAAGCATGTAAATTAACTCTCTATACATGATGGTCCTGTTTTCATTTCTGTCTGGAGATGAGATTTCCTGACCAAAAGCAACACTGGGAAGAAAGGATTTATTCTGGCTCACAATTCCAGGTTACAACTCATCACAGCAGGGAAATCAAGGCAACAGGAATCTGAAACTGCCAGTCACCTCACATCTCCAGTGACAAGCAGAGAAATGACTTCATTGGCTGCTGCTCAGGTCACTTTGCCCACACATCCATGACCCAAACCCAGGGACTGGTTGGTGCCTCTCACCAACTGGTCAGCCTGAGCATCCTACTCAGGAGTCCAAACATCACAGGAAGCAATCACATTCTGAATCCCTCCTTTACTTTGTTCTTATTCCTGGCTTCCTTGAGACATTGGTTTCAGAATCACATTGATTTCTATTGTTTTGTTTTGCTTTGTTATTTTTTAGTCTTTGTTGGGATCTTATTAAAGAAAGACTTCCTTTTAGAACTTTCATAATTTAAGGTCTTAACCGTAGGCGCTCAACCCATTTTGAGTATGTGTATCTTTCTCGGTGTGATTACTGATGTGTGGTCCTTTGCAGGGTCTCTCTTCAGTTCCAAGCATCTGCACTTGTATCTTGGTGCCAATGCCACACTGTTTTAGTTACTAGAGCTCTGCAGTGTACTTTCTGGCATTAGGTACTGTGCCACACCCAGCTTTGCCCTTCTCCTTCAAGACTGCTTTGGCTGTGCTGGAACTTCTGGGGGCTTCCATGTAGATGTGAGGCATATTTATCTAGTTTCACGATGAATAGTATTGGTACTTTTCTTACACTGAACCCGTGAGTCTGAGCTTCTTCCACCTTAGTTGTTTGGATCCAGGGAGACAGAACCTGCCAACACAAAGGGTCAGCCATGCTGTATTTTCTCAGCTCTCTCCTCACTGTCTTCCTACTCAACACCTTAGCCCAGTGTCTGTATTTTTAATGGGTTTTCTCTTATTCTTCTCATGTAAGTCCAGATGCCTTCTCTGCCCACTCCTTGTGCATCATTCATCATTAGTCATTATCTCCTTAATAAAGTTTCTCTACATTGCACCATGATGGTCGTCAGTCTTAAGCTCCATGGGGCTCTTCCCTGTAAGGCCACCTGACAGAATTGGAATTGATGTATCAGATGCCCAAGAGAAAGCCCATTGTGACGAGTTTCTGGAGGCAACTGCTGTGGTAGTAAGGTATAACTGCACACCCTAGCTGGAGGCGTGGGAATGACTGACGTGTCTTTCTTTTGTTGAAGGTGGCTCAAGAAGCCTGGTGTGAGCGGTTCCTGGAGTGAGGGCTATGTGGTTGAGACAAAAGCAGCAGGAAGGCAAGGCTTGAGAAAGGTATATGGCTGAAAAGATAGGAGTATCCTGGGAAATAAATTAGCATGAGCCCAGAAAGGGGCTGTAGAACCCCAAGTTAGGAAAAAGAACTTGACTTAGGTAGAGAGGAAGTGTAAACAAAGTGAAGATGATGGTGGTGGTGGCAGTAATGATGATGAGGGCATTGTTGTTGTTGTTGGTGGTGGTGGTGGTGGTGATGGTGGTGACATTGTTGTTGTTTTTGGTGGTGGTGGTGGTGGTGACATTGTTGTTGTTTTTGGTGGTGGTGGTGGTGACGTTGTTGTTGTTGGTGGTGATGGTGGTGGTGATGGTGGTGACGTTGTTGTTGTTGGTGGTGATGGTGGTGGTGATGGTGGTGACATTGTTGTTGTTTTTGGTGGTGGTGGTGGTGGTGGTGACATTGTTGTTGTTGTTGGTGGTGGTGGTGGTGACATTGTTGTTGTTGTTGGTGGTGGTGGTGGTGGTGGTGGTGATGGTGGTGACATTGTTGTTGTTTTTGGTGGTGGTGGTAGTGGTGGTGGTGACATTGTTGTTGTTGGTGGTGGTGATGGTGGTGGTGATGGTGGTGACATTGTTGTTGTTTTTGGTGGTGGTGGTGGTGGTGATGGTGGTGACATTGTTGTTGTTTTTGGTGGTGGTGGTGGTGGTGGTGACATTGTTGTTGTTGTTGGTGGTGGTGGTGGTGACATTGTTGTTGTTGTTGTTGGTGGTGGTGGTGGTGGTGGTGATGGTGGTGACATTGTTGTTGTTTTTGGTGGTGGTGGTGGTGGTGATGGTGGTGACATTGTTGTTGTTTTTGGTGGTGGTGGTGGTGGTGGTGACATTGTTGTTGTTGGTGGTGGTGGTGGTGGTGGTGATAGTGGTGGTAAAAACCATGTCTGGGAAAACAACAGGCAAGACTGAAAGGGAATGGAAGGTAAAGGATCAGGAGCAGCAGGAAAAAGAAGAAGGAAGTTACAGAGGAACCTGTGACTGTGCCTGGAGAGCTTCCTCCACAGGACAGTGAGTTCCCAGCAACAGAGAATGGGCAGCAGGTGCAGCATCTGTGTTTCCAAACCAGTAACTTGTCTGAAAATGGTGAAAGAATTTGCCATTAGTTTTGTTGAGAAAAGAGTCTTCGGGATGACAAGCCCTCATGTGACATCCATGATGTTCTCTTTGAAGTTTCCATGAGTCTTTCATGGCTGCCAAAATTAATTATATTGTTCACCATAATTCCTCTTCTAGGAAAGTCTCCTAGAAAATATTTCAGAATGTGGTCATGAAGGCTTTCAAAAAATTTACATGATCTTAAATAAATATGAAGGAAGAAAGTAAGAACGTTCATGAAATACCAGAGAGGAAATTTAATTCATTTTTCCAGGTAACTAACCAATCCTTATAAAGGAATGATTTGTAAAATCAATAATTTCTCTCTTCCTTGACTGTAAAATCAAAGTAGTTAAAAAGATGCCAACATTTTTGTATTAAGAACAACTGGCATTCTAAAATAATTATTTATAAGTAATAACAGGTTAGACTGTAACTTAAGATAGCAGCCTGACTCTCGGGCCTGGGAAATGTGCTTGGCCCATAAAGAAGCCACTGAAACACTGTGGGTTTTGGCATCTCCCTTTGCTATTTGAATTCATTTATTCTTGGCAAAACTCAACTTCCTGCTCCTAAGAAGAAAGGTTTTTAAAGTCTCATAAAACTGATTCCAAAGTTTACTTGGACTTCAAAAGGCTCTTAGGAAACAACATTTTTATTAGTTAAATGCACGGAATAGGGTGCATACGGATTACATTTTCTTATATCTCAAATAAGTAACAATTAGGGCAAAGCCAATGGGATGTGGAATTTGGAGATGCTTGGCCAAAGGGAAACCCACTGGGAACCACTTGTTAGGAGAAATGACCCTTTCTCCCAACAGGGGCTCTGCTCTGTCAGGAACTCCAGGCCTGGGATACACCAGCCCTGCTTCCCTGCAGATTAACCAAGCTCACAGCCCACTGCCAAGGGAGGCCTCCTCACAGTGGGGTCCACCTCCACAGCTTTCAAAGGCAAAAGCAGAAATGCCTGTCCACTGGCCTTTTTGTTAATGGATGCAGCCTGTTTCCATTACCTCATGCCAGAGAACCTCCTCCCAATTCCCTTTTGATGAGACAAATTAGATTCTATGCATTGTAACTATCACCAGGTTTCTTCCAATACCAAAGGGCAAAAAGAAACAGACGCTCCTGTTGAAATCACCTGACTTGTCAGGTCATGGCCTTCAACAGACAGAGAAACTGAGTTTCCTTCTTGAGTAAATTATAATCACGGGGAGATGGCTCAGTCCTGAAGACTTGAGTTCAGATCCCCATGACCTACATAAAGGCCGGGCATTTGGGTGCACTTCTGTAACCTGAGTGCTGGGGGGAAGGAGTAGAGACACATTGATCCCTAGAGATCAGCTCCCCAAAAGATCAAGCCAAATCAATGAGTTTCGAGGTTTCTGATTTAGTGAGAGCCGATATCCTCAAAAAGTCTAAGCAGAGAATGATTGAGAAAAAGACATCTGGAATTGACTTCTAGCCATGCCCAACATATGCACTTATGAGTTCACAAGCACAGCGGCACACACTCACAGTAAGATACCATCCCTCTCTGTCTCTCTGTCTCTCTTTCTCAGTGTGTGTGTGTTCGGGTGTATGCACGGGTGTACACGTGTGTTCATGAGTATATATGTATTGTGTGTGCACACACACATGCATCTGTGGTTTTTTGGAAAATACAGATGAACATCAACAGGAAGAGCAGAGGTGATTCATGTGTGGTAACGTATGAGCCTTCCCCAGTTCGTGCCCATGGCAGTCTCATAGAAGTGATAAAAACGAAACTGCCCAACCCTTCCTAAGAGCCAACTGGGTTGTTTATATGTATTGAGTATGTAATAGGCTGAAAGCTTTCAAATTCCATCCCTCTGACTCATTTTGTATAATCGACCCTTTGCTGGAGTCACACATCAATTGTGTGATTGCCTGAGGACATTAGATTGCTTAGGAAAGCAAAACATCATCCTGGCATGTAATGTCCGATGGCATCCTGAGAGCTTATCAAAATTAGCCCTCCCTCCAGCCTCCCTCGTGCCTGGGTCCATCTTGTCGGGGCTGCCAAATGTCTCTCCCATGAATCGGAGATCGGAAATGCTGAAGGCAGCTTTAGAATCTTGGATCTAACAACAAGATCTCCAAGTCTGGTGAACAGAGAGGGGGGAATCGGTGCTAAGGATCTGCTGGAATCCTAGGAAGAGCTCAAGCCGGCCCTCACACATGGCTGCAGACAGCCCTCTGCCAGGGTGTGGTCAGTGGTGGAGAGCTCAGGGTTGATGAACTGAAGGAAGATTCCCAGGATACATTGGGGATACCCTGTGGGTTCTAGAAAACCTGAATAACGTGGAGAATGATAGGAATGGTGTTAGGAGATCAAAGGCTCCCACTACAGAGATTCTTGCCAAAAAGTTGTGATGGCTAAAAGCTAGAGAAGTGGCTCAGCAGTGAAGAGCGCCAACTCTCTGCCCCTCCCCACCTCTGGCTGCCCATCACTGTCTGGAGCCCAGCTCTGCCAGGGGACCTGATACCACCTTCACAGGGCACCTGAACACACAGACATGTGGCATTCATGCATGAGCACACACACAGAGACATATACACACAGAGAAAAATAATTAAATCTCTACAAAATGAAAGAAAAATTATGATGATTCAAATTAAAAATATTTTTGTTATAATTAAACAATAATATCCCTAATAGTATTATGAGTTACTACAATGCTTTGATTTGAAAACGCAATGAGTTCAAAGTCTGAATCAAAAGGAAAAGAAGACAATAAAGCACAAAATGGAACCAGTACTATAAAATGTAAAAATGAGATGCATATTCACTGCTGTTTACGAAGTAAGAAGTTCACATAGATGTGTATCGATGCATATAATTATGGTTAATTTTTCTACTATATTATTTTGTAATTGTTTTCTGTGTGTGTGTGTGTGTGTGTGTGTGTGTGTGTGTGTGTATTATCTAAAAGGTTTAGATTCTAGTGATGAGGAAGTCAGACTGCCAAATCTACTTAACCAGAGTACACACACACACACACACACACACACACACACACACACACACAAGCCTCTAATGATGCTCTCAAGCAAGATAAATAAGCTATAATGATAAACCAATGAGTAGGTCCTCAACTAAAAAAGGTAAAAAGAAATGTTATTTGTAGGTAAGACAATAAATCTCAAACATTAAAATCAATATATGGACCTAGCACCATGAAAGGCTTGATTACAATAGACATTCAATCAAGAGTCAGTGCTTGTGTTTGAAGATCCTCACTAACCTAGGAAGCACCTTTCCACGGAACTGTGCTGGGTCTGTACAGCCCAATTCTTCTACCTCCTGCTAATTTTTAGTCACTTCTCCTTTTTATGTTGTGTGTAAGAAGATGACCAAGACCAATCTTAGCAAGGCAGGCTGGAAAATAGGTAAATATGTAGAATAAATCAGAAAATCAAAAATAAGGGTGTAACCCTCTTGGCAAACTTTAAGTAATAGATAAATTAGGCATTTGGAAGATGATAAGGCAATGAATATGCGACATTCATTAACGTCAAGTCCTTACTTGTAGGGCAGAAAACCTGAGTCAGGTTTCTTTCATAAAAGAAGGGCCCAGGGCTCAGCAAGAACAGGCCGCGGCACTGATCCATTCCCGTTCTGCAGAGCACTGAAGACCATGGATTGGCTACTTTGAGTATCCCGTGACAATGAGCTGACTAAAGCAACCTACAGGGTTTCTCTTGGTGCACGGTCTCAGGGCTCTCGGTCCATTGTGACAGAAATCGTCAGTGTCTGGGGAGACTCCATCAGTGGTGGACTTGTGTGGCAGGATGTCACACGCAGGATCAGGAAGCAGAGGACTATAACCTTCAGGTCACCCTCCAGAGACTTTGTCAAACAGATAAGATGCAGCTCCAGAAGAGATTCCAATCTCACAGCTGTTGCCACATGCTCGCAGCCTAAGATGTTCCTCTTTCCTTTTTAGTTTTCGTTCTTTATAGGCCTTATGTAGATTTTCCATTGGCTGTGGGTACTCTTGAAGCAAGCTGCTTATCAGCACTGACTGAACCACGTGATACTCCTGGGCCTCTTCCCCAACCCACTTCTTAAATACCCTTCTACTGCCCCTAGAGGACAAAGGAGGACCACCTCTGATTCTTGTCTCTGCAGAATTCCTGTAAAGTGAGAAAAAGTACAAATAGAGAGTCCTCACAGCTGGATCTCAGGACAGTGTGGGTGGAGAGTCCTCACATCTGGATCTCAGGACAGTGTGGATGGAGAGCCCTCACATCTGGATCTCAGGACAGTGTGGGTGGAGAGTCCTCACAGCTGGATCTCAGGACAGTGTGGATGGAGAGCCCTCACATCTGGATCTCAGGACAGTGTGGGTGGAGAGTCCTCACAGCTGGATCTCAGGACACTGGAGAGTCCTCACAGCTGGACAATGGGGGACCTGAAACAAATCACCACCCCCTATATCTCTCTCCAGACTCCTGTTTTTAGTTGTGGCATAGAGGGAAGGAGGGTGAAGCAAACAGCCCGGGCCTCCCAGACTCTCTCTGAAGGCTCCCCTGGGACAAAGACCCTGCCATGTTTCACCACTGCACACACCACAGCTAGCATGAATCCTTGCACACAGGACTCCACTTTGTTTTCAATAAAACATGAAATAACAAACAATAGGCTAAACACAAGCATAAATCTAAAATTTCGTTGGTCTGGAAGCTTCTGCAACCTGTCTCCTTTTCAGATTTAATCACATTTCACTTCAAAGGAGGCTCTGAAAGAGATGAGGGATAGTGTTGCAATGTGGCCACTAGATGGCAGCACTAACCCACCACAGAACAGTCCCAACACAGGCTGCCAGCTACTACCCCCTCAACCAATAGAATCCCAAGGTTAAGCACATCCAGAGTAATGTGAGTCCCTGCCTGGACTCTCTGAACCTTCTTTTGTTTGTCATTGTAAGGAGTCTTTGTATCACCACTGATGGAACCAAACAAGATACTGTTTGTTGTCAAAAACAAGATACTGATGTATATTTAAGTAGTTTTTATTTTCATCATGATTTTTTTGCAATTATTATTACTGTTATTATTTAAACATGACATAAGAGGATGGTAAGATAAATTTGTAATTTTTTTTTTTTGAATCTAACACCCAGAAATTCAAAAGGAAAAGGAAAAAAAAGAATATTAAATGTCGCCTTCCTTACTACGGTTTCAGCTTCAAGACAAATACTGTGTGTGGTTAACTTTAGCCTGAAATGTATATTACTTCCAGGGGCCAAGACACGAATCACAGGGCTGACTGGTCAAAGCAGAATGGGGTACACAGCAGAGACCTACAACCCAAACAGGAGCTCAGCAGAGGACGGACCCTCTTAGCCTTCACAGAATGACTGATGAGGAAAGGGGACACTCCACCTGCCTGTCACTGCTGTCCGCCTCAGCACACCTGTCCTGCTCAGGGTTGCTGCTTCCTTGAGGAAGGCAATCCAACCTGTTTGTAGCACAATCTGTAACACACAGCTCACACACGGTTTCCTTGTATTGCTTCTCTTGTTCTGCTGGTCTTTCTCTTGGATCTCAGAAGAAGTAGAAAAATAGGATGGGTAGGATGGAGAAATGAGCAGCAATGTGGAGAAAGAAGAATTTATATTAAAAAATAGGATCTGTCTCCTCACCCTTTAATGTCATGTTTCTATAATTTATATGTATATAGAAATGTACACATATATACATGTATACATACATATGCATGGACTGAAGGGTACCTTACACAAAGCAGGACAGTGGCAAGTGTAGGTTGGTAGGACAATAACTCACATTCACACACATGATAAGGTGTCACAAAGGGAAGCAGCCATTTTAAACTCTGCCCTATGTATGCCTGTCTGAAGAACTTCACTGACCTCATCAAGTCCCTTAGCATGGTACCTGACTCTGCCTCATCCCTCCTCTGCTGTTTCAAGTCAGGGAAATCTAACAATGCTTCTCAACACTTCAGCGGCCCAGGAGTCTTTGAAGTCTACACACCCACACTTTTAGGAATGCCCATTCTCACAACACGCCGTGAACTGGGTTGAGTGAGCCCTTTGTTCTGTATCTGTACTAGACACACCAAAGTCTTATGGTAGTTTGTCTTTAAAATATCAACTTTCAAGAAAGATTATTGGCCCAAATATATAGAAAAGGGTGAAAGATAGTCCTGATATAAAAATAACACAATGTTAACTCACCCTAAAGACAACTCAAAACAGGAAGAGCAGGGCAGGGTCTGTTGAGGTCATGGTCCTAGGGACACATATCTTAAAGGACATGGGAATGCCAAGAGCATAGAGGAGAGATGCCCATTGGAATTAGCCACAGTGCTTGAGGGTGCATGGGCCACATGGGGCTACATTTGTCCCCTGTTTCAGTGGCTCTGATGGCTGCTTTTCATTGTCAGGACTTAGAATCACCTAGGAGATGGACAAGGCACAGCTCTGGCTTTGTCTGCAAGGAGAGACTCACCTGTTCTGTGTGAGAATGGGTGAGTCAGGCAGAAGCCCAGTTGAGTGCTGGCATTCCCCTGTCTCTGCTACTTCTCTGCCATGAAATGAACTGCTCTGAACCACCATGTCACCCCCATGCCAATGAACAGAACCCTCCAAAACTGTGAGCCAAGATTAATTCTGCCAAGTATTTGGTAACAGTGACCAAAAGTAACGAATATGGCCATCCAGAGGTATTTGTGTAATCACACACCGAAGATTCTACAGATGCTTGAAGTATAGTGTGATGAGCATAAATAGAAACCTCTGGCTTCTCCTGGCGTGTGTGTGTGTGTGTGTGTGTGTGTGTGTGTGTGTGTGTGTCTATACCCTCTAGAAACTTTTACAGAATAATTATGCTGCAGTCAATATTTTCTCTGCCTATTGGTTTATCCCAGCTATGTCCTTACGTGAATTTAAAAATATCTGCTGAGCATAGAAATAGTTAATAACAATTATTAAGTTGTCAGGACCTAGAATCAACTAGGACATAACCACCGACCCACTTTCATGGGTTATCTATACTAGGTGAGCCTCTCACCATGCCTCGAGAAATTATCTTAATTATGCTAATTGATCTAGAAAGAGCCATTTGAAGAGTAGGTGGTATCGTCATCCTCTACTTGGGGTTCTAGACGGCATAGGGGAAGGCTAACTAAGCACCCACATTTATCAATCTCTGCTGCCTGCCCCCTGTCACCATGGCATCTCCACCATGGTGGTGTAAACGGGAGGCCCCGCCCACGCCCAGTTAAGTGTCTCCTACACACTGTGGGATGTCATATGTCCAGCTCTAAGACAAATGCGGCCATAACATGTTTTGCTGAGATTTGAGTTTACATCACGTCTACTTTTTCCTGTTTAAGTTTCCATTCCCATTAATCACATTCCTATTGACTCTAGGGGCAGTGTATATCACAGTGTATACCACAGTGTATATCACAGTGTATATCACAGTTAAGACAGAAAATCCAAGTCATATTAATCACATTCCTATTGACTCTAGGGGCAGTGTATACCACAGTGTATACCACAGTGTATATCACAGTGTATATCACAGTTTAAGACAGAAAATCCAAATCAGGAGGGCTTTTCCAACAGGGCCAGCTTACTAGGTTCTGACCCGACTTCTTTACCTACAAACCACAGGCAAATGCAGAGGTCCTGCGGTAGGAAGAAGCCAGGAGTGAAAGGCGGTGACCAGGAATGGGCAAAGGAGGGCAGCAGATGTCCCAGAGCCATATCTTAAGGATCCTGGATTTAGCATCTTTCTTTTGAATATTTTGTTCAAACTTTGCACATGTCAGTTGTGTCTTGTGTTTTCTCTGAGTGTGACGAAATATTGTAAAAGCATGGTGCACACCTGTCAGCCCACCTCAGATCATCCTGATCTCCATGTGTTAGCAGTATACCAGGGCCTTCAATTCAGGGACTCTAAGAAGAGAGACTAAGTATATTCTTAGCTGTGAGTTGACCATGTTTCTTTAAAAGCAAAATCACCTCGAAACTTCATTTGCCACAAACAATCTTGTCCCATAGAACCCTTCTGTGAGCTCCTTCCTTACACAAAACCTTCAGCACATTGCCTTAACCCTGCTCTTCTCTCTACATGATTGTAAGCCTTTTAGGGCCCCCCGCCACCACCACTAATTTCTACAAAATTGCATTGACATTTTGTTTCTTAATATTATGTCTCACTTTATTACAATAAGCAAATGAGACAACCGACTATATGTTCCTGAGAGCTAAGCCACACAGAGCCAGGTCTCTATTCACAAATCTCTTTCAGGAGACTCTGGAAAGGAGTGTCTGTCGTATCTATCTGGAGGGTCCCAGAAGGAAATTACAGTTGTACCTCACAGCATGTAGGTTCAAGAGACCATGACACCATTGCTGTATGACTGGGGGAATATGACGTCACTGCCATGTAGGGTTGAGCTCTCATTGCTGTGTAAGACTGACTTCAAGGCCATGACATCATTGTTGTGTGGCCAGGAGATCATGACATCATGGCTGTGTAGCACTGGAAAGAGATCACTGAGAACCCATGTAACAGAAAACAAGGCAGAAGCTAGTCCTTAGTGACTGGAAGCACAGATCCTAAGCCCGTCTCCCCAAACCACCACCAACGACATCACTTCAACACCATTCTTCCTTCCAACTCCTACTGTACACGACGGAGCTCAAAGCCAAGTGTGGCTGCCAAGCTCAGAAAATGTGTCATATCCAAATGTGCTGTAAAGGAAAAATTCTTCAAACGCAAAGTCAGATGTGAACCTCGAGGTGTTGCACGGTCACAGTGACAACAATATTTGAGGTGTGCTTGACGAAAGGTGTACTTGTTAAAGTGAATCTGCCCCGTTTTACCTTTGGTAAGTGGTGGTAAACTATAACTGTTTGTAGGAAAACGAGACAAAAAGAAGGGACAAGAAAGGAAGCAGAGGAAAAAAAGATCATTGTTCCACACCGTAGCTCACTTTCTCTTTCTGCCCTGATCCTGGGTGATGGTGGTTCTGTCCTGTGAAGCTGTCCTCATACTCACAGTCTCCATCTAGGAAGTCACTTTAATCAGGAAAGAACACAGTGTGAGCCTCCCTTGATCAACTCTGATCTCCCAGAACGCCCTCAGGTCATGTGTCATGCGGGTTGAACCCAGCCTTTCTCTGCCACAGCTTCCTCCCTCCGATCAGAGGAGAGCCTCTGGGTAAAAACCTGGCTCTACATAGACATGTCTCTTCCTTTCAGGTTAACTGAAGGGGTGTTGTGCTCCACCCACAGAGAAGTATTTTCCAACTCAGCCACATATTAAAGTGAGTATTATTCGTCTGGTTACATGCTACAAATTACTTTTCCCCTACTTATCAAAACTTCCCTGAAGGTTTTTGGAGTTTGCTTGCTGGCTTCAGGAAGCATTTAGAATCAGGGACTTAGGACTTTAATGACTGCCAAGTGCTAGAGAAGTTCGAAAACAAAGCTTCCTTTTTATGCTGCAACTCTTCAGAATATAGACAACAGGATTGGACCACACATGGACAGGGATGTATGTGATGACGACCAAGCACTTTCATCTTGGTAAAGCCCCAGCACCTGGAGTCGCACATAAAGCCCAGCATTTGGAAGACCTTGTGCGTTAACTACTTCTCATGAAATCTAAGCCATCACGGGAGAATATTTTAGGAGAAAGAGAAGATCTTTCTTTCATTCTTAGGGCAAGAAGACAACAGAATTAGGCAAGGCTAGGGGTTTCCTTTGCTGAGCAAGTATTCAGGAGTCCCAGGATTTTACCCATCTTATCCCAGAGGGAGGTGTAACCCTTGCAACTGAAGGCAAGATGCTAATGTCCTGGATGCCCATATAAATAATTCGAGGGGATGGGCAGCCAGTGAGATGGCTCAGTGGGTAAAGGTGCCTACTTGAGCCTGCTCCCCTAAGTCCACAAGGTAGAAAGACTCCCACAAACTATTTATCCTGTTGAAGATGATATCTTTATGTAGGAAGGCAGGCACAGGATAAATCAAGGCCTGTCATTGGACAAGAAAAAAAAAGATGGGCAGAAACAAAGTTTTAGAAAGAGAGGAAGAAGCAAGAGCAAGGAGCAGCTGGGAGCGACTTGGTGGCAGATGTTAAAAATTTTCTCTGCCCATAGATACACGCTGTTATGAATATTTCGAAGGGATGGGTGTACAGGATCTTTTGCTGTCTAGATGGGAACATTATGCCTTATCAGTGGATCAGAGGTTATTGTGTGGAGTGTTCTTTCATGTGGCAACTTAATTGAGTTCAAGAGAAAATGCCGCGGGGGCATGTACCAAACCCACTGTGGAATTGGGATGTGGTGCATGCCTGTCATGGTAACAACTCGTCAAAGGAACTGTGAGTGAAAGTGTGGTAAGGCACCGGGGTCAGAGAGAGCTGGGAAAGCACGGAGTGGGACACGCAGGAACCGGTCGATCCACCTTTTACATGTTTACCACAACATCCTATAACCTTCACATGAGCACCTTGACACATACATAGTCGGGCAGAAATACACACACAGAAATAAACAGGTGCTTATGAAAGTTCTAGAGAGTGAATCGGGGTATGAAAATGAAGAGAGCTAAGGACACACTTCCTTGAATGCTATAATCACCCAGTTTCCACACATGCCTCCCAGGGTGAGGCACCTTGTAGAATTCTGCAACATTTTAAATACAGTGTTTTACATACCAGAGATGTATCTCTTGCTTTGACCTGTTAGGGAAAGAATTGAATTCTGAGATGGGCTAAGGTCAGCTAGGCAGGCCAGGTCCCCTCTGAGATAGATTCCACTATTCTTCTTCCTCGGCCATAGGAAGCTAGACCCATTGTGCCCCAGAGAGTCTCCACTACCCTGTCCATCTATCACGAAATATAATGCAGCAGGTGTGCAGTAGGGGGTAATCTGGTGGGCTCGTGCCAAGGTACCCCTTAGAAATTATACTATCCAGAGACTCCCCAGCCTGGGGATCCAGCGCATATACAGCCACCAAACCCAGACATTATTGCTGATGCCAAGATACACAGGCTGACAGGATCCTGATACAGCTGTCTCCTGAGAGGCTCTGCCAGATCATGACAAATACAGATGGGGATACTCAAAGCCAACCATGGAACTAATCACAGGGACCCCAATGAAGGAGTTAGAGAAAGGATTGAAGGAGCTGAAGGGGTTTGCAACCCCATAGGAACAACCAAACCAACCAACCAGATCTCCCAGGGACTAAACCACTATCCAAAGAGTATGCATGGAGGGACCCATGGCTCCAGCTGCATATAAAGCAGAGGATGGCCTTGTCTGGCATCAATGGGAGGGAAGCCTGATAGTCCTGTGGAGGCCCAGTGTCCCAGGGTAGGGTGCTGAGGCAAGAGTGGGTGGGGAAACACCCTCATAGAAGCAGAGGGAGAGGGAGGGGATGGGGGGTTGTGGAGGGGAAACTGGGAAGGGGGGATAACATTTGAAATGCAAATAAATAAAATAGCCAATAAAATATGAAAAGAGCATCTTATATTCATATTTTTACAAAGAATAATTAAAATAAAATAGATAATAATAATTAAAAGAAAATTTTAAATAAAAACTATTTTGGAAAGCAAGGTATCGGATGCTTAATACAATAAACTTTTTGTGAAGTCTAAAAAAATAATAGAAAAAAACTTACAAACAGAAATCAGGGACAGTGTGGATTCACAAGGAAGTGGGGAGGCTCCAGCTGGAGTCAGCAACTGTTGATATTTTCCTGGGCTTGTGATATGGATTATAATCTTGTGACGTTATTGTGGGAACTTCCGGGGGTCCCGCATGTAGTTTAATAATTAAGATGGAGACATCTGTATAGTGTGAGGCTGCTGGCCTGTTTTACTGGGGCAGTCTCTCAGCTAGCCCATCTAACTTAACCTGACTTCTCCAGCACTGGTCTCTGCATGTGACCATAACTGTCTGCCTCCCGCTCTGCCTCTGTAGCTCTGCCTCAGGTCTCCCTGCCCAAGGTCCAGTCAGCAGCTCTTTATTCATCAAAAGCCACATCTCTTTATCACACAGAAACATGTCAGCATATCATATCAGCACACTGCGAGCGGGTCCGAAGCTTACTCATTCTCAGCCAACCAGTAGCAGAACACAGTCTATATCTCAGCCAGACTTAGGGCAACTTCACCCTACATGACCACCCCATAGCATCTTTCCTTTTAGCATGATAATCTCAGAGAATCCTCTTTTCAGGCAGGAGAGGAAGGAGAAAGTGACAAACATGTACATATCTGCCAGCAACTGCCACTACCAACACAGCAACCAACAATTGAGGATACAGAGGCACAGCCACACAGGTATTTCATACAACGTGTGGGTGTGGGTCACCCCGGCACAACACTCAGTGTTACTTTGAGCTGAGGATCCCACCCTAACACACAATCACAAGAATGAAAGCCTCGTTTTTGACAGTGAGCCCAGTTCAGCTATGATTCAATGTACTAGATGCATTTCTAATTTCTGATCATTTTAACTTAGGATGAATTTATTGGGACACTATTCCAAAGTAATATATTGTCTTAGTCAGGGGTTCTATTCCTGCACAAATCATCATGACCAAGAAGCAAGTAGGGGAGGAAAGGGTTTATTCAGCTTACACTTCCACATTGCTGTTCATCACCAGAGGAAGTCAGGACTGGAACTCAAGCAGGTCAGGAAGCAGGGCTGATGCAGAGGCCATGGAGGGATATCACTTACTGGCTTGCTTCCCCTGGCTTGTTCAGCCTGCTTTCTTATAGAACCAGGTCTACCAGCCCAGGGATGGCTCCACCCACAATGGGCTGGGCCCTCCCCTTGATCACTAGTTGAGAAAATGCCTTACAGCTGGATCTCATGGAGGCATTTCCTCAACTGAGGCTCCTTTCTCTGTGATAACTCCAGCTGTGTGTTGAACTCCTTCTGCAGCCCAGGCAAGCCTCAGCCTCTTCTATCCTCCTGCCCCAGTCCCTAGGGCAGTTTGTATTACAGGCTTACACCACTAGGCCTAGCTTGACACTGTTCTCAGTAGTTAAAAACAGGAAGTGCAAAACAATATACTATTGGTTACATACATGTGTGACAAAACCCTAAAGGAATGTGTGGGGACAGCCCAGGACAGTGTTTAATCCCGAGGGGTGTTGCGGGGAAACACTCCAGGCCAAGGCTCCCAGAGAGCTCTGTGGTCTTGCTAACAGCCCCAGGCAGACAGGCCACACCCTCTATGGGATCCACCCTCCTCTCAGCTGGATCCCACTTGCTTCCCTGATGTCCTGCTGTGGGCTGTCGAGGTCACTGCTCTCTGCAGCCTGACACCTCAGTGCTCTGCTTCCCTCTTTAGTTATCTGGTGACAGCGACTTTATAACTCTTATTTCAAAGTCTGTTGGAATACGTAGAATAGCCTAGAATAACCGAGGTCAGCTGATCAGGCCCTGGCTGGTAACAGCATTAGTATTGTTTACACTAAGTTATGAATATGACAATAATCTTGACTTAAATATTTCATGGGGGGACCTAATTGCCCATTAGTGACTTCCCTACTTTTTCTATGACAGAGTCTGATCACAAGGCTTGACCACACCTCACAAGCCAGTAAGTCAAACACTCTTTGATCTGAAGATGCTCCATCCTCCTTAAGCCCTTCTGTCAATACCCTTGTCTCTGACTCAGTGAGAAACCTGCTGGAATAACAGTAAAAATTACTGCAGGCGTAGTTATCGGCGGCTCCTGCCTGCCACATACAAAGAAAGCACACACAGAAAGGTGCCGATCAAAATATCAAAATATCATACTCATTGCTAGCCAATCGTGATAGAATCACAGCTAGACAGACCACACCAGTTCTGCATGAGAGAGGTTTATTGTGGGGAAGAGGACAGAGGGGGGGCAACGGACACAAAGGGAAAAGGAGAGGAGGGGAAGAAGGTTCTGCCTTTTATTTAGGCTGTAACGGAAACCGCTCGCAGGTAAAGGGGGAACGTAAACCAAATGGACACTGGGAATGTCCAGGCCCTGTAGCCTTTGGACGATGTCCCCATCATAGCTGGGTTCGGAGGTGATCTGTAACCAACTGGAAAGCCTGTTCCTGATACCAACAGCAACAAATAGAATCTCTCCCATCCTAAGGAGAAGCCAGCAGGGAAAACAAATGTTTGCAAGTTCAGAGGAAATTTATGCTAATTATCTGGACAAACCAATATGTAATATATGTGTATGTGTATATTAATGAATAAGGTGTTAGCATATTTATATATGTATTTATATATGATCTATTCAAGTATACTACTTATAATTATGAAAATTTACCTCATTATATTATGTATAAATACGCACATGCAAGATTCTGAGGGAGACTAGCCAAGTTGGTGGGGCATTCTTACTAAGGGTGGTCGGTAAACCTTTGCAGGTATAACACACCAAAAAACTTTTAAAATGTTTATTTCTTATTTATGCCCATTGTTAACTAAAACTCCTAAAAGAAGTGACACCTACAGAGAGTGACTGACTGACTAGAATTCAGCGCTGTGGGGAGAGAGGAATGGCACAGGTCCCGCCTTTACCTTGGCTTGGCTGGTTCTAACCTCCCAGAAGAGCCATCTTTTTCCCACCTGTGTGAGAACTAAAATCTTCTGACTACTGGATAAAGGCTACCTTCCACCAACCCCAAATCCAAGAAAGTCATCTGATAGCATCCCAGGCCTATAGAAAGGCTTCCTCCGTCTTGCTGTAACCCATCTTTTGATGTGCCCAGTAATACATTTTAAATTTTCCTGGATGTATTCCTTTCTTTGTTCTGTAAAACTATAAAACTTCACAGAACCACTTCCACGTTGGAACATGGAGTTTGGGGAAATCTGAATCTGTGTTCCTGAGCCATGGGCCCTCAAATGTTTCCAGAACAAACTCTCTCTGATTCTCTTTAAGAATGAGAGTTGTGGGTTTCGCATCAACAGTATGTATGTGCAAGTCATGCATGTGTAGGTCAGAGGACACCTTTGTGAGGTCAATTCTCCCCTTTCACCTTAAGGTAGATTCCAAGGATCAAACTCCAGTCACTAGGCTTGTACATCAAGCACCTTTACCCTCTGAGTCATCTGACCAGCCCAATAAATATGTTTTAGATAATTACTTAATATTTTTTGATGAAGCAAAATTACTTAAATTATTTGGAATTTGTCTTGTGTGGTTTTTTGAATGTATCAAACAAGCAGAGCGATTAGTGTGGGCAGTGCTCCCTACTCCAGGGAGGCCATTTCCACAGCTCCTGCTAGGACACCATGAGGAAATGTCCACTTCCCTTTATAAAATGACCGAGGAAGATGCTTCCCTTCTAACCAATTCTATTTTGACTCAGCTTATTTAACAATAAGAAAATAGGCAAAACTGAAGCAAACCAGAGCTGTTTGGGGCTTGGGGTGTGTGTGTGTGTATGTATGGTCTGTGTGTATGTACCATGAAGAGCAAGAACACAGGTACCATCTATAAAAATGAGGGATGAAGGATTAGATCAGATTTCCATCTACTGCCAGTGAGAAAGACTTTAACATCAGAAGGAAAGTGTATAAAACTACATGTTCCACAAATTCTAAGCCTGAATTCATGATGATCTACACATTAAAACATTTCTAATAGCCATGTGCTTTTGATTTCAAAATATGTCATTAGTAGTTGGGCTCTGAGTTTTACCTAGTGTATCTTTTGAGTAATAGATATAATTTCTATTTAACCTGTACAGTGTATACATACTGAAAAGCACAATTTGATTATATTGCCATGTTTATCTATATTCAGGTGTGGTGGGTGGTTTGGGACTAGCCTCAGCTACATTGTAGAGAACCCATGTCCACCCATGCTTAATAAAAGAAATTAAAAGGCCCTATTCTATGTGAAGACTTGGAGGTGCATTTTTCCAAGACAGGATGCTTAACTTAAAAAATGTTTTTTTTTTTTTTTTTTTTTTTTTTTTTTTTTTTTTTTTTTTTATTTCTTTAATACAAATAGAACTTTTTTTCCCTAAATGTCTGGAAGAGAATCAGCTTGGGTTTGGGAGTATTCTTGAATTTTAGATTACTTGTATATTAGGAAAAATATCTCAGGGGTGAAATTTAAAGGTAAAATTCATGTAAGTTCTCTATGAAGCTTGACTACCTAGCCTGAAAGCACTTTACATCCGTGGCTAATACTCTGTGAAAGTAAAGGTACGGTTGCCTGCTTCTGGTATCATACTGACCGACATTCAACACAGACTTTGGAAGACTTTTTCATTTTTAGATTAAGGATGATTTGTTGTACAAAGCATTTCTGAAAATCTTATGAAGAGGTTAGGGTAACCAACCTCCATTCCAAGAGTGAAGTCTGTGCCTTGTCGCTAAGGTGCTGTTTGTCCTAAACACCCAAAGGTTTTATTTTTCAAGAATATGTTTGGTAGACTGGTATAAGGTGCCCCCTATCCTAACCCCTGTGTATGACATTGGGACCTCTGTCCACCCACAGGGCTCTTCCAGGGCCATTGTCATCTCACTTCACAAATGAAGAGAAGACTGAGACACTTTCCTCTAGACTCTGGCTTTCTCTTCTCTCTTTACAGCTTAGGAAAATCTACAGAGCACATAACTCGGTGAGATATTTCAGGGTGTCATTTCATTCTGTTCTGCACTCTCCTGAAAGGAACATTATCAAACAATTCCCACTGGCCCATGAATGAATAAAAAAAAAAAAAAAAAAAAAAAAAGGTTCCATTTGCAAAACAAAGCATTTCTGATTTTCAATTCTCTGACTTCCGGAAAGTTATTTTCAAAGAAACAGAATCTTAGACGCTGAGTTCTCTTTGTTCACACGGAATAGCTGCTTTCTAATGAATAGCACTTTCAGACATGTTTGCGTCTTGTTCAGTAGCCAAACCTTCTGCAAACTGGCTGGGCCACAGCAGCAGAAAATGAAGTGCGAAGGGGAAGAGCCCCCACACATCCTCTGTGGACCGCTGCGCAACCTTGGCTTGAGAATCGGGAAGTCTAATTGGAAGCACACGTGGGCTTAATGTCTTTGCCAGCTGGGAGACTGAGACCCTGCCCCTGGGAGCAGGAAAATGCAATGTGCTTGATGATTTTTCGGCTCTGTGGATCGGAGGAGCAGATATTTCCACATAGCTATTTTAATATAACAAGTAAGTTACTAATCCGAAGTTTCTAAGAGGTCTGAAGTGGGACAAATGACCCATATTGGAAAGTTAGATTTTGCTCTGTCGCTGAAAATGGTTTATTTCACCCTTATGTTTAGGAACACAGCAGGCAGGAGTACAATTTCACTTTTATTGTGTTTCCTTGGGAACCTAGTTTGAATCATATCAAAGCTTCTAACTTGCATCTCCTGGATCTCCTCTTGCTGTGAGAAAATAGCAGGCCATCTTCAAAGACTCGGACTAGCATGACTGAGTGAGTCGGCATGAGGCAAGAGGAAAGGGCTAACCTTTAAATCAATTGCGGCTTAAAACATTGGTTAAGAATTTTATCCTAAATATTTAGAGAGCCAAAAAATGCTTCCATATTAATGTTTAAAACCACTAAATGGCTATTCAAAACTTTTTATGGAATTGCAATGTGAAACCCAAGCACAAATTAAATGCTTGTGCAAACATCAAGAACTGTATTTTATAGATATTTTTTCCAAAGAAATAAGTATTTGGTTTTTGTTAAGGCCATAGGAAGGCTATGCTTTAAACTTTTATTCACAAGTGAATGTTACGGAGTTCAAACTGCATTGTGGATGAGCTTTCAGGTCACACTGTCTCCCCAAAGTCCACTTAGTGATGGGCTTTCCACCTGTGTATAACCTGAAAGTGTTTTGAATAGAGGAGCTTAACGTAGACCGTTAGCTGAAGAAGTCAGTTTCCCGGCCAATGCCCTGTTCTTTGACACACCTTGAGCAGAAAAGAAGAAAGCACCTTCTGAACAGAGGCACAGCTCCTCTTTGAAACCACAGCTGGTCTGAACGCTTTCTGCACACGGGAGGAATGGTCTCATGAATCTTCCTCCAGCCTTTAGGAATGTCTGAGTGGACTTGAATGTGAGAGTAGGGGTTCCCACAGAGAAGGATCCAGAAAGAGGCATACATGGGGGCTGTTTCCTGGTACAGACGTTCTAAGCTTTAGGTTACAGGAGGGCTGAGAAGGAAGAACACCATCTGAGGAACCATGAAAGGCAAGCCATCCTTGCAGATGAAGGAGCTAAAGGGTTAGAGAATGGAGCTATCTGAGGCCATGCTCTTTCATAAGACTGTTCTGTGTGTCCCAAGACTCAACTCTACCTCTAAGTGTAAGACACAGGGAGAAACAACAGGAGAAGCAGAACCCTTAGGCCACACCCCCAGGAGTCACAGGGATGCCTGAAGGGAAAAGCTTCCCAATGTGAAGAAACAGTCGAGGTGTAGATTGTATGTAAAAAATTACAGAGTTGATGTTTTCCTGCAGTTACAGGTCGTGGAGTCATCTAAGAAACTGATACTTAGGCTTAGGCCACTCGTAAAGAAGGGAGGCTGGAAACAAGCACAAATTCACTGTATTTATGTTTGGGTAGTTGCGTTAAAACTTTCTTTCTTCTACCCTCCCTCCTTCCCCTTCTTCCTTCTTTCTTCCTTCCCTCCTTTCTTTTCTTATCTCCATTTTTCAAATAAATAAATAAATCATATTACTCTGAGATTGAAAAACCAATGATTGAAATTCTGCCCTCCCTTTCAGCAAATGGTGCCACATTCCAGAAGTGAAAGTCAAACTAAAATGGAGGAGCATTTTCTGTCTACCTGCATCAGGAAAGAGCTCACTGCATCCATAGAGCTTGGGGTGATGCCCTCGCAGCCCTGAAAGCAGTAGGCCACTCAGCCGGAACCATACCAGTAGCCACAAGACGCAGCACTGAAGGCCGCAGAAGCCAGAGACAGCAAGCCACTGGATTCTGAGAATGGTGGTAAGTCATTGAAAGCTCTCGGCTGGCAGCACCATGATGTGGCCATTGATTTTTTCATATTGGGAAAGAGTAGATAGGATGAGATCAACAGGCATATAATCCCTGAGTCACTTAAGAGCCCTTCGCTGCTCTCGGGGAGCAGAGCATGTGCTACTACCGATGGAGCTGGAATTGGTAGATCTTTGAAACAGATAGGCAAAGAACTAGAAACCACAATGAACCGACTTACCAAACGATTGAAACAGACAGACAGACAGACTCCTGGGGAGAGCAGTCAGTTGGTAAAGTAGTAAATTGTTTGCTAGGCAAGCGTAAGGACTGCAAGGACTAGAGGCTCACTGGGGCAGCGGGCATGGTTGGTTAGTGAGATTCCGGTTTAGGAAGACAACCAAACAGCAACTGCACGTGGTACTTTTTGTAAAGTGGAAAATATACCTTCCAGGATAGTCAATAGGTTTGATGCAAGGAACCATGCAGAACTGGAAAGGACGTTGAAGTAAGGAACATGGAGTCTAGAGGTTCATTGTTCCATGTCACCTGTGGCCACAGATGCAGTGTAGCAGGAAACAGAAAAACCAGCCAGCTGCGATTAAGATGGGGATTGTCTCAAATTCCAAACTTGTGTTGTGAGCCATAGATTTACAGATGTTTATTAGCTGGGGGAAAAAAATTAAAAGAGCTCCACATGGGTCTTTTTCTGGGGATTGCAATCTGAGACTTATTACACTGGTAATATTTTCTGGGTCTGAGTTTCCGAGGCTCATGGCCAGGGCAAGAGTGTGGTTGAAAAATTAGGTCAGTTCTCCACTGACTGAGGATGGTCACACGGATTGTCTAGCTCCAACTTAACATTTGAAACAGAAGACAGGAGCTTGCCTCACTGACAGCACTGAAGGCTGAAGGGAAAGTTGTACTGGGCTGGCCTCAGGCTGCTTGTGTTCTGATGATAATTTGGGGGCCCCCCCAAGACTGGTTGCCTCAGGAGAGAATCCTCATGTAAGATGCAGAGTGACCCTGACCCCAAGTTATTGCTGATAGGTAAATAAATAAAGATGCCAACAGCCAACAGCTGGGGAGGAGAGACATGAGTAGGGTTTAGGTTTCAAGGGCTTGGGGTCAGAGAAAGACCATGAGGGGAAGAAGGTAAAGGAGAAAAGCCGCCATGGGTTAAGGGTCAGGAGAGCATGGCCCTGAGGGCTGCCCGATTGGAGTTAAGAGCACCCCAGATGGAACATAGTGAAGGGTAAGTAATAACTCGGGGTTATCGATAGGAAAGTGGATTCTTACAGCATAGAGGGTAGGCAGCTGCCCAGCTATTGTGCTGCCGAAGGCTTATTAAAAATATAAAGGCTGTGTGTGGTTTCTATCCAGGAACTCAATAACAAAAGGCGGGTTAGAAACCCTGAGCCAGAATTTTAATAATTACACCAACAGAAAATCTTTCTTTAAGGCTGCTTGGAGCACTGTTAGGGACATGTTCAGGGATATCCCATAATTCCCAGTCCTGGTCTTTTCTCTGATTTCTTTTTTTGGGCACCATAAACCATTCAGCCAAACAGTGTAAGTTGTGGGGTGGGGGGGGGATTTTATTCCCCAAATCTGCTATTCTTGCATCACATCAACCACTTAGCAATCTCCTGGAGACTATGAAATGACTTATGTAAGGCTGTTTGTTGTAATATTTCTGTGTATGTGAGACTATACAGATCTTGTCATCTTAGCAAGTTCCCATGATTCAGAATCACCAACTAACAGCCGGGCCCCCAAAGCAGGCTTGGCAGTGGTTCTGGTGCTTGATCATACCCAGCTGAATACTGTGTTTTCTTTTCCGCCTATAGGGGCTGTGCTATTACATTTCCCCTCGCTGATTTCAGTCCATGCCCGTCATTTATCCTGATCAAGTTGCATTTTAATAACAACTCATAACTGTTTTTTAATTCCTCCCCGACTTTTATCACTTACAGATGCATCCCATTAAAACCCTTTCCACTTTCACCTCCAAGTGCTTTGGAAACACATGGGGAAAATGGAAACAGACATTCAGCCATATGTGAGTTGGGAACGTTCTCACACACTGCAGCAAATGAGGTAGGACAGTTCGAAAGGACTCATTTCTCACCGGGAGAACTTTTTAGGTAGCTTGGCTCTTTGCCCTGCCTTCCTCACATTCCCAGACATGTTACAGATTAAGGCAGGAGAGAGTGAAGATTCCCTGGGAGTTATAGTAACTAAATGTTTTCCCTGGGAACGGATTTGGCCACGTTCTCTCCCTGGGGAATCCTTTTGAGAGGACTCAATGGCTCTATAACATGATGCTTTAATCAACATTGGCGAGCTGTGTCTCTTTAGACTGCCTCAGCAGCTTGCCTGGAACTCCACTTCCAGTGGGACAGGCCAGCTGACAGCCAGATTGCCAGTCTTTCTTCTGGATCTCCATTACCCTGTTGATTTGATAACCTCACTCATTCACTTGATTAACTTATATCTTCACTTATATAAATAACTGCAGAGTCTAATACACAAGAAGTCTCCTATGGTTTGGGGTCTACAGGATGTCTGTCAGATGCTCACACCATGAAAAACTCCCCGTTCTCCCAGCCTCCTGGGCTTCAGTGCTTTTCCCTTACTGGTGTGGTTGCATCTCTTGAAAGGAAAGACAATGATTAGGCAGGCCAGAGCTTGGGACATAACAGGCTAAGTGGTAAAGGGTGTTGGGCCTTGGTTCCTGCCTTGGCAGAAGATTGGAAGGAGACAAGAGAAAGGTCAGAGCAGTCTCAGATAAGGTCTCATGCACAGGAGCAGGGCTTTGTGATGGAGGAGGGAACTGCTTAGAGGCCATGACCTGCCCAACCCCAACTGAGGCCAGCAGAGGCACCCAAAACGTCCTTTAAGGGTACCACTCAGAGCCTTACTTTATGGGTGCAATCCTGGGAATTACACACTTTGGGGGAAATGAATGGGTCTCTCCATCAGTAATGTCTCAAAACAAAACATGTTACACAGAACCTCGCCAAGTGTGAGCAAGTGTGTCACTGGGTTGGGCTGGAAGGTTTGCAGCGTTCAAGCCAGTGTGTGTCTTCCTCCAGGACCTGGCATAGGAGGCAGATACGTGCATGGTGTGTGGGGACCTTGGTACGTCGCATCCCTGGCAATGAGATGTCGTGCAATGGAATAGAGTAGTGGTACACATGGATGGGTCTTGCACTCCTGGTAAGGGGTCGCACTCTAAATCACATGAGGACTCTGTGAATCAGGCTCTATCAAGTTGTCTTAGTCAATTTTCTCCTGCTCTGAAAAGACATCATGACCACAGCTACTCTTATGAAAAAACAGAACGAAGCATTTACCACTACTGTCATGGCAGGAAGCACGGCAGCACAGAGGCAGACGTGGTATTAGGGAGCAGAAAGTCTACCTGAGAAATATCACAGAGCCTCAGTTAGATTAGAGGATCAGGTTCCTTCCTCCTGACATAACCTGTTCATCCATCCTGAGATTCCTGAAATGTTTCCCCATGCAAATGAGGCATTCCAGGTATCCGAAGCCCTTAGCCCAACCTTTGCCCATCCTGAATACGGCTACCCTCAGCCTCCCCAAACTTTATGAGCCTTGAATCGCCCTAAGTAAAGTTGACCTGCCGAATGATGGCTGGTCCCAGTGTGATCATTCACCATATGTACCTACAGGGCTCCGGAGCACTCCCTCGACATCTCTGCCCTAGTGGACTGAATTGTTGAATCGGCCAATGATCAGACAGCAGGGAGACCCAGACTCCATGGCTCTCTTTAGTCATCGAGGGAGATACCATAGGTCCTACAGTTCCAGAAAAACTGATACCACTGAGTGGACAAAGAAACAACTAGAATGTCCTGCCTCCGGGCATTGCTGAGAGCCTCTTCTAGTGGCCTTTTGTCCATGTGGGAAGCGTTTCAAATAAGCTCTGCATCTTCTTTCCCCATTCTCAGTCACTTCAGGACCTTTCCTCATTCTGGCGTTACCTGGTGATACCTATACTCTGAAGGAATTCTGAGGAATTATAACTGTCACCACCCCAGTAGCACTGACTTATTCCTACAACCCTGCCCAGCCTTCCCCGGTGACCAGTGCAGAGACAGACTGTCTGTCTCTCTGTCACCAAGTCACTCTTAGCTGATGCTTCTCCTTCCAACAGTTCTTCATCTGACTTCTTCCTGTACCAGGACATTTTATTCACAGCTCCTTAAGCTCCTTATATAAGCTCCTTATCCATATAAAAGATAGTGCGATCACTGAAAGAAGGCAGAGTTTCACAAGTTGTGTTATAGTATAGACCTTTGTGTCTATAAACACAGTTTAAGACAGTTAATAAAACGGATATTATCAACACCAACTTACCAATACTAATATAAAAAGGCAAAACAGAGGGTTGAAAATATTACTTGACATATAGATACCCTGGTCATTAAGGCTGAAAGCATAATAAATAAAAGAGGCTCTGACAAGAACAGGATCTTAAGGTTCCTTGTAAACTCATCTAGCTCTTCTCTAATCCCCACTATAATTATAATGCTCTTTATAAAATGCAAATCTGTCTTAAATTATTTTCTGTCGCTGTAACAGAGCTGGGGCAGCTTGACATAAAAAAAATGAGCCCCTTGGTCCATAGGGAGTGGCATTATTAGGAGGTGTGACCTTGTTGGAGTAGGTGAGGCTTTGTTGGAGGAAGTGTGTCATTAGGGGGTGTGCTTTGACATCTCAGAAACTCAAGTCTGGCCACTGTGTCTCAGTCTTCCTTCCTGGTGCCTACCAAGCCAGATGTAGATATCTCTGCTTCTTCTCCAGCGCCATGTCTGCCTGCACACCACCATGATAATAATGGACTCAGCCTCTAAACTGTAAACCAACCCCAATCAAACGTTTTCCTTAATGAAGGTTATTGCTGTCAGGGTCACGGTAATAGAGACCCTAGTCAGCAGCATTGCAGACTAGGTAAATTACAAATACTAAAAGTCGGAGGAGACGGTTGCAGAGGCTGGACATCTCAGATGGGTGTGCTGCCTGGACAGTCCCTTCTTGCTACACCACAACACAGCAGAAGTGCACCAAGACCACTGAGGGTGGAAATGAGAGAAACCTGTCCTGTCATCAATGAAGGCAGAGTTCCTCAGGATTTCATCAGCTCATCACCTACCTTTTCATACTGTTAAAATGGCAATTAAATTTCAACATTAGGGTTGGAAGAGACAGCCAAATTATAGCACTGACCACTGCCAGGAGGAGAACTTTACAGACAGACAGAAAGGAGATTCATCTTAAAATATGCCAAAGTGTACATACAACTTCATACTCACATAAAGAAATCCAGTCTTGCTCATGAGAGCAGCCATTTCTTCTTTTGGGTCACCAAGACCCACAGCTCCTTTGATTTTCAGCCGATCAGAACTCACAACTGAAATAGCAGGGGATGGGTCCTTCTGTTCCTTGGAGACAGAAACCCACTTTTTCAGAACAGGAGAGCATCGGGTAGCCCTGTGGTCAGACATGCTCAGATGGAGTCTCGTTTGTTCCTTCTCCACAAGTATAGCTGATACATAAGCTAGTAGCAGAGTCTGGGACAGAGGTGTGGACCTGCTACTCCCAGAAGCCCTTGGCCAAAGTCCTTCTAAGTCACTTTCTTCCCCAACAACCCCTTAGGCCTTCTTCCTCCTCTTCAAGGCAGACAAACTTTCTTCCACAACCTCAGCTTCTGTAAAGGCTAAAAGTATCTGTGCTAGTTAGCGGCTTCCATTCTCATGAACATTTCTGAGGCAAAAAGAAACAAAGGACCACAGTACTCACATTGTTAAAGGAAAAACTTAAGAAAAAATCAGTAATCAGCCCACCACTGACTCTACCACTCCTGTGTTTAAGGGCCTTCCATGACTTTTTGTTTCCCAAAGGCAGATTCCTTACTCCTCAGAAGTGATGTAAAATCCTGAGCTCTCTCTTCCACCCACAGTTGAGCAGGAAGACCCAAAGGGGTTCAGAACAGTCCACTGATTGCCTGCCAACCTCAACTATGTTTCATTTTTAATAGAAGTATGACAGTACTAGCAAAAAATTACATGTGTTTTAAGAGTTGATTTGCAAATATCATTATTTTATCCTAATGGGCTGTTGATGGTAGTGAATGAAAAATAAACAAACAAAAGATGGTGATTTCATTGGTGTCCCAATCACTCACGGTGTCTAGCAAAATAATTGACCATAAAGTCATCAAAATAGATGCAACTCACCAAAAAAAAAAAAAAAAAAAAAAAAAAAAAAAAAAAAAAAAAAAACCTATACATGTAAATTAAAGCTGTCGTGTATTCCCAAAATACTTAATATCAAGCATGCAAAAGATATACTACCCTCTAACCACATAGCCTGTCAAATGCTATACACAGTAAAATATACAGTTATGTCCATATATTTAAATATAGATATATAGATGAATATGACAAAATCGGTGTTCTTGGTATAAGGTTGTATATTGTAGCCTTTTTTTCAGAAATGAAATTATTAAAATGGCAATTTTAGCCTTCTCAGAAAATGACTGTTTTGTTCTTTGGCATCCCTCATCCACGTGCTCCTTACATTGCGTCAAATGATTTTCCAGGCTTGGCAATGGGTACTGTAGCAGACTCATTTGGTAACTTTGCAAAATTGCCTCACAGATTCTACTGTCTGTCACCTTACCACGGCTACCCTACCACACCTCCAACCTCAGCATCCTTTCAAGAGGAGAAGGAGGGAAAGGAGGAGGAGGAGGAGGAGGAGGAGGAGGAAGAGGAGGAGGAGGGAGATCCCTTGCTGCCTTTTCTCCCCTCCAGAGGCTGGAAGTTTATTACATCATTCAGTTCTCCATCGGGGCTTTCCAGCAGTATGACCATCTGGCGATGAGCATCACCTGCATTGAATATTTCCCTGGAACCTGCACAGTTTCCTTTTCTCCCATCTCATAATTCTGGCCGCATTTGGTAGCTCTCCCTTATCTCCCAATGCCAGCTGATTATCCTGAAAAACAGTTGATAGCAGAGAGGCAAGATGAATGTGTAATATTTTTTTCTTTTAATTACCAGTCTTCAGAAATACGAACTGTGCCCTGGTTCCTCTTGTTCCAAGCCAACCTGGAGGACTCCGAGTTCAGTATATCCTTCACTGTGCTGTTCGTGCATATTAATGAGCGTTCAGCCACTGCTCTCCACAAAACCTGCTTCCTAGCTCCGTTCAGCTTGTCCTTGTACTTGAATAGTATGTGGGAGTAAAAAAAAAAAAAAAGAGGCTGAGCCTGGGCAACCTCAGTTAAAGCTGAGAAGTAGCTAACTTCCTGTTCCCCTGCCCTTGGCCCTGACCGACCATCCTCCCGATCCTCCTTGTCTTCAGATGCTACCTAGACACCCAGAACAGGAGCCTGCTTCGCTCTCCAATGCCTCGTCCAAAGCATTCCTCTCCATGTCTGTGTACAAGTTCCTGCGATCCCTCCCTCGTTCGGTTGTCAACTACAAACATATAAACAATGGAGCGCTCTATTTAAATCCTGAAGAAGCCACTATTAAACTTTAATGCCTGTGAGCGGGAGTACCTACCGTGCTGCCCCCACAGAAATGCTCAGTCTCTCCAAATTATGAGCCAGCCACGGTTTATCTCCAACTGTGAACCATGTACACTTGAAGTCATCTTTGGTCCTCTCGTACCCAGCATGCCTCTCAGCCACTTTAAGTACTTAATAAATGTAGCTGTAAATATTTTTTTTTAATGATAACCTTTTATCCCATGCTAACACCTGCAATTGTAGGACCACATGGCACTTCTGGGTATTGTTATCTTGGTGGCTCCACACGGCCTCTAAGTACTCATAGATCCAGGCTTCTTTTGACCCAGGGGCGGTCCACTCCGGCCCGCCCGGGCTGCTTCTGTCCCAGCGTGTTGTTTTCACTCACTTTCCCTTGGCAAGTGGTTGTTCAGCCTTGCACACCTATCCAAACTCCATGGCAGGCTTTGTGCATCCCGCCACTTTGAACTCAACTAAGTCACCACATCAAAGAACACACCAAAATACTCTGATCCAATTGGTATGATATAATTTGCCCACCTGGATAAGTCAAATGATCCTGTACAATTCCATCCCTATAAAATGTTCATAACAACCTTATCCATATAGAGATGCACCGAGAGAAACATCCACATCTGCTTCCGTGTTGCCTCCTCCTGAATCTCTCGCTTTCTCCTCCTCCTTTCTCCTTCCTAGACTTTTCCCCGCCCACCTTTCCTTCTCATCCAACGATAGGCTGGACCTGCCTTGTTGTATAATGACATCATCCTACAGATAAATAATGAGAATCTTATAGACACTCCAGCCCGTATCAGAACCTATGATGGGACAGAGTAAAGTACCATCTCTGGTCACAGATCTAGACCTCGCAGATGAAAGGGTAGGTTTGATGGGCATCCTTAGCGACTGAATGTGTTGTTAGCCAGTGGATGACTTCCAGCTCTCAAGGAACGGTGTTGCTCAGGATTGTATGAGTACTTGCATAGGCTTAGCTTGAACTTTAATTATTGAACCTGGGAAGTTCAAGGAAATTGCATGTTGTTGACTTTGTATTTTTTACAGATTTGTTTTCCCTTCACAATTTCCAAACTGTGCCTTTCTACATAACAACTAGAATGGGAACAAGATGGTTGGGCATGTAAAAATCTCAGCTCTGGGTCCCACTGCATTCCCTTATACTTTCAGCAGGATAATTAATTCTTTTCTGCACCGTCCCTGAACAGACAAACCATTTCAGGAAAAAAAAAATTCGAATAGTTTTACCATCATTTCTTTAATAAAGGCAGAAGTTTATTAGCTTTGCTTTCTAACTTTCATTTTCAGTGACCCTAAGAATATAGCCATGGCTACCAACAGGCAAGATCAAGGTTCAGTCAACTGCCTTCTCTGCCTTCCTACTCTGCTTCAGGGGACTGGGTGGCACTTGACAGAACCTTGTTTTTTCCCTCTCCCCCCTCACTACTCTCAGGTCTCTCCCTCTACCTCCTGTGATTATTCCCGCCCCCCCCACCCTTGTAAGTAGGATTGAAGCATTCACCCTTTGGTCTTCCTTCTTCTTAAGCTTCATACGATCTGTGGGTTGTATCTTGGGTATTCAGAGCTTTAAGGCTAATATTCACTTATCAGTGAGTGCATAGCATGAGTGTCCTCACTCAAGATGATATTATCTAGTTCCATCCATTTGTTTACCTGCAAAATTTGTAAAGTTTTCATTTTTAATATCCGAGTAGTACTCCATTGTGTATGTATACCACCTTTTCTGTACTCATCCTTCCATTGTAGGACATCTGGGTTGTTTACAGCTTCTGGATATTATAAATAGGGCTGCTATGAATGTAGTGGAGTACGTGTTCTTGTTGGAGCATCTTTTGGGTATATGCCCAGTAGTGGTATAGCTCGGTTGTCAGGTAGAACTATTTCAAATTTTCTGAGGAACCACCAGATTGTTTTCCAAAGTGGTTTTACCAGCTTGCAACCCTCCCAGCAATGGAGGAGTATTCCTCTTTCTCTGCATCCTCTCCAGCATTTGCCCTCACCTGAGTTCTTACCCTTAGCTATTCTGATTAGCGTGGTTCTGGTAGAATTTTGGGGTCATTTTAATTTGTATTTCCCTAATGACTAAGGATGTTGAACATTTCTTTAAGTGGTTCTCAGGCATTTGAGATTCCTCAGTTGAAAATTCATTATTTAGCTTTCTACCCGATTTTAATAGGGTTATTTGGTTCTCTGAAGTCTAACTTCTTGAGTTCTTTGTATATATTTGATATTGGCCCTCTATTGGATGTACAGTTTGTAAAGATCTCTCCCCAATCTGTAGATTGCTGTTTTGTCCTATTGACTATGTTTCTTGCCTTACAGAGCTTTTCAGTTTTATGAGGTCCCATTTGTCAATTGTCAATCTTAGAGCCTCAGCCATTAGTGTTCTGTTTAAGAAATTTTCTTCTGTGCCAATGTGTTCAAGGCTCTTTCCCACTTTATCTTCTATTTAGACTCAGCATTTCTGGTTTTATAGGGAGGTTCTTGATCTACTTGGACTTGAGCTTTGTCCAAGGACATACCAATGGATCCATTTGCAATCTTCTGCAATGCAACCACCAGTTGAACCAGCACCATTTGTTGAACGTGCTTTCTTTTTCCACTGGATGGTTTTGGCTTCTGTGTCAAAGATCAAGTGTCCATAAATGTGTGGGTTTATTTTTGGGTCTTCAGTTCTATTCCATTGATCTGCCTGTCTGTCTCTGTACCAATACCATGAAGTTTTTGTAATTATTGCTCTGTAGTACAGCATGAGAACAGGGATTGAGATTCCTCCAGAAGTTTTGTTGTTGGGAATTGTTTTACTCTCCTGGGTTTTTGTTTTTGTTTAGTTATCCCAGATAAATTTAAGAATTGCTCTTTCAATCTCTGTGAAGAATTGAGTTGGGATTTTGACAGTGATTGCATTGAATCTGTAGGTTGTTTCTGGTAGGTTGGCCTTTTTTTGCTATGTTATTCCTGCTGATCCATGAGCTTGGGAGATCTTTCCATCTTCTGGGGGTTTCGCTGACCCACTTCTTCTGAGACTTGAAGTTCTTGTCATACAAACTTTTCACTTGCTTAGTTAGAGTCACACCAAGATATTTTATATAATTTATGACTATTGTGAAGGGTCTGGCTACTTTCAAATGAGATCTTTCTAAGTGTCTTTCATCAAAGTTTATCAAATGGCATATTGATGTCCCTGGCTGAGCAGAACAGTGTCTGTACCCATATAAGGGGCTACAAATGTGTCGGCAGGGAGAAAACAGTGCAGTTTTCTAAATAGCTTCCAAAAGGAGCTACTATTATGCTAATTCCCCAAGACGGGCTTTAAAAAAGTCCTCTCTAGGTTTTGCCCAAAGCACGCAGCTAGCATCTTGGGGTTTGGTTAATAGAATTGCATGGTGTTCATCATTCTTCTGAGCAGCACAGGATTTTAAAAGAAGATGTGATAATCCAGTGTCTTCATCACATGAGGAATGCTTTATTTATATGCTGTGGGAAAGATCAGTGTGGTAGAACATTGTGCTAAGAACTGACATTTTTACATCTCCTAAGAGATGTAAATTTATATCAGGCTGGAGAGATGGCGCAGCAGTTAAGAGCCACGGCTGCTCTTCCAGAGGTCCTGAGTTCAATTCCCAGCAACCACATGGTGGCTCACGACCATCTGTAATGGGATCTGATGCCCTCTTCTGGTGTGTCTGAAGATGGCTCCAGTGTACTCACATATGTACAATTTTTTTTTTTTTAATTTAAGTATATATCATGGAATGATTTATGTTTTGTATTTGCTATGCTAATATCCAAACATACAAACTGCTAAATTCATTTAAAGGTGCTGCTGTGAAAGCCCACATCTTTGTTGAAGGGGCAGGAAAATATGTTATTTGTACCCATTAATCTCCCCTGTCCCCATGGAAACATGTTCTTCCCCAGCCCTGTGGCCAAGGAAGAAATATCAGTTACAGAATGTTTTCTAATCTCTTCCCAGAGAGTGAGCAAATGCCCAGGTGAGCAAATCATCATACCGTGCATCGAGGTTGTTGGAAGGTCAGCCAAGACCTAATCCTCAGATAGGGTAGAACCCTATAACATTCTTAGTGTATGATCGATCCAACTAACCACTGTTCTCTGTGGGATTTTGTCCCAGGCTGTTCCACATGCTCCTTACTTTCTGTTCAGCGCCAGGCAGCAAGTCTGGAGGACTCTCCCATACCTGACTCTGGACTCAAGCCGGAAGCAACCTCCTGACCGCGGTTGCCCTTTGCATTGGAGAAATGGGTAGAACTTTACTCGATGACCCAAAATCAAAGGAGCCATCTGATGCTGCGGATAATGTGCTGTGTTGCTGTTATGCTTGAAGCTGCTTCAGTCAATTGGCACTTCATGCCGTATAAGAATGAGGTTAACATGTAAGGAACAAAACCCCAAATAACCAAACAAAGCAATCAATCAATCAATCAATCAATCAATAGTTTAAAACTTTGTAACTACAAGCGAATCTAATTGTCATTAAATTTTCTATTACTCTCAGCCCCAAGGACAAATGAGTAAATCAAGTATTTGGAACTAAGAATTACTGGTCGAGAAGATTGGTTGAGAGAGTTGCGCCAGCAGAGGGCAGTGTAGAGGCCGGTATGCTCCCACTGCCTCTGAGACTCCTAGTCAGCCGCATCCTTATTTTCCTCACAGCAGAGAAATGGTTTCCAAAACCCAAATCTCTGCTAATAACGGAAAAATAAAAGGTGGCAAGAAGTACTAGTGGCTCAGAAAAGAAAAGAAAGGCCCGGGTTACTCCTTGAAATCGGTCTGATCCCAGAATAAGCGGAGTTCACAAACCCCAGAGCCTTCAGTGTGTTGCTCCTGTTGCCGGGCAGAGAGAGTGGGGAAGGACCTGAAACGCTACATCTCTGAGGTCGCTGAAGTCAATAACTCGAGAATACAGCGTACCCATATATTTTGCTCTGCAGATGACATTTAGTCATTTCAGTCAATGAAATCAGGCACCAAATTATGCTGTCATGATCAAGAGAGGGAGCGTCTCCTTTGAAAATACTGTCCAAATTACTATTATTAATATGTAACCACTTTAAATCATCTCATTCTTGAGCTTTTATGGGCTTTATCAAATAGCTCATGCCTCTTAGCATTCATATTTCTCTTAGTTTATTACAATAACTGAACATTACCATGTCAAAATCATCAAGAGTTTGGCAGGATCATTATAAGAATAGACATTTAGAACAAGCACCAGGAAAGAACGTTATATAAAAACCCAGTTCAGATGTACCCCAGATTGGTTCCTATGGAGAAGAAGCTAAAAGCGAGTCACGAGGAAACACAGCTTTGTGCTTTTACTGAATGGCTCACAGTCTAGGAGCAAAGCAGGAAATGAAAACTAAACATCCCTTTTAAAAGTACATTTTCAGTGGTGTTATAATAAATCCTGAGTGGTTCTCAACCTGTGGGTTATTACCCCTTTGGGAGATAAATGAACCTTTCACCAAGGCCACCTAATACCATAAGAGAATACATATATTTATAACTATGTTTCTTAACAGTTATGAGGTGACAACGAAAATAAGTTTATGGTTACATGTTGAGTGTAGCTTTCACGACCCTGCCTAAACTTTGGGAATGAGCCACACTACCAGCCTGCCCCCTACCCCCAGCTTCTCTTGAATCCATATAAAAGACACAGACACAGTTGTTCAATTTCAACTTAACCTTTTGGCACAATTGCTGGACACTATTATCTTCTGCCTGAAAAATCGTGCCCTTATCAATACTATCATCTCAGCACCCCTGTACCGCCCTCAACTTTAGTTGCTTAGCTACATCTATTTCCAGCTAAACATCCCCTAGTGTCTGCCTGGAGGAGGTAGCTACAGGCCACCAATCCTCCCAAGATCTCACAAGACTGCTTGGCTTTTCTCTCTCAAAAGCATGGCAAACTCTCCCCACTTGCTTCTCTCTGCTTGCCTCCAGGGACCCAGAAGTCCCACCTACACCTTCTGCCTAGCAACAGACCCTTAGCTTCCTTACTGACATATCAAGAACCAATTGGGGAACAGGAACTTAGCATCGGAACCATTCTTACCATTGGGGGTCAGAACATAAGGTCAGTGGTAGTAAGGTTGAGCACCTTTGCCCCAAGACAATTACTAGTGTAGAACAACGTCCTGTGCTAGCTGAGGCCTCCACGGACATTTTGCACTGGGATTTCTAAACACTTGCCTTACTTTGACCTTTCGATCACTCGGGCCATGACAACGCTGAACCAGTTTCTAAGGTCATCACTGTCAAAATCTAGTGTCTAAATAAATTCCTTACTAAGCAAATCCCAATGCAATGCTTCTGTGACAGTCCAATACAAAAGTGGTTTTATGGATATTTTCTCTTGCTGAAAAGAAAAACAGAGAAGACTTGTATCTGAAGGGAATGAATGAAAGGCTCTAAGAGTCACATAAAGGTTCAGGCAACATGGAGTCAGGTAAATACAGCTCTCAAGGATCCCTGGAGAACTGTGAGTTAGAAAATATGTCTACAGAATATCCAATAAAGAAGTTTAAAAATGAAAAATGAAAAATCTGCCTATAATACAATTCACTCTATAACTATTTCTGGCAAGATGCCATTTTGTGTAATTTTGGTTAAGTAAGTTCTTGAGACCAAGCAGGTGCCTTCCCCTGAGATAGTGACATCTTGCACATTTGTCTCTGGTCCTTCCCTCATTCTCTCTTGCTTCCAGGTTTGGGCCTTATACTATGATGCTGTCGGAAAATTTTCCAAGGAGAAGACGGCTCTGTAGTGAAGCACAGAAATATTTTCTAGGTGTGCTTGGAGCTAGATGACCTAGCTTGACTCAATTTCTATCACTATACTTTATGAAGCACTAGGGAAATTATTCTTTTTAGACTCCCACTTTTAGACCAGATGTAAGTAGTCCAAAATGAGCATCCAACAGGACATTCAATGTTGGAACAACAGCTGGCACATAGTAGGCTCTTATTACATAGATCATACCCTTGACTTCTAGATAATGTCATTTTGCTAAGTGTCTAGTATTATCAAGTTCTCAATTGTAGGTGTTCAGACTTGTTACTTCTAAAACTTTGATGATCACTTTACCCAAATTAGTTGACATGTCCTGCTGACCTGGGACTCTATTGGGCAGTTTATAACCTGGATTTCCTATGCTACTTAGTTGTGCTGTTTGAAAAAGCCCCTTCTAAGAATGTTTGAATTTTACAGTTCCACACATTCAATTGCTTCAGTTAAATTATTTTATAATGAATATGACACTTGGAGCAGACATGGACACATTCCCCCTTTTTATTATAGCAAAATTCCCTTTCATATAGAAGTATATGGTGTTTTAGGCCTAGGGATTTTTCTCACACAAAAAGGATGTGTGTCACGAGAAAGAAAGAAAAAAATAAGTCACTGTGCAACTAGGGAAAGCGGTGAGAACTTGCACTCCTATCTTTAGGTCTGCTGCCGGCCACGCTGCTGCCAACGTTAGACCCGAAACACAGACGGGACTGTTATCCTGCCTCCTGATAGTCTTTCAAAGGCTCCTCGATGACTAGAAAATGTTCAAACTCCTTAACAGACCCTAAACTTGAAACAATCTGCTCCCATTCTGTTTTGGTAACTCCAGACATTCAGTTCCTCAGTTCCCCCTCCACACTGGGTCTGACTTCAGAACACATCTCTCCCTTGCTCTTATTCCTTAGTACGATGGCTGCAATGACTGGAACACATCCTTAGCTGGCACGATAGTTTCCATCAGGGTTAATTGTTGTGCTATTAGGGTTATACTCCCTTGGCTTGCAGGAAAAGTTAATCGCTTCCTTACCCTTTTTATAGGAGCCTGATTTTAAATACAGTGTTAGGGATACACCATACCTCCAGGAAGTCAAATCAAACATCATCTCTGCTCTTTGTGGAACATATAGTAAAGAGAGAGAGAGAGAGAGAGAGAGAGAGAGAGAGAGAGAGAGAGAGAGAGAGAGAGAGAGAGAGAGAAAGAGAGAGAGAGCGAGAGAGAGAGAGGGAGGGAGGGAGGGAGGGAGGGAGGGAGGGAGGGAGGGGGAGAGAGATAGTGTGTTAAATATTAATATTTTAAATATGAAATGAAGCTATGATACAAGATCACTAAAGAAGTTTGAAAAGGCCTTTAAAAAAGATCCAAAGAGTTCTTCACATTGCAGTAAAATACTCCAAGGATCAAGGGAGTATTTTTTAATTAATTAACTACCTAACTAATTAATTTTTATTACTTTTATTTTCTTACAGCATAGTACTTGCCCATCCTCCCACAGTTCCTCATCCCATTTCTCTTTCCCTGTGTCCAAGAGGATCCCTACCCCCACCCTCACAAGGCCTGCCCACTCTCTGGGACCTCAAGTCTCTCTAGAGTTAGACATGTCTTTTCCAACTGAGGCCAGACCAGGCAGTCCTCTGCTGTACATATGTTGGGGGCCTCATATTAGCTGATGTATGCTGCCTCGTTGGTGGTCCAGTGTCTGAGAGATCTCAGGGGTCCAAGTTAGTTGAGACTTCTGGTCTTCCTATTGGGTCTTCCTCCTCCTCAGTTTCTTCCAGCCTTCCCCTAATTTAACCTTAGGGGTACATGACTTTAGTCCATTGGTTGGGTGTAAGTATCTGCCTCTGTCTCAATCAGCTGTGGGTTAGTAACCCTGTTACCCCACTTGATGCCTTCCCTGTCCTTCTACTGGAGGTAGACTCTACAGGTTCCCTCTCCCCAGTGTGAGGCATTTCATCTAAGGTCCCTCTCTATCCAAAGTCTCTCAGCTCCCAGGTCATTAGTACTTTCTAGAGGGTCCCCCTACCTCATGCCCCACCACCCAGGCCTCATATTTACATTTATTCTGCTGGCCCTCGGGGCATCTCTCCTGTCTCCCCCTACCATACCTGATCATCTTCCCCTTTTCCCTCCCTCGCTTCCCTCTGCTATCCAGGTTTCTCCATCTCTGTTTCCCATGATTGCTTTCTTCTCCCTCCCAAGAGGGATTGAGGCATCCTCATTTGGGCCCTTCTGCATGTTAACTCTCTTGAGTTCTGTGCATTGTGCCCTAGGTATTCCATACTTTGGGGGCTAATATCCACTTTTAAGTGACTACAACCCATGCATTTCCTCCTGGGTCTGAGTTACCTCACTCAGGATGATTTTTTTTTCTAGTTCTCTCCATTTGCCTGAAAAACTCAGGATGTTTCCCCATATCTATTCACTATAGTACTCAAAGTTCTAGCTAGAGCAATAAGACAACAAAAGGAGATCAAAGGGATACAGATTGGCAAAGAAGAAGTCAAGACATCACTATTTGCAGATGATATGATAGTATTATACATAAAATGACCCCAAAAATTTTATCAGAGAATTTATATAGCTGATAAATAGCTTCAGCAAAGTGGCCAAATATAAAATTAAGTTAAACAAATCGATAGCCTTCCTTTATACAAATGATAAACGGACTGAGAAAGAAAATAGGGAAACAACACTCTTCATAATAGTCACAAATAATATGAAATATCTTGGGGTAACTCTAACCAAACAAGTGAAAGATCCATATGACAAAAACTTCAAGTCTCTCAAGAAAGAAATCAAAAATGACCAGAGAAAATGGAGACATCTCCCATGCTCATGGATTGGCAGGATTAACATAGTAAAATGGCCATCCTACCAAAAGCAATCTACAGATTCAATGCAGTTCCCACCAAAATCTAACACAATTCTTCACAGACATGGAAAAAGCAATTCTCAGTTTCATCTGAAAAAACAAACAAACAAAAAAACAGGACAGTGAAAAAAATTCTTTTTTCTTTTTGCCTCAGGTTTATCTGTATAAACAGCATGGAACACTGGTGACCTGCACATAGTGTGTAGGCAGATGTGCTACAGCTGTCTGTCTGTCTGTCTGTCTGATTGTCTGTCTGCACACAGGCAGAAAGAAGCCTTTTCCTTTGGGGCCTGCCCGGGGGCCTGGGCACCTTTCGGAGCCTGAGCTGGAGCCGCAGCCTGGGCCTCAGCTGGAGCTGTGGCCTCTACCTTGGTTTGAACCTTGGGTTTTAGTTGGTAGAGCCTATGGCCCTTGGCCATGTGGCTTAAAATCCATTTCCCAAGCTTGGGGTAAGCGATGAAAACCAGACAGCTATGTTTGCAGCTGGGGCCCTTTGGCATCTTGGGCTTGATGGCCTCAGGCATCACAAGGGCCTTGATGGCCTCTGTGCGTGCGCTCATCGCTTTTGTATCTTTTCCAGGCCCTTTGTGCTTCTTGGCAAAGGGCATGTTCCTCAGGAACTTGGGGTCAACCCCCTTAAGAGATTCATATCTTTGTGACCGGGGTTTCTTGATGCCATTTCTGTGCCACTTGTGGGACTGGTGGTGTGTGGTGTGGTTCTTAGACTTGGCCATGTCTGCACAGCAACCCGAGACTCCTGCACTGCCTGAGACAGGAAGAGCAAACAATTCTCAATAATAGAAGAACTTCTGGAGAAATCACCATCCACGAAGTCAAGTTATACAGCAAAGCAATCGTGATAAAAACTGCATGGTATTGGTACAGAGACAGACAGGCAGATCAATGGAATAGAATTGAAGACCCAGAAATAAACCCACACATTTATGGACACTTGATCTTTGACACAGAGGCCAAAAATATACAGTGAAAAAAAGCATCTTCAATAGATAGTGCTGGTCTAACTGGAAGTCAGCATGAAGAAAATTAAAATAGATCTGTATTTATCACCTTGCACAAAGCTCAAGTCCAAGTAGATCAAGGACCTCAACATAAAACCAGATACACTGAATCTAAGAAAGTGGAAGAGAAAAAAAGAGAAAAGTGGGAAAGAGCCTCGAGAACTCCAATGGTTCAGGCTCTAAGATCAAAAATTAATAAATGATACTCCATGAAATAAAAAACTTCTGTAAGGCAAAGGACATAATCAATAGGACACATTGACAACTTACAGATTAGAAAAAAACCTTCACTAACCCCACATCTGATAGATGGCTAATACCCAAAATATATAAAGAACTCAAGATGCTAACCTCTAAAAACTAAACGAACCAATTTAAAAAATGGAGTATAGAGCTAAACAGAGAATTCACAACAGAGGAATCTTGAATGGCCTAGAAGCACTTAAAGAAATGTTCAAAAAGTCCTTAATTATTAGGGAAATGCAAATCAAAATGACCCTGAGATTCCATCTCACACCAGTCAGAATAGCTAAGATAAAAACTCAGGTGACAGCAGATGCTGGCGAGGATGTGGAGAAAGAGGAACACTCACTCCTCCATTGCTGGTGGGACTGCAAGCTCTTAGGACCACTCAACTCCAGGGAGTATGACAATCAAAGGGAGTAGCATGCAGAAGTGCCTGGAAAGTGAGTTGCAAAGCTGTGTCTGGCTCCAGGGTGGATACTGTTTAAAAAATAGAAACAGCTTGTTTTCAAGGGATGAGGTGAATCCCCAAACAACTGCTGACCCCACAACTACCCCTGTCACACACATACCCAGTGCACACTGCAGACAGAACAAGAAGCCACGTGCTCATAAAGCCGAGGAGCCCAATCTGACACGGGTAAACTGTCTTCACAACCGTCTAGCGCTGTCAGTCTTACAAATAGAACACGTCGCTTTGAAAATAATTTCTTCCCCCAATTCCAGAAATTTGTTTGCCAACCCCCTTCTGTAGTAAAAATAAGAGAAGATATTTGATCTCTCAGAGTCCACTACAAAAGCAAGATGCTTCCTAGAGGCTAGATTCTTGGGGATGGGATGGGGGCACGGTTCATTTAAGAGTCAGCTTCATATTTAAAGCCTTTGTGCATCAAAACTACAATTAGAATGTGCATTAATTTCCATTTATTCTACACACTCTGCAGATAGTCATTAAGTTTTTATCATGGGCTCATCTGTGACAACTGTGATCAAGAATTCTTGTGTTAAGTGTCTTTTATTTCTGTTGCTCAGAACAGTGAAATGCTGCAAAAACAAAACCAAAACAAAGTAACCCTCTGAGGGTTCCACATCTCTCTCATCCATTTGATCTCCACTGACATAAATATCAGATATTCATTTCTACCATGTGATTGAGGAACAATTGGCATGCCGTAACTAATTATAGCGCAGGTCCCAGAAATGATCGATGGGGCCGCGGGGGTTCTGAAGATGAGCCCAGCATCGGAGCATTCCATCACTCTTGATAGAATCAGAACGGAACTTTCCATTCTAAAGCGAAGTAGGCTAGAGAGAAAGGAAAGCTGCAAGCATTCCCTCACTGATCTAAAACTCAGGCATCTGTGTTTTTACTGTCTTTTGGGAGCTGTTCTCTGGCTATTCAGGACGTGAGAAGCTGGAGCTGTGGCAGCCAGTAAGGCAATTTGTGTTACTAAGCCTGTTCAGTGCTATCAAAGGAGCTGTCACCGGTTTGCCCACAGCAGACTGTCTTCAGTCAGATATCCTGCCTCACTATTACAGCCCCCTACAGAGTTCAGCTTCAAGTCCACAGTTCATTTAAAGAGTCCTGTGTGAGTGTTGCTTAGATACTAAAACCTCCGACTTGTAGTACTTCATACTTCTGGCCACCTCAGCTTGATGTTTTTCTTCTTACATTATCACACCCTCAACCTGAAATTTACAACCCTCCGGGAAAGTAAATTCCCTTCAGACAGGAAGGAAAAGCAGTGTAGCATCTTCCTCCTGTTAAATCATCATTTCACAAGTAAGCACTCTGGGATTCTGGAACACACAGACTAGGTGTTTTATGTTTGACAGAAGCTCCCTTTGCTGCCCGTGTCTGGGTTCCTTTCGGGATGAGCTCCTCAAACCACTCCTTAAGGATTTTGAAACTCTGTGGCTGTTAGAAAGCAACTGAAAACTGATGCAGTAGACTGCAAAAAGATTTTCTTTGGAGCAAGATGTTCTCAGTTCTCTTGTGAGATGCTTCTTTGTTATTTATGAGCCAACAGTGCCCTTAGCTACAAGAACAAAAGTCAACAAGTGTCTTCCAGGGCCACTGTGAAGTAGGTAAACCCTGAAGCTGGAATTCTGAATAAGAAACCAACAGTTTCACGCACAGGCTTGGAGAAGCTTGTCAGCCAGAAAACACAAAAGGAAGGCTTCTCCACAGCCTGTGCCTGGAAAAGTTTAGTACAAACTTGCAGTCACTTAAGTTCACTTCCTGCCTGCTGGCCCCATCACATGCCTTCCTTAAAGCAATGGATTTCCTTTGGCAGGCAAGAAAGGAATTTTGTCATTTTCAGGGAGCAGGGTGGGTGAAGGGGATAACATTTCAAATGTAAATACAGAGAGTATCTAATAAAAAAAATTTAAATCTATCCAGGATCCCAGGAGAGGTAAAAAGGTCCTAAGCAAGCAAAAAGAGAAACACAAAAAATGCTAAAAATTTTATAGTGAAAGTTATTAAAAAGGCAATTTTATCTGTTTTGAAAAGCTGTGATGTGCTGTACCTTTATGTCGGCCAACTTTTGTTCCCTAACTGTCATGGCACCAATTTGTGGGTAGTTTTGTACTTTCTAATTTTAAACAGCAGCCACCAAACTTTTGGTCATGGAACTATTTGTAAGGAAAGAAGAAAAAACAAAGTGGCATTTGTCAGTGAGTACATGCAGGGTGAGAATTTCACCATTGTTTGTCTCCGTGGCAACGATAGGACATGTTACTCCAGGCAGCAGAAGCCTCTGTAGAAACCTCCACCTGCTATACTGAACAGACACCCATGACCTGCTCAGAGAAGACCAAGGCCCCCATGACACATTGAGAGCACGTCCCCTGTACCCATCAAGTGACACCTGCAACTTGTCCTGTGACACCTCTGTGCTTTATTTATTCTCACCCAGCTAATGTGTAGGTGCAAAGCCCGTGTGTTCATTCAGAGAAGGTCTGAGTCCTCCGTGCCCTGGTCCATATCCATATGCCCTGGAGGAACAGAACCCTTATCATAAATGCCTGTCACGGCCACTATCACTATCACGTGGCAGGAGAAGAGCATTCCTTAGTGAGAACGCTCATGATGAACACGTACACACGTGATGGTTTGTTGTTGCTGTTGGTGGTGGCGGTGGTGCATGTATGCGTGTGTGAGCCTGTGTGTGTGTGTGTGTGTTTGTGTTTGTGTGTGTATGTGTGTGTATGTGTGTGTGTATGTGTGTGTGTGTGTATGTGTGTGTGTATGTGTGTGTGTGTATGTGTGTGTGTGTGTGTGTGTTTGTGTGTGTGTTGCAATACAGTAATATTGAAGGCATGGCCATTGTTTGGACCTCCTTCACATTTGTTTCTGTGATAGGACAATCAATCCTAAGTATGCTTCCTGACAAAACAGCCTTCAAGAACATCATTTTTTAAATGAGACCCACAGAAGGCTTTGTTCAAGGTCATGTGAAGGTCACCTTCCTCCTTAGTTTTTGGTCAAAGACGCCTGAGCAGTCTGCAGGCTCATGGCTACAGGTATCTGCATTCTAACAAAGCTCCCCTGCTCCCCTCACCCTGATTCATATGCGGGCAAGAAATTCTGAAATGATTAATCACCAGTCTTAATGCTCTCTGGATAAGGCGGCAAACCACCTCTTATCTTAAATCTTAAGTCTCCCTCAGAGCTCCTGCTGAGTCACATCTGCAGCAGCTTGGCTCGCAGGAAGCCTTGGAGTTCATGATAATTTATTTAGAAAGCGGCTAGGGGATATTAATAATAATTCTTTACTTGGAAGGTATTAAATTACAGAGATAAATTAGTAGCCTGTGTGACAATTGGAGAATTGAAGGGCTTCGTTCCAGCGTCTGCTCTTTTCAGATGTGTGGCTAGGGTTAGAAGGAGAGGAGGAATTGCAGAGCTGAGCTGGAGAAGGGTTTTCTGGACCTTCTCCAAAGTACCTGCGTCAACTAGTTAACTAGCACAAACCTGTTCACAGGGGAGGTAACAAGGCAGGGACGGAGCTGCCGGCATTTGAGAGGACGGGTCAGGAGATATAGTCACTGACCTTAGTCTGCCCGCCATTGCTAGCCATGAAACGCTTGGCCTCAACCAGTTCACTAAAATTGTTAAATCTTGGGTTTCTCTGTGAGCAAGGGTAAGACCACTTCCGGCCAGGCATTCTGGGAAATCGTAGTCTTCGGCCGCAAGCTTTAAGGTTTGCCTTTTGCAGACAGACATCCTCCTGAGTGGGAACTGGAAGATCTAGTGGATTTCACTGAAAGGCCATTTCGCTCCAAGGTTAAAGACTCCTGCCATACCTCAGCCAGCAGTGTGGGGAGGTGAGGGAAAGAAAAGGAATCAGAAGCCAGCCACGCCTGGGAAAACTCACCTCTCACTTCCAGACTGAGAGGACACCTCAGTATGGGGTTAGTCATGTTTGCAAAGCGTGCTCTATTTCAGCCAGGAATTCTCCACTCAGGATGCTAAGTCCGGTAAGTGGCCTGTAGGCTTACACACATCCATTTTCCCGGGAAATGCTTCTCTGCTGGTTTGCCTGTAGAGGTGATCATTCTAGTTTCTCCTTGTAAAAAATTATCAAAGATGACAGTTCTCTATCCAATACTATAAAATGTGTGTTTAGAACAGAGAATTAAAATCTTTTGTTTCCCCACCTGGTAGGACTTTTAGAAGAGTGTTTTAATTCTCTTCATTCAGTAAAACCTTTGTTTACACAAAGCCCACTGCTCTATTCTAGGAACCTGATGCTCTGGACCAGTGACCCTTTCTCCCTCCTCCTTCATTTCCTGTGTGGCAATCCTTTTGAGACTAACCAAATGGATAAGATTGTGAGGTCAGACTCCAGCCAGTGGGGAAAACCCACAGCCCCATTGCAAGCTAGAATGAAACCCAAATGCACGTCCTGTCATCCTGTGTCTGCTCTCCAAGCTCACCCTCATGATGGAGAAAGTTTGCCTGGTCCAGTCATCTCGGATGGAATGGTCCTCTCTTCCTCTGCAACCCGACTTGTCTCTAACATCCTGAACATGGCTCAAGGTATAAAAATGGTGACTATCGAATAATTTGGAGCCCAAAAATTACTCAGTTCTAATCATAAGTAGAACTCAAACAAATGCAGTCACTTCTCACTCTTCTGAGAAAAATATGTTTATTGCAAGTCTATTAATGGGAAAGAAGCTGGTCCTCAGACTTAAAGTATACAGGCCAAAGTAATATATACAAAAAAGTTGGAAAACAAAGGTCTGTTTAGAGAATTATTTGATATATAGGTGACTCTTCTAAGAAACATAGTCAGTCATTGGACTGGCTTGACAAACATCTGTTGGGCAAGAACCATCCTTGAGCCACAATCTTCAAGATGGCAGCAGGGAAGGCCGTGCAAAGCAAGCATGGTGCCTGCTTAATTCGTTCCAGCTTTTAACAACTCGTGAGCACCAAATTTGACAGAGTTTTGATGGAGATGGTTCACTCTAGCTCACAAGAGCAGAGTGTTGAAATTTCAGGATGTTTGTTAGCAACTTTATTAGTAAGTTTATTCCCCTTGCCAGGACTGGCTCATTAACTGTCATATCACTCATACTGTGACAAGATATCTCAAGTAGACAGACAAGGGATACCTAAGCACATTGGGGTGGGGCAGGGGTCTTGAAAAAGAACATTGCTGGTATAGCATACAGAGATGCACTTTAAACATAGCACGAGAAATTTGGCAAAGCTGTTGACTTCTACAAAAAGGTGTGTGGTTACTCAAAGTAGCTTAGCAAGCACACCCAGAAAGGGAGTATTCTTTGTGTTCTAAGACAGGTGGTGACAGGGTCTTACTCCATTGGTGGGGCTGGACTCACAATCTGACTTGGTTGGCTAATTCATCATTTTCAGTAAGAAGTAGAGAGTCTCAGAAAACACCTGGCATCCAGGGGTTGGGCAAACAGAAACATGGAAAACTGTCATAGGAAGAGGTTTATAGAATACTGGCCCCCAGCAGGCTAACCATCTTTGAAAGAAAAACTACAAAAGCCCAAAATGTTCCTCACAGTCTTCCTCTCTTTCTCATATACCTTTATCCTTTTTCTTTTTTTGATTCAGCCAACAAATTCTGGTTGCCTCTTATAATAGTGATTTATTGTTGGGATGAGTTACTGGGGATACTTGGTGAGAACAGTCTTGCCTCTAACACAGGAAATAATTGTTCCATCTATCACTTTAGAGTGGCCAAGGGTTTACTCTGCTGAGCTGGATGTTAGGGTTCCGTTGAGGTCAGAAAATTTTTTGGGGGGTTGCCAGAAGTGGTTTGCTCTAAACAAGTCTTTCCTGCTACACTAACAGGAAGAGAGATTGTGTAACAGCCATGGAAGATACCATGATGGCTTCTTTTTCACTTAGCCTTTCTGTGAGGACTTATTTTCTCTTTAGCTTCTTTCTCAACCATCTTGAATGTTTATCCTGAAAGTTTATAGTTAGACACAAATGACTAAAAACATTTGCAGGTAATTAAGTATGAGTGTACTGGTCACACAGCATACAAAATATTTGGATGAACTAAATAGTTAACGAGAGATTGACTAAGGAAGTCATGGCTTTGTCATGAGTAAATCTAACATGAGAAGATTCTCATGAAACACTGTATAGAGGAAAGCAGGGTGTAAAGTAATATTTTGATGCCAGATATGGCTATGAGCTTAAAGATAAGTAATTATATAAATATGTATATAGAGACTATAAGTAATTAAAAATAAATATATTCATCTATACAATTTATACATATACATACATGTGTACATATACATAAGCAAGGAGCCACTCTAGGCTGAGAGAAAGAAGTTCATGAACGTGAGGCTCAAGCTCTCTTGCCCTCTTGTGCTTTTGTTCTCTTGCTCTCCCCCCTTCCCCTCCCTTCTCTCCTCACCCCTTCTCTCTGCCTCTACTCTTAACTCTCTCCATGACCTGAATAAACTCTATTCTGTACTAAAAGAAAGAAAGAAAGAAAAAAAGAAAGAAAGAAAGAAAGAAAGAAAGGCTCAAATTCTCAGCTGCTGATGAGACTTTGGCGTGCACACACATTTGTGTGAAGGTATACATGTGACAGGAATGAAAGTGTAAGAATATGTGAATGCATGAGGAGGGCACAGGTCAATATATAGATAGGTAAGTAGGTAGATAGACAGACAGACAGACGGGCTATGATTCTCATGAGCCATCCATCCACCTTGTTGTTTATTGGTTGTTTGGTTTGTTGAGACAGGATTTTACTTTTTATCTCTGATCAGCCTGTAACTGTCTATGTATGCCAGGCTAGCTTCAAACTCACAGAATTTGCCAGTCTGCTTCCTAGCTGTCTTCTCGGGGTTTTGATATAGGATCTTGCCCTGGGTTCTGAGGTTTTCCAGTTAGCCTGGGGTAGATGACTACTGAGTCCCAAGACTCTGCTTCTACCTCCTCAGCACTGGGACTGATAGAACATACCATGCCTGGCCATTTATCTTTGACACATGTTCCAGATCTAACTCAGGTCCTAAAACTTGTGTGGCCAGTACTTATCCAACTGGTAGAGAGCATTGAGCTAGTTGGGGGCACTCTCCCTTAACTTCTTTCAGAGATTTCAGTACTAGCCCATGGCCTTTCCCACTGTCTACAGTAGCCACCTGCCTGCCAGACTAGCAGGTGTAAGTAACTATTTACAAAGCCAGTGTGCTCCCAAAATCATCTTGATAGGCTGAGGGACTTGGTGAACTGAACATCAATCTTTACAACAAACTACCTGTTACAGATATGTCAACATTGACACCCCAGGAAAATGATCAGGGAACTTTATAAAAATACTAAGGCCAGAACTGCACACCTAGAAACCATGAGCCTTGTGTAGACCTGGAAGACCTGGATCTTGACAGCATCAAGAATTTGTTAGGTGCAACCAGAATTGAAAACCATAAAGAATGTGCCACAGGTAGACCAAGGGTCTACCTTTGATAGTGCTTCTAGAAACACAGAAAGAAGCATAATTACACACACACCCCACATGCAGGCACACACACACCACATGCACACACACATACACACACATGGAAGTTCTATATGTAAGGGTATTTCTGCCTGCCAGAAAAAAAGTTAAACTAATTAAGTAAGAAAATGTTACCTAATAAAACTACTAAAATTTTAAAAATAAAACGTGGGACCCAGGAACACGTTCTAGCTGACTGCGAGAGAGAAGCAATCTGACTGACATTGTACTTTATAACAGCCATGTTTTATAATGTTTAATGCAAGAGGACAATTGAATAATTTAGCCAAGTGCAAAGAAGGAAGGAAAGAAAGAGGGACAATTATTTATGTGCCTTACATTCAGTCTATCTGATCTTAGACATATATATACTGAACAAATATTTTTCCCATCACCAGTTTTCTGAGAACTATTGAACAAACCATACTTTTCTGGACATCTTGAAACTAGAAAATGTAGATGTTGTTGAGCGTGGAATACACATTTATGAACAGAAGTACTTTTTCTTCTTTTTTTCTTTCTTTTGTTTCTAGGAAAGTTCGGGTTCTGAAAAAGCCTGCAGGAAGGTTTGGTTTGTCTGTTATCATCCAGGGCTGTCAAGGTCATAACTAAATTATCTGCAGGAAGCTTTATCTTCCTTATCCAACTGCTAAACCTCTAATTTGTTTTATCTAAATTCATTACCTACGGCCTTCTGCATAGTGTAGAGGCTGACAGCTCCGTCTCACTTCTAACTCGGCCTTGCGTGTGTTTTTCACTGATGACCATGTGAATGCTGAGCTTGGAATGGAAATGCATGTATAGCACTCAAGTGTTGAAACCTAGCATGTATGGCAGGCTATTAGGAGAGGAGGCCTCTGGGAGATGATTATGTCTCACGGCAGAGACCTCATGACGGGGATTGGTGCCCTGACAAAAGAACTTCTGCAAAACACAGGTCCTGGGATGTTTGTTGCCTGGAATTCTATTCTGTGAAGCAAATTTTGCCTGATTCTTAAATAAACAGAGAGAACTGGAAAGTATTTTAAACTATGCTTTAAGAATCTAATCAAAATTAATTTGCCCTTAAAGTTTTAATAATTCAAGATCTCTGCTGGGACACACAGTGGAGAGTTGTCTTTTGTAATATTATTATTATTTCTCTGTTAGCTGGTCCTACTTAGGCTTTCTGCATCTCCTTAGTAAGTTGTGTTAACTATGAATTTATCCATTTCTAATTTATTTACAGAAAGTTAAACAATGTCTTTGAGGATTTTCAGAGGCTCCTGCCACCCAGTCTTCCTGTTCCTGAACCACAGAGCATGCTGATTTGCTTGTTCACAAGTTTAATCAGGATTTTTTGTCCATTTTGTTGATTTTCCCCTATAGAACCAGATTTTGTCCTTAAATTTTTAGTTTTCCTTTGTGTTTATTTACTGATTGATTACTTCCTGTTTTAACTTTTTAGTTCCATTTTTATATTATGTTTGTGTAATTCACTGATTTTTCAATCTATGAGCAAGGTTACACCATACACTCCGTAATTCTGTTCTAATATCAGAGACTTTCTTCTGAGGATATAATCTGATAGAGAATCTGAGAATGCTATATCTACATGCAGACTATGAGTTGATTTAATAGTATTAAATAAATTCATTCCATTACATATCAATGAGAATAAAGGAGTCAAATCCACAAATCTCAATGCTGTCTCCAAAAACCAAACCAAACAAACAAACAAAATCAAAAACAAAAAAAAAAAGAGTAAAATCAGAAGATTACAAATATCTTTAAAGCATCCCAATGTTATGCGTCTTGCTCTTCCTCCCTCCCTTCCTTTACAGACTGTCTGCTATGACCCTTCTTTTCGGAAAGATTAAAGCCTAGTACAGTAACAGGCTTTCTGTGCTGACAGCTTCGCAGAAACTGTTGAGAGCGGCCGTTTCCCCTCTGTCAGCAAAACCACAGAGATTTAGGACATGAGTTAATGGTGTTTTAAGACGAATGCTGTGTACAAATGAGTAATTTACCCATCAGTCTAAAACCGATTTAGAAATGGATTTTAAGAATCACTAAATAACGGTAACTTGAAGGTGATCCAGAGAAGCGTCAGAAAGATAATTAGGGGACTCGAAAAACAAAATTTATGAAGCAACGTTGGAGGAAAAATCCTGCCCAGCAAAGAAACTGAGAGACGGAGACATCGCTTTCATGTCCATCAAAGCTGCAGAGAAGAAAGGTGCTGACTCAGGATCGCCATCGATGACACGTAAGAAAAAACGATGTGGGGAAGACGGGGATCAAGAGGGGGGGGGTTGGGGGCAGGGAGCAGATGACACTGGACTTACTGTACAGGTCCTTGTAGCAAGAGTCGTCAAACCCAGTGTCTGCGATGGAATTTAAATGCAACCCAGCCCGGAAAGGGTTGAGAGGCCCTGACTTCCAGGCTCCTCTTACCCTGTGTCTAAGATAGACTTAAATGCGGGTGAATTTAAAGCTAAAACCACCACATTGTCCGCAGTCATCCTCTGCCCATCGCCCAACAATGGGGCAGTCCCTATAAACATTTATGAGGCAGCATAGCAAAGGTTGGCTCCAGCCAGCAATTTGACAAAAGGAGCGTCAGGCTGGTCCTCTCCATACAGATTTCAACAAAGGGAATGCATTGTGTCCTGTAAGCCCAGTTCCAGTGGTTTCTTGGATTATCAAAACAATTTGCTTGAGTTGGGGCTTTCTCTTAATAACAAATCCTAACCATCACCACAAAATGGTCTTCTGTAAGGGATGCCCACAATTGATTTTGCAATTACACCTCACAGAGATGCTTCTTATTATATCAACACCTGTCATATTATGGCTGTGGACAAGAGAAGAGAAACTTACCCACAGCAATGTGCTAGAAAGATTCAGACAGTGAAGCAACATGGGAAAGAAACGGAATTCCAGCTAAATTCATTGCCAGGCCCAAAATATCACATAAATACATCCTGCCACCAAGTCATGATTTTTTTAAGTTTAATTGTGGGTAAAAATGTATCATATAACATAAAATTAGAATCTTGATAATGTTTAAGTATTCAGTAGTACATGAGGTATACTCATCAACCTGCAGAATTTTTTCATCTTGTGAAATGCTACTTTTTTAAACAAACACCTACTATATCCAACCCCAGCCCTAAAAACAGTGCTCTCTCTCTCTCTCTCTCTCTCTCTCTCTCTCTCTCTCTCTCTCTCTCTCTCTCTCTCTCTCCCTCCCTCCCTCCCTCCCTCCCTCCCCCCCCCTCTCTCTCCAGCCCCCATTACCACCCACTTCTATAAAAAATGGTATTAGTCAAGTACTAATGCTCTACTGGTTTATCTTACTTAAGCATACTAATTTAGGCATAACAGAAAAGATTAAACATGGTAGGTGTATTTGATATTAGGTCTTCTTTAAATGTAGAAGTAACCTGTTCATACTTTATGATCATAGTGTGTATAAATATAAAATGTTTTCTTTTTATATTTAGGCCAGTGAAGACATTCTGGAGAGTAACATTCTGATAATAATTAATCCACAAAGGTCCATCCTCAGTCCACACGATCTCACTCTTGGGCTTGTAGCCCAGAGAAAACAATACACAGTCCTGGAGAATTTTCGTGGCAGATGTATAGCGGCAGAAAATGGGCAATCTTTGTATCCATGCTGGGGAAACCATAAGTAAAACACGCCGTGTGCTGGTTACTGAGTCTCCTGGAAGCCAAGCAGTCAGATTCTGCGGGCTCTGCGTCCGGGGATCCCGGCAACTCTCGGGAAGATGGCCGTGTGCTGTTAAGTGCACACTCTAGTCACGCTAGCCTCCTGGCTGTCGCAACATATCTTGGTTCGCCATTTGGTGGCTTTGTGGTGGCCTTTGGATCTTTAAAGCTTAGATTTAGCCTTTCCTGTGATTCCCAGCTGCTAATTGCCTTCTGATAAACCCATTTAAGCTTTCTTCCCTGACCGAAATTACCAAACATTCGTCTATCTTCAAAAAGGAGACCCAGGTTGTGGCTCGTCTGAACCTGACCTGCAATGTGGATTTTTGAAACAGAGAAACATTTAGGTTTTTTATTTCTTGGCTAAAAATAACACTTTGGTGTCTAATGCGTTTCATGGCTAGTGAATTTGGTGTAAATAATAAAGGGGCTTGAAAATAAATATTCAATATCTCCAACTATATACAAAATACTTAGAAACATAATCTGATTTATCGCCAGGCACGAATAGGGTTCTATTTACACCCATCTGCTTTGCGCAAGACTTTCAGGCACCTCAAGGGAGAGCTTAAATTATGTTCTGTTTATTTTTGTTTTATTTTATACTCCTGGCTAAAGTGCTGTGTGCTTTCTTCATCTATCTCTTTTTCCTTTACCTTACATGAAAGGAATTCGGGTGTCTTGGGAACCTTAAAGGAACATCTCGGATGTCCCGGAAGTACCCGCATCACTGTTTAGGAGAGGCACGGTCCTCCTTGCCCTTACAAGGTGAGTTTAGCAGGTCTTTTTCCAGCCGACTTTGACATAAAAGGAGAGACAAGACATAATGCTAGACTTACAGAGAAGAGCACGGTGCTATCATTTTATAAAGATTATGCATTCTTGTAACAGCGCCTGGACCAGTATTGAGTTCCAAGGAGGAATTAAAAAGGTCCAGAAAGTCGGGGAAAAGAAGCCTCTGCTGAGAGCGGGGACCGTCCTTGCCACAGCCACAGGCCCCTGTGCAGTGCACACGGCTAGACCTTCCTCATCTTCAGCCTTACACGCTACCACTGGCTATTTCCACAGGAGGGAGAAAGCAGGGATTGAAAGAAATCTGTTCTCATTTGCCAAGACTACACCTGGAAAAATGGAAAATTATTTCTTACTATTCTAGATAGAGTAAATCACAGCCGCATGGCTTTTCTTATTCATTTAAGTTATATACTATTGAACCGGGGAATGAAGAAGAGTTGTGTTCTAGACTTGTTGGTTCTAAACCTTGAACCTTTCAAGTGGGTTTCTTTTGCCTCCCAACCGCTCTCTTCTCTTTCTCTGAGCAGGTGGGGGCTCCCCTTGGTACCCCCCAATCACCTTAGTACTTAAAGTCTCTGTGAGGCCAGAGAAGACCGCCCAGCCTGCAGAGCATATCCCAGGTACAGATGACAGCTTTGGGACAGCCCCTGCCTGCTTCAGTTGTTCAGGACCCACATAAAGGTCAGTCTGCACACCTGCTACATATGGACAGGGAGGCTTGGTCTAGCCCATGTATGTTCTTGGGTTGGTCATTCAGACTCTGAGAGCCCCAAGGGTCCAGGTTGGCTGACTCTGTTGGCCTTTCTGTGGAGTTCCTGTTCTCTTTGGGGTCCTCAATCCTTCCTCCTAATCTTCCATAAGAGTCCCCAAGCTCTATCCGCTGATTGACTGTGTGTGTTTGTATGTGTCTGAGTCAGTTGCTGGGTGGAGCCTCTCAGAGGACAACATGGTCCTTTCTGCAAGCATAAGAGAGTATCATTAATAGTGTTGGAGATTGGTGTGGTATTTTTATCATCCACATAATAGCTATCAAGTTCTAAAACCAATATCTGCTCCCTCTGCCCCTCTCACCCCCCAAAAACTTGCTACCAGGCATGTTGGTGTTCCTTCAGTAAATATCAGGTGCAAATGTCTGCTGCATTGACACGTGTATAATAAATACAGTGTGCTTCAAGGAGAGTTCGATTGATTGCTGGCCCACAGTGAACGCAGAAGACAATGGGGCACAGAGCTCAACAGAGAGGCAGATGATCCTGTGTTTCATTATTCCCCATCCTTGCTGAAGATGCAGTAATTCAACTGTAACCACCTTGCAGATCCCATGTGGGTGTTTCGCTTGGTGCCTTTGCTCTAATTCCAAGGACTTCATACATGATGGAGAATAATGTGTGGAGACTGGTTAATTAGGAAAGAAGGGAACTGTGCCTCTTGGCTACTCAATCACAAGACACAGATCTGGCTTCTGCTGTAGTATGGGCTCTGCAGTAGATATAGTGACACTAGGTATAACTATGTACACCCTAGCATTTTGTTTTGTTTCTGGGATTATTTTATAGGCTGGGCACTTCTGTTTTAATAACTGAATATAAGCCTAATGCTTATAGATTGTATTAGAAACAGAAAGTGATGTGTTGTGCTTTCAAATAGAATATTCTGAAATAACACCAAATTATAAAGTGAATTATTTAACCCTTTGATGAGAAATCACTTTTCAGACCAATCGGGTGTACTAATGACTACTTACTTGGGTGAGACATTAAGTCTTAGCTTTGATTTTGAGAAGATTCTGGGGTCTTGAGTGATTTTTTTCAGTTCTAATATTTTATAAAAGAATTCATAAGTTTTTATATAATGGCAAGAAACACCAGACAAGAGAATTCTTAGTAACTTCCAACCTTTGCACAGCTGTTCTTTGGTCATGAAGAATGGCTTTAGGAACCCTTAGATGCCAAAGCCTACAGATACTTGGGTCCCTTGTATGAGATTGTATTATGACACTTGCATGTAACTCATGCAGACCCTCTTATATATATTAAAGGATCTCTTAATTGTATATAGCACCTACTAGAATTAAACATGTATCCATGTACATGTTCAATTAGACAAATTTTTAAATATTTTTTATTTGCAAGTGGTAGTATCCACAGATTTGGGAATCTAAGAGTATTTGTTGACAACTCAACTCTGTGGGATGACAACCTTCTCAGGATGATATGACAAGTACCATCCTTATAAAGATGATAAGTTCTGCCGAGTATCCAAAAATCACCCTAAAGCATCTCCCAATCATCAAGTAAAGATTGTTTTCTATGTCAAGGCTTTCTCCAGTGACCGCGCGGACATCTGAGCTCCATCGACCACTGCTAAGCAACAATGTTCAATGCTGTAACAAGCCCATCAGGGGATTCTGATGCAGACATTCTCAAATTTTCCTACCCTGAGAATTTTCATGACTTTCTACTAAGCAATATATATGCTCCTGGCCAGGGGCCATTTCTTACAGTTTGTAAAATTCCTACTACCTCTGTAAGAGGCACACAAACCAAAAGAAGCCCAATCAAGTCATTAGTCTAAATTATTAGGGTTTCTGGTCTCTATTTTTCTTTCTTAAATAGTTATGTATAGAAATATTCTATCTTATAATTAGCACAGATCCATTTTGATATTTCAAGAGTATTGTATTTCTTCCAAGTGGCTGGGCTTTTGAAGCCTTTCATCCTTGTTCCTCTCTATTTTGCATCTTTTCAAAGATGTGGCTCCTGTAAAACTTCAAGTCCTGTTTAGTCCCACCCTGTCCCTAAATGGTAGACACAGAGACAGCTAAAATATGGTTTCTCAAGGGATAGAGAGATGGCCTCACCATTTAGAATACTTGTTCTTTCTGAGGACTGGGGCTCTACTCCCAGCATCCATGTGAGATATCTCACAACAGCTGCTTTCTCCAGCATTAGAGGATCCCTTCCCTTTTGGTATCCATCACACACACACACACACACACACACACACACACACAAACACATGATAAATACAGTTTGTTTAAAAGGTTTTAAAACATGGTTTCTCAGATGATTCTAGCACTGTAGACAAACTGTGACATGCCACACAGTATTCCCATGACAGAATACATTTTTCATAAAGTGAAGAACAAGGAGGCCCCTTTACAGTATCCCCGGGATCATCTCCACTAGACACAATGGCTGTTGCTCAGGTCTTGCCTCTCACAGTTTGTATCCTATCACTTAGTGCCGAAACCCCCACCTCCACACACGATTCACACTTCTTGCACTGCTGCTCTTAGGGGACTGTGACTAAAATAAACCAGCTTCCTCTGTTCTAAAGAGGAAGGAGAAATCCCTGGTGTTTGACAGATGTGTGAAATGTGTAAAGCAGCTGCTCAAGGCACATGCGAGAAGCTGACACGTTTCTGAGTACCTGCTTAATAAGCACCCCTCTCTAAAGGTGGGAAGACTCCTCCAGTCAAGTCATACTTCCTAATCTACACCACAGATCACACAAACACCTCGCATGTGTAAACCGGGAGATTCATGGTCAACAAAATTTCACGAATAATTTCAACCAAGAAATGTAGAGACTGGGGACACGTGGAACAAAATTGTATCCACACATATCAGCAGTACAGCTTTAATGAGATGCTGAGATTTCTGATATCAGCAGTTCCCAGGCTTTGTGAGGACTACCAGCTCTTGCTGATTCTGCAGTTACGTTGATCTTCTGTATTGCTGGTATCTCATTTACCCCCTTTCCCATATCTGTTACCTGGATCTCCCTTACCTCCATATGCTGGTCTCCAGGAGTTCACCAATGTGATAGTCCCTGATGTCCACTGGAAGGTCACCCAAAGGCTGAGGACAAAGCCCAAACACCCACCACTCAAGTGTCATAATATATATTCATGTCACAGGGTACTGTGTTACAGAAGAATGCTTTTGCACAAGCATATGTTATACACTGAGCACATTTACTCAAGAGCCCCACCCTCTTTATCAGTCCTCTGCACTTTTGTTAGCCCCCTTTCTGCCTGGACATTTTTATTCTCCTTTAATGTCATATAAACATATATGCTTTTATGAATCATATAAAATCCAGGAACTACAAGTGGAAGAAAACTTGTATTTGTCTTTCTGGCCTGGCTTAGCTCTTTGAACATTGCTGTCTCTGGTTTCAACTATCATCCTACAAAAACATAATTTTATTCTTTAGGACTATAAAGGGCTTCATCCATTCCTCTGTTGTGAAGACACCTAGATTGGTCCCAAACTTGGCTGCTGTGAACATAGCCACTATAAACATGGGCATGCTAGTATCTCTGAGAGGTGTTGACTCAGAAGGAAGCCAGAGTATTTCTTTCCTCCTCTTGCATTGCTGTCTCTTAGCTAACACCTACCTCTCTCCATAACCTGGCAGCATCTCTCCTGTAGTTTACTAAAATTATTACCACCTTTCTCCTTTTCCCTATTATCTTTAGGGATAGTAATGTCTCTCCATTCTCACTGGACCAAGCGCCACACACGCTTTGTTTATCCCTTAAGTCTGTCTGGGCCTCTATAAACATTCATTCATATTTGTTTTAACATTCTGGGTAAGTTCTATTTCTGTCTGGAACTCTCAATACCTTCCAGAAAACTCTCCCATTCCTGCTACAATTTGCCTCTGATGGTTTTGACATCATCTGTAAGCAGACACTACTCTATAGAAAGGTTAAACATTCCAAATGAAAAGACCATGATGATTTACTCTCCCTTTAAAATTCTATTAAATTGTAAAATAAAATCCACTTGAAAAGGATCAAAGAACAAGAAAGGTCATGGACTAGAGGTCAAATATGGATGGATATAGTGAAAGACAGATGAAAATAAGAACCAATGGCCACTGGGAGGAAGGAGAAGTGATGCCACACAGCACAGAAAACCCAGAGGGTGACAGAAAAGGTTACACAAAGGCAGCAAGCTGATGCCATCCACCCATACCTGTGCAGAATGAGACCACAGACTCACAGGGGAAGCCGGGGAAGCCAGGGAATCCAAGAAAAACAGGGAAGAAGCTAGGGAAGACAAGGAATCCAGGGAAGAAGACAGGGAAGCTAAGGAAGACAGGGAATCCAGGGAAGACAGGGAAGACAGGGAAGAAGACAGGGAAGCCAAGGAAGACAGGGAAGGCAGGGAAGAAGAGAGGGAAGACAGGGGAGAAGACAGGGAAGAAGACAGGGAAGCCAAGGAAGACAGGGAAGGCAGGGAAGAAGAGAGGGAAGACAGGGAAGAAGACAGGGAAGACAGGGGAGAAGACAGAGAAGCCAAGGAAGACAGGGAAGGCAGGGAAGAAGACAGGGAAGCCAAGGAAGACAGGGAAGACAGGGAAGCCAAGAAAGCCAGGAAATCCAGGGAAGAAGACAGGAAAGACAGGGAAGAAGACAGGGAAGACAGGGAAGACAGGAAAGACAGGGAAGATAGCTCTGCCCTAAGCAGAATTACTAAAAGCCTGAACATGAAGTCATTAAATCCCAAGTCCCTCTCTCTGAAGGAAGCTGACAATGGACACAGCAGGAGCGGGTATTTCAGTGTGACTGCACACAGGCAGGGTGGGAATAAGAGCACCTGCTTGGACCCAAACTCCTAGCAGCTTAGCTGTGTGTTTGTCTAGAAAGCTGACCTGGAACTCTTTGGCTTATATGTTACAGCAACTCATCTGCTACTTCCCAAGTGCTGGGTTATTTTGGATTCTTTAAACTGGCATTATGAATTTTAAATTTGTAAATATCTTCCTTATAAGAATATAATGAATGCATTTACTAAGATAAAGGCAAACTTACAGGTCTTTAGAATACCTAGGTATCAGCTATAGTATGCAATTCTATCAGAATAAAAATAACCTGACGAAGACTGGATAAACAATGTTCTAGTGGAACTAGACACATAGTCTGGAAAGGTTTCTTATAAAATCAAATACGCAACCACCATATGCACCCTGCAACTATATTTTAAATCACTTATCTCAAACATGTAAGGTTCATGATCAAAACTCACATAAAACCCTGTCAAAGGTTGATGTGTTTGTCATATTCAAAACTACAAACAACTTGCATGGCTCTTGCGGAAGCTAAACATGAAACCAGCAATGGAGAACCTTCGCACACCATGTGATTCTGTCGATTTCATTCTTGAAATGGCAAACGTGTAAAAATGAGAATGGATTGATGACTATCAGGACTCAGGCATACGGGAGGGAAAAGAGGTGGGTGTGGCTACGGAAACTGAGCCGAAAGATCCTTTAAGTGAAGCCAGCCCTCCTTCTGCATGTCAATGTCAATGTCCTAGATGTGACATCACACTGTAGTTTTTTGCAAAATCCTGCCACAGATGTTAACCAGCAGCACTCACAGAAGCTCGGTCTCACCACATCCCTTCTAAGCACTGAATATGGATCAATAGCCACTTGAAAATAAGAACGTTAATTTAATACTGAGATATCAATTCAGGATAAACTAGAAAAATAGAATTCAAAGACATCTAAATAAGATACAAGACATTTTTGTTAAAAAAAAAATGGACTCACATACAGATGGTCCGACATTTAACTAACATGATGTGTAACAGTCAGAGTCCCGTGAAAACAGGAAGAAAACCAATAGTGTGAGAAACTATCATGAAGTGAAGAGCAGGAGGCCTCAGATGTGAAAGGTGAAGAAAATGGTGGTTTTATGCGTCAACCTGGCAGCATCATGGGATGCACAGCTCTCCAGCCAAACCTTACTCTGCGCCTCTGCAGGCGTTCCTAAAGGCGGGGACTCTGGAGAGTGTGGTAACCTGTCTTCCTCACTAGCACTGGTGGCTGAACTAAGCCATCTAAAGGACTAAGCAAAACGTGAAAGCCAAGGGTGAGCATTCCCGCCCAACCTAAGCGTTTCCTTGCTTCTGTGTTCGAACTCACATCAGCTGCTCTGGTTCTGTGTCCCGCACTTTCAGACTCTGGTCTCTTCCACTTCTAGGGACTTTAGATATAAACTAGAAGTACCTGTTGGCTCACCTCGGACAGCAGATTGAAGACGCCAGGACATTTTAGAGTTCAAAATTGCAAAAGCTAAACTCACATAATAAACCACGTCTTTGACTTGTACACAAACATAATGCATACATCTAATTAATGCATAATGCATACATCTCTTTCTCTAGAGAGCCCTACTTTTAAAAGGAAAAATAAAAGGCCCTCTTTCTGTGATTTTCAAATAAATGCAAAGGCCTTCAGTATATCACCAGGGCCCAGAACTATAAAGGGTCTTATGTTTTATACAATTTACAAACTAACAAGTTAGCCTGCCATAATTTCATGATTAACTCTAGCAGAACTAATAATGCTTCTAGGTTAGAGACATAGGGCTTTTTTATAATGTAACCAAAACTAGTTTTATATCCATAAGGCTTTTTTTTTACACACATTCTTGACTCCCATAGGAAAATAAAAGAAAGAGAAACCAAGATATATGTTGCCAATGCTGTGAAGTTATGTCACAACTGAGAAACTTTGACCTTGAAGAGCATAAGTTTTGCATAATGAGCTACAAACAACCCCCTAAACCGGGTGCACAACACATACAACTTCCCTGTAATAAAGATGGACACACACTGTCTTTTGTATTCTCTCTGCAAATATATTTGAAAAGACGGTTCATAAATCTATGAGTTCCCTCAGCTCATGAAATCAGTAAAAATGCTAGAAATCTATGGAGCACTGATTAAATAAAATAAGGAGATTTTAAATGTTGCTGCAAGAAAAAATGAAGTGCATCTACCTCTGACATTCTGAGTTCCTGGAAGACAGGGAAGCTATGCCAAAAATCTAGAGCAAATTATTTTAAACCCAAAATGCATACCAAGCCCAAACACCAATCTGAATGTAGCAGAATAAATCACTGCAGCCACCCACTATTGTAATTGGCAATCATTTCAAGCACCTTGCGCAGAAACGGCCAACAATCCACACAGTAAGCCAACTGAAAGTGGAAAAGAAGGGCTGGAGAGATGGCTCATTGGTTAAGAGCACCGACTGCTCCTCCAGAGGTCCTGAGTTCAATTCCCAGCAACCACATGGTGGCTCACAGCCATCGGCAATGGTCTGATGCCCTCTTCTGGTGTGTCTGAAGACAGTGACAGTGTGCTCATGTACATAAAGTAAATAATTCTTGAAAGAAAATGTGAGGAGGGTGAAGGATCAGGAATACAAGACTGGAGGTTTGAAGAAGAACAGGTGGAAGAGCTTGCCTGTGGCCCAGCCCCTTGTCTTCTATGAGGCGGCTTGTGTGTACGTTTGGGAGGGATGGTGCTACCTTCTGCCCCCTTGACCCCCCTTTGACCTTTACCACTTGGGGAAGCCAGGAGAGCTGGCCCTGACTCTCTAAAGTGGCTTGTGTGCAGGGGTAATGGCTTTTGCCCATCTCAACCTTCATCACTTAAAACAGTCTGAAGAGAGCTGGGCCCAGGGTTATGATGGTGGGTAAACTGTTCCCAGTCCCAAGGTGTTAGAGCAAGAGGGCTAGCTCCTTGCTGGCTGTGACACTTGGGAGAATGGGTTCTGTGCCTTGACTAGGCTGAGGTATGGATAGAGGTGAGCCAGCCTGAGGGCAGCAGATTGAGAGAGCTGACCCTGCTTCCTGACCATTGAGTGGCTTAGCCAGAGCAATGCTGAGAGTTCACCCTGGTGATTTCGGAGAGCCAGCAGGCTGACCACCCCAGCACCCCCCACATCCAGTTCTAGGGCTTTGTGCTAAATACAGATCCAGATGTAAAACTCTCAGTTACTTCTCCAGCCCCAGGTCTGCCTGCATGCGGCCATGCTTCTCACCATGAAGAAAATGAAATAAACCTCTGAAAATGTATGCAACCCCAATTAAATGGTTTCATTTATAAGAGTTGCTATGGCCGTGGTGTGTCTTCAAAGCGATAGACCACTGACTAACACCGAGGCTGACAGAGTTTTGCTGGAACTAACTCAGGAAAATAGTACTGACATTTTCCAAATGTCTAGATATGCTCAAACTACTTAGTTGTTCGTTATTATGGTCTGATATTTTCATATGCAACTCCACATCCTTTATGGATGTGTAATCATCAGTGTGGTAATGTTAGGGGCCACCTGCAGCCTTTGAGGGATGAATAGGTCACCAGAGAAAACCCCTCATGACAGAACTGAAGGGCTAAGACAGCCTAGAGAGCTGTGTTCATCCCAGAAGTTACTTACATATAAGTAATAGTAAATGGACTCAGATATATTTAATTCAATATTCAAGTTAATAAGTGGCTGTGAATTTGAGAGGGAGTTGGGGGATGGTGGTAGGATGTGGGAGGACTTGAAAGGAGAAAAGAAAACTAAATTATTTTAATTAAAATAAAAATCTTTAAGTCAACCATAATCATAGATATAAACAGAAAATCTAACTAGGAATACAAACAGCCGAGTCTCCACCATTCACTGGCAGTTAACTGACCAAACGATGCTCAAGCAAGATGAACGCATGCCTGTGGGCAGCCAGCACTTCCGCCATCAGCACTTCCGCCATCAGCACTTCCGCTGTCTCCCACTCCCTAACACTTTGCTGAGTGGAGCTCTTGGCACCTCTTTTCAGGTCAACACTGCCTAATACATATATTGTAGGTTGTTAAATTTAATTACTTAATTTTTCTCTTAATAGTATTAATTTTTCACCTTTGATCATTTTAGGTTAAGCTATAAAATTAATTCAAACTTTAAACATGACACACTTCAGTGCCTTAAGCATTTCAATGTAAGGATTGCATAGGACCCACAAACATAGACAAGATATTTCTTAATGTGAAGCAAACTCTTGACAAGTAAGTGAATCAACCTTATTGCAGAGTAAACCAGACTTACTATGTTTTCAAACACTATTCATGAGCTTATAACACCAAAGCCATGATTCTAGTATCATTTACATGTATCAACATGAGTGACATGTTCTCTGACTCTAATACACATTCAAGACCCATGTGCTGGCTAGTTTTTGCCACATTAATACAAGGGAGGGTTATGCGGGGGTGGGGGAGGGGGAGGAAAATCTCAACTGAGAAATCACCACCATCACACTGTCCCATAGGCAAGTGTAGGGAGCATTTTCTTAATTTGTGATTGGTGTATAGGTGGACCCAGTGCATTGTGGAAACTCCTAACCTAAAGAGATATTCCAGGATGATATAAGAAAACAAACCAAGCAATCCTTAGGGAGCAAGCAAATAAGTAGCACCTCTGCATCATTTCCACATGAGTACCTGCCTCCAGGTTCCTGCCTCAGTGTCTTGCCCTGACTTCCTTCAGTGGAGGGTGTGCAGAGTTAAAAGCTGAAGTAAATACTTTCTTTTCCAAGTTGATCAAAAACACCAAACATAAAAAAAAAATTCAAATCCTTTAAAATGTCCTATTTGTGCTCAAGAAGTTTGGGGATTTGTACCATTTCAGATACAGGTGATAAAACCTGCATGCTAAATTTTCTTAATGATCTCCAACAATTTAAGTTTCTACCACCACCACATAGTCTCATGAAAATAAAACTTATTCTTATCTGATTACTATAAAATATATCACTTAACTTAATATAGACTATTTAGATGTAGCCCCCAGTTACTTCTGCTCAGGTCCACTTATGCACAATATGATTGTGGTTAATATTCTAGTCAACACTGGAGACGCTGGGGAGAAGGCCTAGGATGACATATGACCAATCTATCAGGGATTTACCCAGACCTGTGACAGACAGCTTACCACATACTTCTACAGAAGCCATGGGGGAATATGCTGTGCCTTTTCTAGTGGTTTTTTCATTAGCAGTAACGCTACTGAACAACCCTAAGCCCAATATTCTTTGCCTGAAATGTATGATAGCTTTCAAATAGCACGTAAAGTATCTCTCAACTTTTATCTTTATCAACATTTGTTATTCAACTTGGACCAAATACTCCACTTCTTCTCTAGTATGTGACTTCTTTGTATGTTCCATTCTGATTGGCTGAGAAACAGCTAAAGAGAACTCTAGACCTCCCTGGTAGGTGATGGAACACAATCACAGTAATGCCTACATTGCCTGGATCTTCATGGTGGTGCTGGCCTCCTTGAAAACCAAAAGTCACACAAATCTGTTTTAGTCACCATTTTATGCCCAGGGTTTGGTCAAAGGTATAAGTTAAACAGTGCAAGACTGGGAACAGCGAGTAAGTGAGTGCCTGAATAGATGAAGGAATGGACAGACAAACAAACATCATTCATACAGTGAAATACAGAAGGCAAATGTGAAAATGTATTCATTTTACCTGAAACTAACAGAAAAGCCCTTGAATCTGTAAGAATTGTGAAAGAAAGAGAGAGAGAGAGAGAGAGACACAGAGAGAGAGAGGGAGGGAGGGAGGGAGGGAAGGGGGAGGGAGAGGGAAGGAGGAAGGAAGGAAGGAAGGAAGGAAGGAAGAAGAAAGGAAGGAAAGTAATTTTTCTTTTCCTAAGGAAGGGAGTTTCTCTGTTTATCTTGGCAATCTATCAGCTTACCCTGTGGCTGGATCTTCCCATAGGTGCAAGATGTCTGAGCTGCCCACACTCCATTTTCCACATGAGATGTTAAGACTCTGCTTCTTTGACATGGCCCCTTTAAAACTATGACAAACCATGCCCATGCTTTCCAATACGTAGCCCTCTGGTCTCACTGGAATCATTCGTAGGAGAGAGGATCTGCCCTGATTGCCAGGGAAAACGGCTTATCAAATTCTTTGGTCACATTGTTGGGATGGATATTTGAACAAAATCATTCTTTATTAGGGGTGAAGGTACTGGCTTAAACCGCCACAACTGTGTTTTCAACAGATGCTGACAGTCATGGAGTCAGGAGAATGGGTTTCCCTACAACTGAATAATGTGGTTTTTATAGTATCACTTGTGATGCTATCTATCGTCATATATTTATAATTATGTACAGACCATATCTTTTCTAACATTTAAATTTTGGACATTGTGGATAAATATTGGCTACATAGTAAGAATTGCCATTATAAAATATGAACTCTTGAATTTCTAAGTATTAGTAGGATGCTGAGAGGTCTGTTTCTTGAGCAACCCATTCCGTGCATTGATGGCTTGTGTGTCTAAGAGCATCCACTAAGCCTCCTGCTTCTGATGTATTCTCCTATGGTTCTCCACGGACTGCAGCTCCCAATCCCCAGAGCGGCTGCCATGGGACATTACTCCCCAGCCTCCCCTTACCTCCACAGAAGACTTCGATGTCAGCCCATCTCCCAGATGTCTCTTCAGGAGGATTCACTTGTCTCACTACCCAAAGGAGACCTGCTAGTCCCGGGTACCCTTCCTGTGTCATACATCATGCATGGCCACTTGTTACCATGGCCTTGGGGCTGCACTTACCGTTTAGAGTCTGCACCCTCTAGCCTTTTTATCCCACAGCATACTTAGAGTGATGTTGGAAAATCAAAGTGTGACCCACTTGCTATTCTCCCAGTGACAAGATTCAGAGTCTTCAACATGGCTTCTGTTATCTGTCCTTTCTTACCTGTCCACCCTGTATCATTTCCTCTTGAATTCCATCTATTTTCCTGATGCCCAGCTTTGTTCTTTGCATACATTATAAACCTTATACTTCCCTCTGCTGCGGCATTAATGTCACCTCTGCAAAGTTCCACCGTTTATAACTTGGCTCGATGCCCTGAGTCAGCACACCATCATCGCCTTTCTGCCTACTACCCCATCTACATTACACATTGAGAACTTTCCATTCCAGCCATTAGCCAAGTGGGAACAATAAACAACAAAATATTTTTGTTCCTTAAGCCAGAGATGTGATCACGTACAAGCCAGCTTTCTGCCTTTGTCTGAGAAACTCTACTGTGGGATTTGAGATGGCAGAGGGCCAGGCTTTGGTTCACCGAGCAGCCCTGTTTCACTTTATGTATTCAGTCCTTCTTGAATCTCTGAGTATGACGCTGGGATACCTTTTCTGCTGACAGCCTTCCATCTGGTTCTTCTCACTCTCTCTCTTCCTCAAAAGCTTGCTAATAAGAAAGGAAGAAAAAGGCAAGAGTATGAGCAAAGGCAGCTGTTTCCCCTCCTGGTTCCGACCGGTCTGCACCCAGCATTCCCTATTTTGCTACAGTTCTGTGGCATCAGTGACCCTCTTGATGAGACATCGTCTCGCTGCTCCTAGGATTCTCATACCCTTAAAACATTCTGTGTGCCCATGTACTGTACTTCGTATTCCAGTCTGTCCCACTCCCAAATGAGTTCTCCAAGATAAAGGTTTGCTCTCCAAATATTGACCACTAGGAGTCACTACAGGGGAGGGCAGAACAAATGTATGGTCCATTCCTTCCTGAAAGGACCTGCAGATTTTATAGCACGTTCTTCACCTCTCTTAAGGAAAAAGGTTGTGAGTGGGGCCATGGTGATGCACACCTTCAATCCCAGCATTTAGGAGGGACAGGTAGAGGGATCTGTTGGGCTAGAGTGAGTTCAGGGACAGTCAGAGCTATGCAGAAAAACCCTGTCTCAAAAACAGAATTAAAAAAAATTTTTTTGACAATATTATGGAAGGCTGCGGAGAAAAGGGTTATATTGGAATGTGATTAATTACAAAACAATTGATCAGACTTAGTGATCCTCTGTGGGAAAACATATGTCTGTCACACCATCATCCATAACTGATCTATGAGGTGGAGCCTGTAGGTGAACGGTAGTGTGTGGGAGAGAGAAGACACTAGGTGGGGTGAAGGGTAGAAGAGAGGACGAGAAAGGAAAATAGACTGAAAGATACCAAGAAAGGAATCTTTGCCCAAGATGCACTCAGTCACAGAGGAGACAACAACAGATGCACTCACTACACTGTTATGTGTGATGACACCAGGAAATGTGCCATGTAACAAGCATCACCATATTAACATATAAATAATATAATAACAGTAATGTATCATTTTGGTTAATTGTTATTGATAATTATTCATTCATTAATATATTATTAATACTATAATATTTTGCCACACCCAAAATATTACACAACCATCATTTAAGCCTTAGAAGCCAGGGTCAAACCGCAAACTTATAACCAAGATATTCAAGCCTCTTCCAAACAAACCGGCAGTGACAGTTTCCCATATCACAAGAGAACACTACTCCAGTTGCCAAGGGACCAGAGAAAAGGTACTCTGCTAGTCTGCCAAACAGTAAGAGCAGTAGGATCTATCCCAGAAGAGGTGATGAGTGGCCTTTATCTTGAATTATGTGTGAGAACTTTCCAAATAATTCTGATTGAGCGTGGTGAGCAGGAGAAAGAAGATAAGTCTAAGAGTAGAGCCGGAAGGGACCATGAAACAGATGAGAAAGCTGAGCCAGAGCCTGAGTAAACAACCTTTGGGCCACTGGTGGCCAGTTCAGCAGAAGGCACAGTAACAAACGCATCGTATTCGGTCTGGAGAGCTATGAAGACCTGGAACAGTGGAGAAGAAAGTGAGCAACTTACTCTACTTAAGAGGCCGAGAGAGGGAGCCTCTGGCATTTCCCTTGAGCATGTTCAGCCTTACCTTTCTGGAGATGGAGGAGGAAGTGGACTGGCAGGTTCTGCGCCTGGGTGGTGGGATTATACACCAAGCACTCTCAGCTCCCACAATCACTCACTTCTGCTCCACGGCTGGGAATCCACAGGCGGGATGGAAGTCAGGGCGTAGGAGGGAAGAACAGAGCAAACGAGAAAGGAAGAAAAATGATAAACAGTCATGTTGCCTCTCTGCACGTTCAGCTTCTCTGCATGGATGCGCAGGGTCATCACTCACCGAGACCCACGTGCAGCTCCTGATCATCTTGCCAGTTGGTGCTCTTCAAACACTAGAGCGACTTTCAGTAGGCAGTACAAACACACTATACTTTATTCTCAAATAGAAAAGGACGCCTACTCTAACAGTTTGTTGGGTTTAATAAGACCTAAGTTAATCTCCACTATTACACATTCTTAAGGGATTTCCAAAGGTTGTTTGACATTTTCTGATTTGTTTTACCTCCTGTGGAACCATGATTATCACACAAGAAGTGTGGCATCATTTAATCACCCACAGGCCTGATCCTACTGAGTCAAGCAAAAGCATTTTTTTCTTTCCAGCCTGGGAGTAGATGCCATTATTTGGCACAGGAAGTAAATTTGCCAACTTAGTAATATGATGAACATTTACAGAGATGTGGTTTGCTCCCCATGTGCTGCTCAAAACACACAAGTATTAGCCAGGGCTGTCTGAGAAGACTTGGGTATTGCTTTTCCTTCCAATCAGCTTCATAAAGATTAATTTCTCCATAAATCATCTTCCTCCTACATCCTCCTGGATGCTCCCTACTGAACCTCAAACACCTGTACTGTCCTGCCCTACTGTCCTTATACTATCCGTGGTGTCATGTATATAGGTATGATTATGTAGACTTCCACATGGGCATATGGAGGCCAGATGTCAAAGTTGGGCGTCTTCCTCAGCTGCTACTCACCTTTCAGACAGTGAACTGAACCCAGAACTCATCAATCTGGGTAGGCTGATGGGCCAATAACTCTAGAGATCTACCTGTCTCTACTGCCCTACATTAACAGACATGTGATGTCATGCCCAACATTCTACATGAGTGATAAGAGTCTGAACTCAGGTCTTCATGTTTACATGCAAGAGTTTTACAGAGTGAACCTTACCCCCCAACCCCAACATTTTTTTATCTACTTCTCTATTAACATCACTTGGGCCATTTATCTAGGGATTACAAATTATGCTTCAGTGAATATTGGAATACAAGTATCTGTCCAAGGTAGTGATTTTATCTCCTTAGACTTACACTCAGAAGTGGGCTGCTTAACCATACAGTAGTTCTAGTTTTAAGTTTTAAGAAGCTATATAATAGTTCTCATATTTGCCACAACTGTGTGTCTCCCCTCCAGTAGAATGAAAAGGCTCCTTCATTCTTCCCATCACTCTGCCAATGTTAACCTTTGACTCTTGATCAAAGCCATTAGAATAATGGGTGCACAGTGATAGCTAATTGAAATTTGATGTATAGTTCTCTGATAATTACTCCTAATGAGAATCTTCTTGATAAAAATTGAACATTTGTATATCTTCTTTGAAAAAGTATGAACTGGCAGAAATAAAGATGAGTTGGGCAAGAGCAATCGCACGCTCTTGAAACAGGTAAGACATGCAACTGGGGCTGAGCTATCTGATCCTGGAGCATCTGTGGGGGCAATCCTAACACAGGTATCTTCCCACATGTGGAAAGGGATGTATGCCTCCTCGTTTTAGGAGCAGCAGCACAGTCCCTGCTATTGGTGATAAGATTTAGTTAATAGTAGGTCGTGATGTTTATCTTTTCATTACATTTTTATCACTTAAAATTAGATTTAAATATATTTTAATCATATTCTGCTCCTCCTCAAGTCTTCCCAGATCTTTTCCCCCTTCCTACCTACCCAACTTTAAGTTCTTTTTCAAATATAAACAAAAAAAATTTACAAAACCAAACACCCCAAACCCAAGACACTATAAAACCATATCCAAACAAAACAAAACAAAACAAAATGATAAACTGTAACCAAATAAAATGATGCTCTCATACCCTCACACACATATGCATGTACACACACACACACACACACACACACACACACACACACACACACACACACATTCAACCCAGTCATTTGTTAGTCAACTATTCCTGCACACAGGAATATCCTGGAGTACTTGATAAACCCAATGTCACTCAGCTGAAAAAAACTGATTTTCCACTATTATATGTGTGTGACAATACCAGTTCCTTTGGTTTTTAGTGGCTAGGTTTTCATTCATCCAGCCAGCCAGCCAGCCAGCCATCCACTCAGTCAGTCATTTACCCTTTTATTATTAAAAAATATAACATATCTTGCTCAGTCATCATCAGAGAAACTTCCTTCTACAGCAGATGAAAACAAATATAGAGACCTGTTGTAGTAAATATTAAAAATATAAACTGGTTTATCTCTTTACCAGCCCTGAGGTCTCACTCCTCAGGCCCGACCCTGATACAGAGCCATGCACACCTCCTGCGCCCAGTCCGAGCCACCCCCACAGCCCAGCTTGTCTGTGCAACTCCCTTCCCTGGCTGTCTTCTACTGCCTGTTCTCTGCCTCTGTCCCGGGGTGTTTCTGTACCTCAAAATCCCAAATACATACAACTCTACAGCCCAATAGCTTTTCATGCAGGTTTATATATTCAACTCTCAATCCACAAACCCTCTACACAACAAGATTGCATCAAATAGACAAAGACACAAATTGTCCTTCTATATGAGATATAAGACCTGTAAAATCCTTACTGTTCATAGTTTTTTAATGCCAATCAATATTATCTGGGTCTAGCTGGTCCTTGGGAACCTCCATCTTGCCACGACCTCTCCTCATCCTCTTTTATCTCCTCATACCTCCCAGTCTTCTTCACCTTCCTCACTCCACCCAGTCACTGGCTTTCCTTTATTTTACTAATTAAAATGGAAAGGTTCAGTTGGAGTCATATGACTAGGCAGCCCTTCTTGGGGAAGTGGAATTAACATTAAAATACAAACAGCTTCAGGACAATCTACAGAGACCCACTGTCATATATCAGGTAAAGAGTGAGAGGCCTTGGAACCATATGGCATGTGCCCATCAAATTCCTCTCCTCAGAACTCAGGAAATTCTGCAGAAGAGGAGGCAGAAAGAGGAAAATCCAGAGGAAATAGGGGACCCCAAGAAAACAAGGCTGTCTAAGTCAATGTGATCAAAGCTCATATGAACTCATAAAGACTGGAACAGAAGCACAGGACCTGCAAGAATCTGCACCAGGTCTCTGTGTATGTATTATGGTTTCCAGTGTAGTGTTTTTATGAGACCTTTGTGTATGCTAATGAGTGGGTCTCTGATTCTTGTACCTTCTCTTGGGCTCTGTTCCTTCAGTTGTCTTGTCTTGACCAAATTTATGTCTTAGTTTTTCTTTTATATATATTTTTTAATTCCTCTTTTAAAAGTCAAAGAGAAAATAGAGACAGAACATTACCCCTTCCTACTTCTAGATGGTCTTCTTTTCATAAGATCGCAGGGGACTATGACACTCTCACAGGAGTCAGCAAAAGAAGGTGGCAGGATGAATAACTGAAGGGTCTCCATTAACTCGGACTCACTCTGCCTTCAAATGTTTGGGTCTGTGGTACAGGAAGTACTCTTTGACATTAAGCCACATGATGATGTGCTTTCCCCATTACCTTCAGCCTTTGCTAGCTTAGAGGTATCCCAAACATCTTCTCACATTTGACTATGGAGTCTATCTACTTCCTCTCTTTCCTGGGCAGTGGTGCACAAGGGGAAGCCTGTAATATTGGATCGTAAGAAGCGTTGTAGCTTCCATCTTGGAAGGTGCATTCTGACTGACAGGAGCTATACTGCAAGAAGCTTGCCTACTCTAAGAGTCACATGCTACAGGAATCCCCCACAAAATGGACATGGAGTGCACAGGTCTCTAGTTGACAGCACCAGCTGTGTTCCTAGCCAGTAGCCAAATGAATGATACACCAGTGATTCAAACAGGAAAGACCTTTATTCAACTCTACTCAGTAGAGGACATCAGTGGAGGGCCACAGCTGTTGCAGAGGCTAGCCAATGTGCAACAGAAGAGATCGCATGGATGGAAAGGAACATGGTGAACTTGGCTGAGTATCAAACAAGGGGAATTCTTGCTAAACCATCTTGGCAGAATTATTGCCACAACTAGGCTGCATAAGGCTAAAAACAGCCATCCAAGAAGAAGTGATTAGAAGACTTAGAAGAGTCTAACTAAAAGTAGGCCAAGGAAGAATTCTTGTCACCACAAAGCCACATCAACCCCCAGTCTTGTGAGAGCATCATGAATATCCTGCCCAGCATGTCAAAGCTGCCATCTCCTGGCAGCTAATCTGGAAGGGTGCAAGCAAGTTCTGCTCATCTAAGCTTCATCACAGAGCCAGAAGGAGAATGTTGTTTTCAAACAATACAATGTATAGTCTTTCGTTAAGGAGCAATAGATGAACTAGGCACAACCCATGTAACATAAAGATCTAGAAACTGAGTAAGTGTCTCTGCATCATAAGTGTCTTCTCAGAAGTTCCAATGTTACATGGTATGATTGCAGGGGTCCAAGGACCACTTCCATCACAGGATCTAGAGGCTCACCACAGGACAGAGATATATCTAAGCCTCGAGGCTTGAGAAACCACAGGGTGGGAAGGAATTGGAAGGAGACATGTTTTGAATCCGTTCTCACTATGAAAGAAGAATCTAGGAGCACTGAATCACAGCTAGACCATTCACTGGATCATGTGCCACAGAATTAACAAGAGTTTGTACCAGAAGTTGACTAGGCTTGGGTGCAGATAATGGAAGAGTGAGTGGGTGTGATGTGAAGAGCTCAGGGCTGGAGCAAGTCATTGTGGTTTCATTATTGCTGGTTCTCCCCTTACTACCTAAGGCCGAGCCCAACCTATCACTGTCTCAAGCTCTGAAGGCTACTTTCCCCATGGCCCTCTCCTTCACATGAAGCTTGGCCAGAGAGAGGCATTACTAGCCTCACAGCCTTAAGCTCAGGTTCTGACACTTCCTGCCACAGTCATCAGCCACTCCTCACCAAGTGGCCACATGCAAGGTGAGCCAGGTACTACCGCCTTCAGTCCAACTTCCCTTCATTCCAATGACCTAACATCTGCCTACTTCTGCCTCATATCACCCCAAACCCTACTGTTTGTCACAGTCTAGGTAACTCATCTCAATGGTCTAAGACCACTTGAACTGTTCCTCCTTCCTCCACAACACACAACAGGAGGTAAGGAGCCAAAAAGGTCAGCACCTAGAATGGGATGAAATGGGTGAAAGGGGTTGGTACCTCTTTAAGAAAGAAAAGACCAGCTTTCATTTGCCTTTTCCCAGACTCCAGTGCATGTGGTATTTGAGAAAAAGGGAGTTTAACATTCTAGCCCACAAGAAAAAAAAATCATGGTGAACAGTCACAGTTCATTAAATCATCCCTTGAGCTGAAGCGGGGAAAGGATATCTCAGAAGGAAGATTTGAAGGTAAAAGTTCACAGGAGATTTTCCTTATTTATCGCCCAGCCTCCCCGAGAAATGAAAAGCATTTTGGTTCCTATCCGGATAACTAATAGACTGGAGAAAGTAGTATTTCTAACACAGGAAATGCTTAAAGTATCGCATTAAGAAGCAAACTGTACTTCACTGCATAAAATCCTCCTCCGTGTCCATTTCAGAAATCCAATTTTTCCAAGAAGATAAAAATGCCCAAACGCCCAACACCTTAGAAATTAAACACTATCTGCTACGCATGAAAGGGAGTGCGGTGGTGACAGATTAAAGCACTGTTTCAAAACAGCAACATTTAGCAGAAACTAACAGCAATTTAAAAGTGGTCTCTTCCACGGAGATCAACATTCAGCCACAGTTTCTCGAAACACCGGAAGAGCAAGCTAAGGTGGGAACAAATGTTGTCATTCCCGCACAAAGGGCTGTCTGTGCAGGGGTCACCACGGCTGCAAAAAAAAAAAAAAAAAAAAAAAAAAAAAAAAAAAACGCCCTGGGGGATGGGACTAGTAAAGACTTAAAAGTCTCTCGATTCTACCTTGAGGAGAATATAACAGGGTAAAGATTTCTCCATCTTGTCTCAGCTGAAACTGCCTTTGGTTTGTCCCTGAAAAGTCCCACGGGAAAGCGCCCAACCCTGTTGTGGAAACAGGGTCGAAATGTCCCAGCTAACTGTTCTTGGCTCTTGTCAACCTGCTCACGTGCTTCCTGCTGAAGCTTCTGACCAGTGTGCTTTCTTCTGTGTTCCTAGTCTTTAAAGCCCCTCTGTAATGTGCATCAGGGTCTGCTCTATGAGAAGGGTTTCTCTCAGGGCAGTCTCTCTGGGCTTCTACTCCATGAAAGTAACATCACCCAAATCTCCATATCTCCTGAGGGTTTAAAGAAGTGTGATTTTTAAAGAAGATATGTGTAATTCTTCTTTCAAACTCTATATACCAGCCACCATTACTGTTGCTCCCAGCCCCAGCCTTGCTTGCACTCAGTGACAATGTCTGATGGACAGGTTGTTTGTGTCCCATGCACCCGGGGTTCTAAAGGTAAATGACACATGACAGGAGACTCATCTCACAGACAATGTGGAATGACACAAGGACATACTGGTTTGAACAGACTCTCCCTGGCTATATAGTCTCTCTACTTTAACACTTTCATTATAAAAATATTTTCAGACATAACACAAAACTAAGAGAAAAGTTATGGTGAATGATGTCTGTGTGACATGTTCACAATGGCCACCAGTCTACTCACTATAGACTAGGCTGCATCTTCCTCCTGTTCATGTGTTAAAACCGTAACCCTAAACTTTCAAATGTGACTGTTTTGAGACAGGTCCTTTAAAGCAGTAATGAAAGTGAGGCCATTAGTGTGGCCCCAAACCCAAACTGACCAGTATCTTTGTAAGAAAGAAAGATCAATACACAGGGAAAATTCCACTGAGTGCACCAAAAGAAGATAGCTGTCTATAAGGCAAGGAAAAGCTGCCTCAGAAGCCAGGCATTGACATTTCTATCTTTGACTTTGTCTTCAGACTGTTGGAAAGTGCGTTTCTGTTACTCCCCCGATTGATGGTCCACTCTTAGACCTTCCCAACCAAAGCAATGCACTAATTCGTACGCCGTCTGCTCATTTAGTTTTGTTTCCTTGAAAGTCCTATCACTGTGATGCTTGTGACAATATTGGCTTTTCATTCACGAGCATCCTATGTCTGCCCTGAAGAAATTAGAACCACGTTTTAAGCCTCCGTGTTATAGAAACAGTGTTTATAACGTGTGGACATCATCTGGAGAGCTGGAGGGAATGGTAGGGTGACTCGTCTCCCAGGGAGAAAGAGCACAGGATCTTTTCACTAGATAAAGGACTGCCATGTTTTCCCCACTGTTCCAGCTCTTTATGGAGAAGCCCAGATTCAGAAGGTTTCCAGAGAGTACCCGAGCTGTGTATATAGAGAAAAATATTTAAATATGTACACAATATTAGAAGTTAGAGTCTCACACCTCAAATATAACTCAATCCATAAATAAACAAGCCTAACAACAGGAACCCGCTTGTGCCCAGGGTTGTTACTGACAGGGGTATACCTGGGCTAGCCTGGAGCATACCTGGGCTAGCCTGGACAAGAACAGAACCCAAAAGCCTTTGGATGGACATAAATATCAAGGTCAGAACCTACAACATCAGACCAAAGAATAAACCCAGGAAGGCATGAGCCAGACATAGCAACCAAACATACCTTCCACTAGTATATGAGCTACAGGGTTTTTTCTACAAAATCCTTCCAATTTAGTACCAGAGAATGGCAGAAGACAAGCTTTTTGAGTCGATTGCAAAGGAAAAAGCAGGAAAAGCTCAGATGTTCAACTTACTCCTGATCAATATGGAGAAATAGAAACTAGCATGAAACTGAAACCTTCACATGAATGAATGAATGGATGAATGAATGAGTGAATGATCAGTTAAAAAAAAATCTGAACAACAATCAGTATCCCCAAAAAGACAGAGAAAAAGTAAGAGAATTTCATAGCCTATGAAGCAGAAAGCAGTAACCAGGTAGGGCTCAGTGGCTTAAAGACACAGAGTAGACCTCTAAAGAGAATAAGCTGGCTACAGTTCGTGAGACAGAGTAGTGGAAACACAGTAGTACATGCAGAGAAAAACCTAGTCATCTATAGGCTATCCCTCCTTGAAGTACTCAGCTAAATATCCCCAAGGAACCCAGAAACCCAAAGAATATCACCCATTAGGTACTCAGCTAAATACCCTATAGAAACCAGAGCTCTGCAAGGTTCCCTTCTCATGTATGGATCAAGGCATCTTAGGGGACCACCTATAGGCCTGGGCTGCATGGCAAGATTAGTCACCAAGGATGACACAGCATCAAGAAGTCTCCAATTCTTTTAAGGCAGAGCAGAGTTTCATACTACATGGAAAATTGGCTAGTGAACCAAGAAATCTCTGAACTCAACTCTTTAATCAGGATTAAGGACCAGACACAAAATAACAATCTACTGGTAAGAAATTTAACTGTATTGTATAACATTGCAGAACACTTAAACAAAACAATACTAGTATTCATCTAGGTATAATATGCAATGTCCTGCATCACATCAATTGTTGCCAGACAAGGACAAGACCAAAAAGGCACAAGCCACACTGAGATGATAAAGTCAGCCGTATGTGGTTGCACTCCCCTGTAATACAAGCATTTGGGAAGTTCAAGAACAGCATTGGCTATAGAGGGAGTTTGTGACCAGTCTAGGATACAAAAGAGTCTGTCTCCAGAAGAAAACCTCCAAATCAGTAATGTCATAAAACCATTTATTATTTTGATCATAACAGTATTGTAGATGTAATTGTGACCGTGGCCCTCTGGCTCACTGGGTTAAAGGAAGGATTAAACAAGTATGAAATATAAAAGAACGTTTTAATTTTAGAGAGATGTCTGTGATGTAGGACTAACAACAGATTATACTAACAACGGTTGCAGGGGAAATGTTAGTGACTTTAATAAACAGCAGTTGGCACCACCACAAACAGAAAGGGGAAAAAAAAACCTCACTGTTAAAAGGATCCAGAATGGAAATGTTGAGGGTGAGACACTCTTGGAAATGCATTTTGGTATACACATTATATAAAACATGAAACGTCCTAAAGAAATTATAAATAAAAATAGCATGTAATCTAACCATCTCTCCCCTCAGCACATACCCCAAGGAGTTGAAACCACCAACTAGGAAAGACAACTCCACTCCCAGGTCCACTGGTGCTTTCACTCACAATAGCAAAGATAGTGGGAGGAAAAAGCAAAACAGTTGTCCATCAATACATGTATAAAGAACTTCTCTTTAGAAATCAAGAATGGATACGAGGGACCCTTATTCAGCCTCCACAAAGAAGACAACGTGTCATCTTCTAGGACATGAGAAAGGTCAGAGGAAATGATGAACAATGCTGTACAACTTCAGCTATAGCTATAATCTTAGAAAAAGAGGAAAGGGGGAAAGGTCAAATGTTTAGAATAAAATAGTGGTTACCACAGACAGAAGAATGTTTTAAATGGGAAACATGAGTCAAAATGTACACAGTTACTCATACGTTGGCTAAACAGGCACAGAGAAAGGGTGTGTGCATCATGGGGACTGTGGTTAAAATTATCTTGTACTATAAATTTTTGGTCAGTGGGTTTTAGATGCTCTTATCATAACACCATAATTTGGTAGGATACAGATTTTATTTGGTTTAACTATAGTGATTCCTTTACTGTTTTTACTGAAATATATGTTCTAAATCTTAAATAGGCAGGAAACATTATTCTAAAAAGGTAGTAAATTCAACTTTATCCCTGCAGAAAAACAGAAAGAGCATTTACAGATTTCTATTAGGGAGTCACAGTGCTGAGTTGAGAAAGCTTTTGACATAAATATATATACTACAAACTGTGGTACTTCATGAACACAGCTACAAAAATTATCAACAAAAGCAATTTAAATGCAGCAATATGCAAGAAGAAGAATATATATCATAATTGGATTGACCTCAGTGAACAAGCTTGGCTCACTGTTTAAGAAAAACAATCAATGTAAGTTTTAATAGTAAGATAAAACACACACACACACACACACACACACACACACACACACACACACACACACACACACACACCTTGAGGAGATGGATCAGTCATGAGAGTTCTTGCTGAGCAGACATGGGGACCTGAGTTCCAATCTCCAGCAGCTCCCGTATAAACACTGGAAGTGGTGGTTCATGCCTATCAATCTAGCACCAAAGGACAGGAAGGGCAGAAACAGGCATATTCAGAGTTCATTGACCAGCCAGGCTAGATTAACAGCCAACTCTGTTCCCTGGTTCGGTGAAAGACCTGTCCTCAAAAGTAGAGTACGGAGCAAGTGAGGAAGCCTCTGATCCTGACCCCTGCCTCTCATATGGACATGCACACACACACACACACACACACACACACAAATACACACACACAGAGTCTATGTACATGATAATATCAGAAAAAGCATTTGGAAAAACTTACCTAACACCTATTAATAATTAAGATGTAAACAGTCTGACAATCTGGGGAAAAAAGAAGACACTCTCTAAAACTAAAATGGAGCACTAAACCATATACAAATTCACTATAATGTCCAAGACTCGATGAGTTTTCTATGACATCAGAAGCCAGGCTCCCTCTTCTCCTATGAGGATGCTGTAGACAATCTAATAAGGCAAGGAAATGAAATAAAACTGTCTTTACTTGTAAAGGAAATTGGTATTTATGAAAGAAAATCCGAAGTAATCTACAATTAGTTTCCTAGAATAAGTTTAACAACGTTATGGGAAACAGAATCAAACTATAAAAACTAATCATGCGTGGGACGGAGAGAGAAACAAGGCAGAATGGCCAAGGCGAACACATTACAGGACACATGTGTGTGGTCACCATGATGAGACCCATGATTTTGAATGCTAATTTTGTTTTTTAAAAAATGGTATGCTTTTAAGAAAATAATCAATCAGTCATCTTTATGCTACCAACAAATAACTAAAAATTACATTTGTAGAGATAATTATATTTCTACTAGCTCAAAAACTGCAGCTGCACTGTCAGCATAAGACAGCACATACCTCAATCACAGGACAAAAATACACCAAGCAGTGCCTGGGCTGGAAGCTTGCTGTCTGTTAGCTAGCCCTCCTATTGACAGATGAGCTTCACAGGTAGCTGGGAAGAATTGTCATCAACAGCCTTATTCAGCTGTGGATTCTGAGTGTAAAATACCGACTGGTCAGACAAGAACAGCCCACTAGTACAATAGTGCTCACACCTGTTATAAAGTGCCTTAGTTAGGGTTTTACTGCTGTGAGCAGACACCATGACCAATGCAGCTGTTATAAGGACGGCATTGAATCAGGGCAGGTTCAGAGGTTCAGTCCATTATCATTAAGGCAGGAAGGAGCCTGGCAGCACCCAGGCAGACATGGTGCAGGAGGAGGAGCTGAGAGTTCTACATCTTCATTTGAAAGCTTTTAGGAGAAGACTGGCTCCCAGGTCCTTAGGAGACTTTCATTGCCTACACTGACAGTGACACACTTCCTCCAACAAGGCCACACCCCTAATAGTGCCACTTCCTGGGCCAAGCATGTTCGGACCACCACATAATGATAACTAGTCACTTTCCAGCTAGGCTTAATGCCCACTGCATGGGAGGTAATTCACGTCTCATACTGTATACCTGGTTAAAAGTCATAGCCAGGAAGGCCATAGGCCCCTGGCAAAGAAGCTACCGCTGACATTTCTGTTAAGTGGATAAAATATGCCTATCAAATTGCCTTCTAAATAATTGTTTAGATATTTAGATAAGTCTAAATAAATCTAAACAAATGTCTTATTCTCACAAATAACAAGCAGCTACTGATAACAGTTGTTTTTCAGCCAGAAAACCCGTTTTCACGGTGGTCAGCAGTACCTGCAGAATAGCTGTGCAAAGTTAGAGAACACATTGCTCTCAAGTACCAAGCCTTAAATGAGGCTTCTGTTTCAGCTGTAACATCCAAGATTCAGAGAGCTCCACAGACCACAGACAAAAGGGTAAGAATTCAGCAGCTTGAAAGGAGGGATGGGGTTTTGTTGTGTGGTCTTGAACTCACAGAAGCCATGACTTGCTGGCCAGGATCTCCATGAGAATGGGACTATCAATACCCACCCTTTAGAATCTACGTGCAATTCATTGTTGTTTTGGTGAGTGAGGAGACAGATATTTTCTTCAGTGTTGTAGCCAGTGGGAATACTCATAGATACTCATACAAAATCCTAAGCTTAAATGTTCATTGCATTTTCTTTATAATTGCAAACAAATGAGTCCTATGTCTCTCAAGAAGCCTATGGTTTTATCCACTGATGGATTTTAAGCAGCAACAATAAAAGATTAAATAGCCAACACCACAACCTAAGTGAATCAAAGTCCATACACAGAGTTAAAGAAGGCTGACAGAAACAGCCCCCACTGAATGTCTCCTGTTATAGAAAGTCATAGAAAATGGCAAATAATCAATAGTGAAAAAGAGCAGATCAAATGTTGCCTAGAGATGGGTGGCACAGCAGAGGGAAGATTACAAGAGAAGAGGGGATGAGGGGCGCTACATGAGGGAAACTGTGGTATTGGTTTCACCAAACTTCAGGTGTATAGCTCCTTGCATATCAACTATATAACGATAAAGCTATTTAAATCCAAAATGTCATGAGGTCATTACCCATAACCCTCCATAGGACTCTGCCTTCTCATTTTATGACAGGAAGGAAATAAATCATAAAGTCTAGACAGTGGCAGCTGGGCCTTCAGCCTTCGTTGTTCTTGTTGTTGTTGTTAGAATCAATGTATTATTTAATAGTCTTTACATAAGAGAAATTAGGATAGAGAATTATATGATTTACATCCATATATCTTCATGGGATAATACAATTTAACAACATTAGCTATCAGTATCAGTGTGAATGTTTTAGTCCTTAACTGAAAGCCAGAAAGAAAAAGAGAAGAATTTAGAAATAGTTTCCTCATGAGAAAGATATTACTTCACTGAATTCTTTTACATAACTGTAAGTAAATCATTAAAGGTTTAATGCCTTCCTGAAAAGTAAAATGAATAGTTCTTAAATATGAAACTACAGAACCTTATCATCAATAACACGCCTTTCTTTTTCTTGATTAGTGATCTTTAGTGGACAATAGCTCTTTTTTTCATTTTTATTGGATAGTCTCGGTATTTACATTTCAAATGTTATCTCCTTTCCCACACTAACCCCCCTCCCACTGCCTCCATGAAGGTGCTCCCTCTCCCAACCACCCTTAGCATTTCTCCTGGGAAAACAAGCCTTCATTGTACCAAAAACCTCTCTTCCCATTGATGCCAGATAATGCCATCCTCTGCTACATATACATTTGGAGCCATGGGTCTCTCCATGTATACTCACTGGTTGGTGTTTTAGTCCCTGGGAGCTCTGGAGGGTTTGGTTGGTTGATAACATTGTTCTTCCCATGGGGTTGTAGACCCTTTCAGCTCCTTCAGTCCTTTCTTTAGCTCCTCCATTGGGGTCCCAGTGTTCAGTCTAATGGTGAGCTGCAAGTATCCTCATCTGTATCAGTATGGCTCTGGCAGAGCCTCTGAGGAGGCATCTATATCAGGCTTCTGCCAGGAAGCACTTCTTGGCATCAGCAATAGTGACAGGGTTTGGTGGCTGCATATGGGGTGGATCCCCAGGTAAGGAAGTCTCTGGATGATCTTTTCTCAATTGCTGCTCTTCTATTTGTCCTTGCATTTCCTCCTGTGAGTGATTTATTCTCCATTCTAAGAAGGGCTGAGGCATCCACCTTCTGGCCTTCATTCTTTTGAGCTTTATAAGGTTTGTTCTTTGTTTCTTGGGTATTCAGAGCTTTGGGGCTAGTATCTGCTTATCAGTGACTGCTACCAAGTGTGCTCTTTTGTGACTGAGTTACCTCAAGGACGATAGTTTCTAGTTCAATCCATTTGCCTAAGAATTTCATGATGTCATTGTTTTTCACAGCTAAATAGTACTCTATTGCGTAAATGTACAATTTCTTTATCCATTCCTCTGTTGAAGGACATCTGGGTTCTTTCCAGCTTCTGGTTATAATAAGGTTACTATGAAGATAAATAGAGCATGTGTCCTTGAGAGCACAAGAAAGCAAGAGAGAGTAAGAAAGTGTAAGAGAGCAAGCAGCCCCTTTTATAGTGTCAGGTAACTGGGGCAGAGCACACCTGGCTATTGCCAGGTAACTGTGGGGGTGGGGTTTACAGAATCCCAACAGTGTCCACCTGCCACACTCTGTCACCTGATATCAGTGCTTAAGAAAGGCTGTGGAGCTGCTGATCATCCCTTACACCCGAGAATGACCCCTAAAAAGCTAATGGCTAGGTGCAATCCTGCCCATCATCTGGATCATGTACTGTCAAGGTGGTTTAAGATAGTTATATTATGCTCACTGGTCATTAACATTCACAGGTCAAAAGGATCAGGATGCCAACTATAAACAAGGTCTGCCAGCTAGTAAATGAAAAATATAAGGAAATAAATGGGGGTGCTGGAGAGATGGCTCAGTGCTTAAGAGCACTGGCTGCTCTCCCAGAGGACTGAGGTTCAATTCCCAGCAACCACATAGCAGCTTACAACTGTGTATAACCCCAGCCAGGCAAACTGACACTCTTATACAGACATTCATGTAGGAAAACAGCAATGCACATGAAATAAAAACAATAATAATTTTAAAAGGCACTAACAGAGAAGAAAACAAATACCCAATCAGAAACAGATCTGCTTCCCTCATTTCTCATCTGTACCTCTATGTGTTACCCAAGGATCCCATGTCTTTTCTTCTCCTGTGGGGGTGAGGGTTAGTGATAGGTTTCAGAGCCAACTAGTTGAGAGGGGGGGAGGGAGGGAGGAGGGGAGAGGGGGAGAAAGACAGAGACAGGGGGGGGGGGAGGAAAGAAGGAAGGAAAAAATAAAGAAACAAAGAGACAAGGAAAAACAAACAAAAAACAAAGAAAGAAACAAAGAGACAAAGAAAGAAACAAAAGAAGAAACACAGACTGCAGGCTGGACCTACCAGAAAGAAACTGCGCACTGTGCTCAGAAAGAATGAGGACTGTGTTAATGGCAGGTTTCAGGTGTCTCTGGTTGTAGGAAACCTGACAGGTATAATAGAAAGAAAAGGACTGACAGAAGGGACCAGCCTGGGGCTGAGGATCCTATTTGTGGTGGTAGGAAGTTCTTACACTAGCTGCTGCAGACAGCAGGAGGGGTGTGGGCTGCTGGGGCTGTGATGAGCAGGAGAATCTCAAGGAGCCATTGCTGTAGAATGATCTTGTCAAATATCGAGAGCAAGAGGTAGAATAGAATAGAAACGGATGACTCCTGACTCCAAGTCAGTTCCTCAAAGATGAATCGTAGGTAGGCAGAAGCTTTGCTTAACACGGAGAGGACGCTTTGCTCTCCAATGGTGTTTACAGGATGTGGAAAAAAAAAATAATGAATCCGAATTCATAGTGATCCAAACGCCCAATCCTGTAAATGAAGCACCTTGCTTTTAATGACGGCAAATTTGTAGAAGCTTTATGTATAGAACAGTGTAAATAGTTCTGACAACGGACTGCATGGTGAAAATTGGCAACATGGGTGGACCTTTGGCACTTTCTGTTTTGAAAACCTTCCCCCAGAAGACTTCCAAAGCAAATTGTCCCCTGAATGACACCTTCCCCGAGTACATTTTAATTGGGAAGAGAATATATTTGCCAGCAGCTCTGAGGCTTGATATAGTCATTCAATGAACTTGTGAGAAAGCCCACACTGTTGGGATTCTGTAAACCCCACCGCTCAGTTACCTAGCAACAGCCAGGTATACCCCACCCCTCAATTACCTGGCAGTAGCCAGGTATGCTCCACCCCAGTGACCTGACACTATAAAAGGGGATGCTTGCCCCCTCCTCTCTCTCTCTTGGCCTCTCTTGCTCTTGTGCTCTTGCAGCCTTGCTCTCCCTCCTACCCCTCCTCTTCCCTTTCCCTTCCCCCTCTCTCCCACACGCTCATGGCCGGCCTCTACTCCTCTACCCCCTCCCCCGCCTCTACCACCCTCTTAACTCTCCTTATCCTTCCATGACCTGAATAAAATCTATTCTGTACTATACCGTTGTGTGGCTGGTCCCTCAGGGGAAAGGATTCCCAACATGGGCCCCCCAGAGGCATCTCCCTTGCCCCCAGGCCTCGCCGCACCTCCATGGGCCATATGCCCCCCACTCTCTTCATCCTTCCCCTAACACGCACGGCTAGAGCGGAGGCCATCATGAGTGGGGTTAGCTCAGGTTAGCTCAGGCTAGCTCAGGCTCTACATAGATTTTTAAATAGAATGCTAATCCAGGCAACCTGTATGTGTAGGTACCGAAAAATGTGGGGCATCCTCTGAGGCGACAGAACAGAGCAGGCAGCAGACCAGGGAGAAGCACATTGGTGGCAATGACACCCATAGTCAGGGCATGTCCTCAGTCTCAGGTGACTGGATACTGCTCTGACAGGTATGCATAAGCATCGCACTTGCCTGACTTGCCAACAACTCACTCATAAACAATGTCTATCTTAAGGATAAACAAGACATTTTGAGAGAATAGATCATGATGTACAGACATCCACTGTCTCCAGGTGGGAGGTGGAGAAGGGCCACAGGATCCTGGCATAACTGGTCACATCTGAGGTCTTTGGGGAATGTGTAACACGCCGGATCTATATAGAATACTTAGTGATAACTGGTCACATCTGAGGTCTTTGGGAGCATGCATAAGACACTGGATCTCTAAAATACTTAGATGATAGTGAGATTGTGCCTCACTGAGTTCACTGGATGCTCAGTCCCATGTCAGAGTCAGACTCAGTTTCCAGGTAGCTAAGGCAGTTCTCTGTTCTGACACCTAGCAAACACCTTTTCCTAAGAACCAGCTCTTCCACCAGGACATAGCAACAGATCTCCTCTTACATCCAGGAAACAAGGTTTTTATTTCCTCTCCGGGTGGCCCAGGGCCAACCTTTGTGGAAAACACTTCCCACAACTGTGACATGTGACACCCTTTATGAATTGTTTCTTTTTACTGAGAGCCTTGTTAGATGACACACAAGGCGGTCCTTCCATAAATGCCTCCAGCTTCACCTGCAGCTGAACTCACACCAGAACCAGGCCCTTCAACATGGAGCCTGTGCAGTTTGCCCAAACAGTTTATTCACGGCAGAAAAGGATGCACAGGACTTACTTAGGGTGAATCTGAGCAGCTGAGAGGACCAAACAGACATTACTTTCTGTTGAGCAAACAAGTTCAAACAAGAGGGAGATCCTTGCTGCCCGGCTGTTCACCTGACCAGTTGCCTGAAGGAGAAAGGTTTCTGTGGTTCTCTTTCCTCTGCAGAACTCTTTAGAACTTCTAGAGATCCACCCATGTGTGGGGCAAGTGGAACTGTGTCACCAGACAGAAAAGCTGGTACGGTTAAGCAGACTGAATGGTCCCGGGGATTCTCATAATGGAGAATAGTCGGCCTTTGAATCCATTCCTCACTAAGTTCTTTCCTGGAGCACATGACCAGGACATCCCTGACACCACCTGCTAAGAGGATCATAACAACTGACCGGGTAGTTTAGAAACCCAGAGTTCTCCATGCTAAGGAGGTATTTAGATGGCCCCAAAGGACTAGCCAATAAGCCTCCTTTCCGGGGCATTGTTTCCTGCAAAAGGTATTTAATCTCTGAGTAAGTCCTAAGCATCCTTTTCTGACATGAATAAACAATTTGGAGAAACAATGACTGTCCCCTTCATCAAGGACCACTGTGAGGGGAAGCACTTGTTATATTGAGCTGCCCCTAAGTCTCCTGCAGAAGGCTATTCTGCATTCCTGGCACTTACCCTGAGCTACCCCAGATTCTGTTGTCCTAGGCTCATTTTATCTCAGGCCTGCAGGGGCCCCACATCCTCAACTTTTCCCAGTTTCCAGTGGTATCTGGATGCCCAAGAATTTGAGGATCACAGCTTCCACCCAGCCCCCACTGTTTCTCACCCTGAGAATCGTAGGTTAGGACCCCTTAGGCTGCATTTCATCTCTCCTGAGCATGTCCCAGCTCCCATGAGCCCAGAACCTTTGGTGGCAGAGAAAGAACATAGCCTGTGTTCTGCCTCCCTGAACAGTGCTCTGAGACCTCAGCCATGAGGCAGAAACATAGAACTCCACCCTGTCCTCCAGGCTTCCCCCAAGGGCTGCTCTGTCTCAGTTTCTCATCATTCCTTCCATTCTACTACATCACACAAAATACAGGGGTCGTTGTTTCTCATTGATAGATCACACCAATCGCTGAACAAAGACACTGGTGAATGAACTTCAACAGCATCCCCACCCCAGATTTCTGTCCTCAGGTATTTATTGGATATTTTATGTATTTACATTTCAAGTATTCTCCCTTTTACTCCCTTTCCAACCCCTTCTCCCTCTACCCCAGCTTCTATGAAGATGTTCCCACTCCCACCCACCAGTTCTCAGCTCAACGCCCTGGCATTTCCCTACACTGGGAAAACCAGCCTTCACAGGACCAAGGACTTCTTTTCCTATTTATGCCAGACAATCCCATCCTCTGTTACATATGCAGCTGGAGCCACGGGTCCCTCCATGTGTATTCATTGGTTGGTGGTTTAGTCCCTGGGAGTTCTGAGAGAGGGGAGGGGGGTCTGGTTGGTTGATATTGCTGTTCTTCCTATGGGGTTACAAACTCCTTCAGCTCCTTCAGTCCTTTCTCTGGCTCCTCCATTGGGGTCCCGGTGCTCAGTGTAATGGTGAGATGTAATGATCCTCATCTGTATTAGTAATCTCTGGCAGAGCCTCTCAGGAGACATCCATATCAGGCTGCTGTCAAAAAGCACTTCTTGACATCATCAATAATGATTGGGTTTGGTAGTTATATATGGGATGGATCCTCAGATGGGGCAGTCTCTGTATGATCTTTTCTTCAGTCCCTGCTCCACTCTTTGTCCCTGTATTTTCTCCTGTGAGTATTTTTGTTCTCCTTTCTAAGGACTGAAGCATCTACATTTTGGTATTTCTTCTTGAGCGTCATAAAGTCTGTGAGCTGTTTCTTGGGTATTACAAGGTTTTGGTCCAATATATACTTATTGGTGAGTGCATACCAGGTGTGTTCTTTTGTGACTTGGTTCCTCAGAAAAATTGGACAAGGTGCTACCTGAGGACCTGGCTATACCACTCCAGGACATACACCCAAAAGATGCTCCAACATATAACAAGGACACATGTTCCACCATGTTCATAGCAGCCTTATTTATAATAGCCAGAAGCTGGAAAGAACCCACCCAGATATCCTTCAACAGAGGAATGGATACAGAAAATATGGTACATTTATACAATGGAGTACTACTCAGCTATTATAAACAATGACTTCATGAAATTCTTGGGCAAATGGATGGAACTAGAAAATATCCTGAGTGAGGTACACAGGATATGTGTTCCTGTAAAGGTATGCACTCACTGATAAGTGGATATTAGCCCCAAAGCTCTTTCAAATCTTATTCCCACCCAGAGCATCTCTTGGGATGGTAAGCTTGGGTACTTGTTTGAAAACATCTCCTTTGTGTAGCCTTTAATATCTGACTCCATTTCACTGAACATGCTTCTTTTACTAGATTACATCTAAATATCTCCAATCATTTGCTGCCCTCAAGTCCCATCACAGGAAGTGTGATGAAAGAGTGAAAACAGCCATGCCAGAAACATAAACTCTTGCTTATCTTCCCAACAGCAGAGACACTTGGAAGAAAGAACTCCTGTTGAAGGGCTATTTATTATACCATGCTATATTCTACCATGCTATATTCTACCATGCTATATTCTAAGTGCTATATTATACCGTGCTATATTATACCATGCTATATTATACCGTGCTATATTATACCATGCTATATTATAACACACTATATTATGCCATGCTACATTACACCATGCTACATTATACCATGCTAAATTACACCATGCTATATTACAACATGCTATATTACAACATGCTATATTACACCATGCTATATTATACCATGGCTATATCTGCCTGTTCTACTTGGTTGTTGATGTCATTGTCTATTGTCTGTTATATGCATTTGCACATTTGTGTACATGTGAATATTTCTAAATACCAATACCTAATTAGTCTTACTCTGTCTCTTGAGCTATCCCATCCTAGTCATATAAGACGTCCCCATGATTCTGCCTTGCAAAGTGCCTTATTATAATCCATGGTCTGTTTCCTCGGTGAAGACACACTGATTGCCTTCCTTCCCCTCTCCAAAGCATGCAGCAAATGCCATCTCGACAGTCACGGTGCATCACAATGTATCCCGAAATAAATATTAGTCAAGAAAATAGCTCTGCCTCTCATATATAGTGCAGCCTTTCATACAGAGCAAATTTGGTGGTGTCCCTGGTGATAGTTGCCTGTTGCCATGGGAATGAATCTAAAGACTCTGACATTTCTTGCAACCACATGAACTATGTAGATTACTTTGTAGACAAAAGGCCCATTTGCATGTATTTTCCTGGTAAATCTCAGGACAGGGGAAGCCTCCAGAGGAATGTAATGAAGAAGAGCTGTGTTAGTCAGCCATTGTAAGAGAGAGACTCTGTGATCTCAAACTGAGAAAAGCAAAATGAGAAAAATCAATAGGTTAACTAAATCTTAATTCCATTACATCAGGTGGTTCTCAACCTTCTGATTGCTGCTACACTTTAATATAGTTCTTCATGCTGTGGTGACCCCAACTATAAAATTATATTTGTTGTTATACTTTACAACTGTAATTTTGCTACAATTATGAATTATAATGTAAATATCTGTGTTTTCCAATGGTCTTAGGAAACCCCATGTGAAAGGGTTGATCAACCCCCAAAGCAGTCATGACCTACCAGTTGAGAATCAGTGGTATAAAATAAGTCTCACTCTTGGCTCCAGCAAGCTTCTTGTTTGTATGTTAACTCTACCACCTTGACAAATAGCATCAGGATTTGCTGTTTGCACAGTCTTGGTGCCTGCAGGTTTAAGTACTACCACTCAGACACATGCCTTCACAAATTTCTTATCCTAGTCTGACTTTCAAAGTGTCTGACATGTTCCAAGGAACACTTTATAACCTGCTCTATCTATCCTTCACCATTGAAAGCCATGTTGGATATCAAGAGAAAAGTTAGCCCTTTTCTGTAGCTCATGTACTCTGAGCAAGGGTCACTAAGTATCTTAGTCAGGCTTCTATTCCTGCACAAACATCATGACCAAGAAGCAAGTAGGGGAGGAAAGGGTTTATTCAGCTTACACTTCCACACTGCTGTTCATCACCAGAGGAAGTCAAGACTGGAACTCAAGCAGGTCAGGAAGCAGGAGCTGATGCAGAGGCCATGGAGGGATGTTACTTACTGGCTTGCTTCCCCTGGCTTGCTCAGACTGCTTTCTTATAGAACCCAGGTCTACCAGCCCAGGGATGACTCCACCCACAATGGGCTGGGCCCTCCCCTTGATCACTAGTTGAGAAAATGCCTTACAGCTGATCTCATGGAGGCATTTCCTCAACTGAGGCTCCTTTCTCTGTGATAACTCCAGCTTGTGTCAAGTTGACACAAAACCAGACAGTACAATTGACCCCTTGTCAACTTGACATACAAGCACATCACTATTAAGCCTCAACCCTTACTTTATTATTTATCCCTAAGATCTAAATAACTTAAAGAGTCCCACAGTCTTTACAAAATCTTACATATTAAAATTTTCATCCCTTTAAAATATCCAATCTCTTTTAAAATTCAAAGTTATTTTAAATTCAAAGTCTCTTACCTGTGGGCTCCACTAAAATACTTTCTTCCTTCAAGAGGGAAAAATATCGGGGCATAGTCACAATCAAAAGCAAAATCAAATTCTAACTGACCAATGTGTGGGATCCACTCACGAACTTCTGGGCTCCTCCAAGGATTGGGTCACTTCTCCAGCTCTGCCCTTTGTAGCACACACCTTGTCTTCTAGGCTCCAGCTGCCTATTCTCCACTGCTGCTCTTGGTGTTCATCTCATGGTACTGGCATCTCCAAAACACTGCTGTTTTCTGCTGCAACTCTCACAGGCTCTCCTCGTGGTACCAAGCCTCCACTCCCTTGCATGATCCCCTCAGTCCTGGGGCATTGATTGCAACTGAGGCTGAACTTTCACCATTGACCTACCATGCTGCAGCTGCTCTTCATGACCCCTTCATTCCTTCAAAACCAGTACCATCTCTGTGACTCTTGCACATTACCAAGTCCAGCCACAGCACAAGGTACAACCTTGGCTATCTCTGGAACACATCCTCTTTGTGCTCTCAGAAAACAACAACCACTTCCCAGAAGATTTCACCTCAGTGATTCTGGTTTCTTCTTAATCACCACTAACTTCTTAGCTCCAGCTGACCAGCATCAATAGTCCCAGTAATGCAAAGGTTTTTCTTTAGTAGTTCTGGTATCTTGTTAATCACAGCTCATTCTTTAGCCCCAGCTAACAAAAACCACAGAATCTTCGCAACCAAAACAGCAACAGCTCTTAGTCTTTAATCTTCCCTCTGAAATTTCACAAGTCAGGACTCCATCTTCTGTATTTTTCTCAACATTATCTTCTAAGCTCCTACAGAACATCCCACAGAACTCTTAATATGCCAATGGCTCTTCTAGCTCAAAGTTCCAAAGTCCTTCCACAGTCCTCCCCAAAACATGGTCAGGTTGCCACAGGAATACCCCACTTCTTGGAACCAATTTCTGTATTAGTCAGGTTTCTCTAGAGTCACAGAACTTATGGTAGTCTCTATAACGTAAGAGAATTTGTTGGTGACTTACAGTCTGTAGTCCAATTCCCCAAAAATGATCGGCAACAGCTGTGAAATCCAAGGATCTAGCTGATGCTCAGTCCCACAAGGCAAAGCAGGAGATGAGAGAGAGCCTTCCTTCTTCCAGTGTCCTTATGTAGGTCTCCAACAGAAGGATTGTCCCAGATTAAAGGTGTGCACTACCATACCTGGGTCTGGGACTTGCTTTGCCCCAGATGACTTTGAGCTCAGAGATCTGCTTGCCTCAATGTCCTAAGATTCATAGCCTCTATGTCTCAAGATCAGGATCAAAGGTGAGCCTCCCAATTCTGGATTGTGGTTCATTCCAGATATAGTCAAGTTGACAACCAGGAATAGGCACAACACTAAGGGACACCCTTTCTCTAAACTCAAAAGAATGGGTCACTATGGGCCACACAAGCCTGCACCTCAGGAAGAGTTATTCTTTCAAAAAAAGTGCTACCGTTTCTAGATATTAATTTTTTAAAAAATCAAATTGTTAATTCTCAACTAATTCTAACTTACAAAACTGGCAAATTATTAGTCCAGCCCATGTATTGTTTTTCTGCTGGGTACTAATCAGAACAAACATTAAATGTCTGTATTTGATATTTCAAATTTTCTACCTTTTTAAAATATTTCAATGTATATAGGTAGGACTACATCAAACATTTATGTCTATCTTGGCTAAAGCAATTTACTTTTAAATATTGCAATTTTCTATAAATATTGAACACTTACTACATAATAGACACTGCAATGGGCATTGTGTTTTGTCATTTTTAAGGCAGCAATACTGTATGGTAAATATAGATACTACTCAATTTATATATCATTTTGAGGCAGGGTAGATAAAGTTTTCCCTTCTAGACCTCCAAGCCCAAGAGGTGAAACTGGATATCACCTTAGAGAAGCAGACCCTAGAACTAACTACAGTCTAGCCTTGTAGAGGAGCTAACCTAAAGCTCCCAGACCCCCAACACCAGCAGGAATCTCGTATCGAATGAAAGTTTATGGAAGTCTTGGTGATGAAACTTCAGAAAGAGAGCTCTTCAGTCTATTTGTGGATAGCAGGACATTCCCTGATACCTGTGTCCCACCCACGTATATCTGGCATTAACTGTCGCTCCCTCTCCCACCTCTCCTTCTGTTTCTGTGTCTCTGTTTTTCTCTGTCTCTCTCTGTCTCTGTCTCTCTCTGTCTCTGTCTCTCTCTGTCTCTGTCTCTCTCTGTCTCTCTCTCTCTCTGTATGTGTGTGTGTGTGTGTGTGTGTGTATGCACACACACTTGCTTGTAAATCAGCAAGCCAGCTAGAGAACAGATAATCAGAGGTAGCCTAAGTCCTCTATGAGAAAGCAGTGCGGTGAAAGACTTCCCATGTCAACATAAAGTCTCCTGTAGAGTATATGTTGTAATTTTTCCTAATCCAGTATTTTCAATATCCTTGCTTCCTGGGTTTCTCTTGACTACACCAATGCATATTAGACACTGATTTCTGAGATAGATGTTCCACTGGCACTAGAAACCTACTTTTAGCACAGACAAATGCAGGTACTATGATGGTGGTGGTGGTGGGGTAGGAGTTCAAGTCCGTTAGAACTGCATGCAAAGCCCAATGTACACTGCCATATAGTTTGCCCCTGCTAATATCCCAGAAAGCATAACTCCCGAGTCTCTCCACTCAAACCTGCATCTTCACATCTTCTAAGCCAATCTCATCCTTTGGCCAAGACTTGTTCCCTCTACTACACCTTGGTGTCTATTCCTGTGTGCTGGTCAGTTGTCACACCGAGAGTCATCTGGGAAGAGAGTACCTCAACTGAAAAATACCTCCATTAGCTTAGCCTATAGATAAGTCTACAGAGAGCTTTCTTGATTTCTGATGGTTTGGGGCAGCACCATCCCAGGAAGGTGGTTTAGGGCTGTATAACACAGCAATCTGAGCAAGTCACGGAGAATAACTAGGGCTCCTTCATAGCCTCTACTTCAGTTCCGGCCTCCAGGGTCCTGCACTTAGTTTATGCACAGACTTCCCTTCATAGTGGATTTTAAGCTATAAGTTTAAATTAACTACTTTCTTCCCCATATTGCTTTTGGTGATGGTCTTTATCCAAAATATAAAATTATAAGACAGCATGAAAAATTGTACACCAGAACCTGTGGATGATCCTACCGTCATCTGCTTCTTTCAGCCAGAAAAGTGTCTCCTAAAATCTCCTTCAGAGAGATATGTCTGATCTTCATCGTCCTCACAGATATTGCCTAGGCCCAGGAGTTTGTCACCACTCTAGACTGGCCTCTAATGTCCTTTTCGTGACCACATCCCTGGGCACCTCCATTTGACAGTCCTTCAGTGACTCCTCCTCCCAGGACTACATCACAATTCTTCCATCCTCACCACACTACATGGAAGCCACCCACAAAGCCTCAGTTCTCCTCGGGTCTCAGACTTCTTCTGACTTATTGAGCTACCATTTAATGTAAAAGGTAGAAACTGCCCAAAGACAAACCACTCGTGTTCTTGACAAGAAACCAGGGATTTTATCTACATCTGTAACTATTTTTATTACTTCTCCATCTTCCAGTGGGGGAAATGGGTATTTCTTGGCCTTGTTGAGTTTGCACCCTCCGCCTAGACATCGGGTCCCAGATAGGGATGAGCAGATCCAGCCAGTACTAGATTTCTGTCTCTTTCCCTTTTTGGGTTGCAGATCAGCCTTGAGCATCTATACAAACTCAAACCTGCAATCTAATTTTATGTGGTATGAAGATGTAATCTATGTAGCACATCCCTTCAGACAGCTGGAACTTACAGTCATCGTGAGCACATTCAGAAATGAATTATAAGTATTAGTAATGGGGCATGCTGTTTCACCATGGTCTAAATTTACAACATTATCTTCCTCTAAAAGATCCTCTAGCCACTCACTGTTGATTTTCCCCCTCTGTTCCCTGGGAAACCTGTGCATTAGTCATTTCGGAACTTTTTATGGAAATAGAATCATAGAATGTGTGTCCTTTTGTATCTGACTTTTTCACTTAAAAAATGTTTTCAAGGTTTACCCATGTTGTAGAGTCTGTCAGTTATGCATCTTTGTTATAGCTGAAGTGGCTCTGCAGCATTGCTATGTCATTGTTTATTTATTCATTAGTTAGTAGGTATACAGGCTCTCTCTCTCTCTCTCTCTCTCTCTCTCTCTCTCTCTCTCTCTCTCTCTCTCTCCATATATATATATATGCATATTGCACATCACGCATTGGACACTACACACCACATACCACATTATACATTATATATCATATATCACAGTTCACAGATCACATGTCATATCACATTTAAGATTTTAAGTATTATATATTATACTATATATAAAATTACACATTATATAATAGATTATATATATATCATATACTATGAAGTATATATACATATATAGTTGACTCACACTATGATGGAAGCTGACAAGTCCCACTGTCTTCAGGTTGAAGCAGCAAGTCTGTGATTTAGAGTATTAGACAGTTAAGTCCTGAGGCCAGCAGCCTAGAGGCCATGTTTCAGGCAGGAAGAAAGCTGAGGTTCCACTTAGAAAGCTATCTATCTGGAATTCACTTTATTCAATAAAATAATGTTTTCTTTCTTTTTCTATTCAATCTCTTACTCATTGAAACACACACACACACAGCATGAAAGATAGTCTTCTTTGTTGAGTAAAATTTACATGTGGGTATCATCTAAAAGCACCTTAGTAAAAATACCTAGACTATTTATTGATCAAATGCCAGACCATCCCATCCATCCCAGGACTTTGTGTAACAAACAGTACAGGCTCATTTCCATTCTGTCTGTCGTGGATATTCCTGCTGTGGATGGTGTTTTGTGTGTGTGGATCTGTTTTTATTTCTCTGGGGTACATATCTAGTTGTTGTGTAGTGGAACTTAAGGTTCTTTGGGAAGCTGGTTGGAGGGTGTTTTGCTGGGGCAAACACATGAAGGAACATTTAGCTGAAGGAGATACAGGAGAAAGCATGTTCTGCTAAAGCAAACATGTGAAAGGACACATGATGAAGGGTTCTTCTCTAATGACACACATGTATTGGTTCACCTTCCATTGCTTGATTGGGCTGCCTTTGTTGGGACTCCATAGAGAGCAATGCACCAAGAAACTTCTGGTGGTGTGCTGCAGTTTCCTGCCGCTCCTGAGGGCTTAGGCTGATTGGCAGAGTGATGTCAGCTGACACAGATGTACGTGCTGAGGCAGAATTTGTGGAGGACACATGATGTTTGGAGAGTATAAATAGGACCAGAGGGACAGACAGATGGGAAGCTGAGCTTGGCTTGCCTGTAGAGCTCCCTGTGCAGTGCTCGTGGGTCTCTAGTCTTCACTGATCTCTGCTTCACTGAGAGCCAAGAACTTTGCCACCCCTCTCTGTCCCCCCTGATGACTTGTATCAAGGTGCCTGGCTGTCTCTGTTAGGTTTTGCCACCGCTGCTGGTTCCTGTTTGCTATCCTGGCTCTCCCAGACTGGACAGCTGGTGTATCTGTGAAGAGTTTGTGGGTGGATGGAGCTGCCGCTGCTGACCTGGAAACTGAACTGTCCATTTCCAGACAACAGATGCGGGTTGCTCTAAAGAACCTTTCTACCCTGCTTATCCTTTCTTACCCACTACCTCTGGTAAAAGGGAGGTTTATGGGTTTAAGAACTGACATTAAAAATAAAGTTTGAAAAAATTTAAGTTACAGTGTAGAGTTGCGGGATCAGGTGCTGACCCCGTTTGACCTTTCAAGGGAGTAACAAGCTGCTTTTTAAGCAGCTGTTCCAGTTTAGTGTTCCAGTAGCCAGACAGTCCTGATTGTATCCACAGCCTCGCCAACACTTGTTATTTCTGTCTTCTGGGCAAGGGCCATACCGATAACTGCCAAGTGATATCTCAGTGTGGGTTTCGTTTAATTTCCCTGATAGCTAATGGATGTAAGCTCGTCTTGAATACTACTTTGTCATTTCTTGAGATGTTAATTCATGGGGTTTGCCAACTTTTAAATTGAGTTGCTTTTTTCCTTTGTCGCCTTATAATAAATAGATCCCTATATATTCATACTGTCTTTAAAAACTAATCCTGTAAACAAACTCTGTTCTAGGAACCTCAAGAACTACTTCCTGACCATTGGACCCTTTATCCTTGGGTCCCCCATCTTCCCAGAATGCTGCTAAATTAGCTTGAAAACATTACCTGTAGGCTTGGGAGCTGTCTTAAGCTTCCTCTGACCTGACATTAAAGTCCCACGTTCATTGTCTATGATGAACCTTTTGTGACACCCACCTTACCTTTCCCACAGGCTTGGGAGATGTGTGCTATTATAATTCTTACCTTACAGATTTCAAACGCCAGTTTCTAGTAGATATGGATGTGGGAAACTTTGGGAGTCTGATCTCGAGTCCCTGTCCTTTGGTTGTCACTCTTTCCTCTTTTATTAATTTCCTTTGTCAGCATGTGCAGCAATTACTTCTCTGAGCTTTCTGTACCACCCACCGACTATACACTGGCCAGTTAGAATAACTCTAACTTATTCAGCACTAACTTTCCAGACCTAGTCTTATGTTTGTTGGATCAGAAACCTTAATACATCATAATTGAATTAACTTCTTAATCGCTCAGATCATCAGACCATGTCACATGATGCTTAAAGACTCCAGGAGTCTTTCTTTGAAATAAATCTGCATGATCTTGCAAGAAATAGAGGTCCCATCATACCCAAAACAGCACCCTTCTTGTTTTTGCTCTGGTCACTTAACTCACGTGTCTTGCATTTTACAGGTCTCAGCAATTTATGATTCTTTAGACCTTTTGTGCTTGCTTTTCATCAAGGTGACAAATAATCTAGATAAATGACTTAAATGTCAAAGACTCCTTCTGGCATCTGGCTTGTGGCTTCAGGAGTTTCGGCCCTTGCTCAGCTGCCGTGAGATGACTGTAAGACAGACGCCTTCAGAGTGGGAGCACAGGACAGAGGAGGGTGCGTATCTCCCGGCAGGTTGGAAGCCAAGAAAGAGACAGACAAGGGTCAGAGTGGGAGGCAGGCGAATATATATCTGTAGCCACCCACTTCCTCCAGCTAGGCCCCACCTCCCACCACTCTTACCGGCTCCCGATAATCATAGCTTAGATCAATAGCTTCAGGGTTCACACACTTCCTAAAAGCTCCGCCCTGGAACAGCCAGCTAACCAAGCCTTTGGCACAAAGCATTGGGGAGGAGATTTCATATCCAAACCGTGTTATTTCACTGCCGAAGTCTTCAGAGTCCTGCCATGTCCTCACACAAAATGCACATTGTTCATCCCAAGAATCCCCAAAGTTTGAGCATTTCTCTGAAGTTCTAGTTCATAGACCCACCTGAGATTCAAGACAAGCCGTCCATTGCAAACCTTTATAGAAACCAAAGGCCCTGTCACATCCTCTCAACATACAGCAGCACGTGGCCATAGACTGGACTGTGGAGGAGACACGGAAGACCTGGGTGTGGGGGCCCCTGGGATCCTACCTGTCTTTGGGGGAATTAAATGCTGTTTAGTAGCAGGTAAGTTGGGGGACGGACAGATCCAACAGTGGGAAAGTTTGGCACTGAAGGGTGTTTGCTTTTAACGTAATTTGACTTTAGGCTTCCGCAGCTTTAGGAGTAGAATCCAGCATGTGTGTTTATAACTTAGGGGAAAAGCAATGTTCTGTGAACTGCACAGCAGAGGAGTTGCCATGTGTCTTTCCTTACTGGGGCTCGAGGAACAACCCAATCTGCTTATCATGACCTGAAAGCTGAGCTCCTGCCTACTCAGGACTTGTTCACAAAGCAAAGCATTAACAAATGAGCATTTTTTGACCCAGACTTATTTTAAACCTCAGAGGTGCCGAAATTCTGCCTCCACCCCCCCCCCAAAAAAAGGGTGGTGAAGGATCTGACACTATTGACAAAAAAAAAACCAAACCAATTTTAAGGTATTTCCTTTCACAATTTGATGTCTTAGTAACGATTAAAGTTCCCCCAATGATCATGTTCGAATTCTTTCTTCCAACTAAATTAAATGGACGGCACAGAGAGATTGATAGTGACAAAATACACTGCTTCATTTCAACTGAAAAATAACAGAGAAATAAGATAGTCAATTTCATAGTAAATAAAATAGTCAATTGTTCAAGCACATAGTTTCAACATAAAATCCCTTTGTTTTTCCAGTGGACAATGAACAACAGCTCATAGAAGAGATCCAGAGGTGGAAATGCATCCTCACAGAAGAAGGAGGCAGTTAACTTAGATGTGGGAATGCTGCCCGAGAGTCAAACTGCAGTGAAGGCAGTTCAAGGCCACAGGACCCTGAGGTGAAGGAACTTCAACAGGTATTTATATATGATAGACGATAAGTGGGATTTAATATATTTCCAGAGATCTTGGTATTTATTCCTTTCTTTGTCTACTAAGATGAGGTCTTCTGTAGCCCAGGCTAGCCTTAAATTCATTATATAACCGAGGATCATCCTGAACTTCTAGGATTCTGGGTGTATACCACCAGGTTGGTTTATGCAATGCTAGGAATCAAACCCCTGGCTTCTTGCATACTAGGTTGCTTAGCTCTAACTGTTGTGAACTCTGTATTTATCTAGCTGAAAACTTAAGTACAGGAAGAGATAGATGCAGTGAAGCCTAGTAGGACAAGGGTGTGGATGCTGCCGTGGAACATGAGAAAACCCTGACGATGTCCTGATAATCGAGAGTCTGGGTCCTCAACCAAGTGCCCCCATATGCCCTGCCAAAAGCCTTAAGGAGTACAATGAAAGAAACTCTCATTGTAAATACACTGGGAAATCAATGTATGTTCCAGGCTTCCTTGCACTAGTATTTGATGCTAGGATTGATGTCCTCACCTGCCACTGTCTGACAGGGTTATATTTTATGAAGAATAATTCCATTTATGTAGATATACGGACGAAGGGCGCTAGGCAGGCAATCTCAGGTCTGAACCCTTTGTCTTGCAAGATCCGGTGGCTCCCTCTACGCACGTTGACTTGTGGCTGCGTGGTCTCAATGAAAGAGACAATGGGAAGTCTGGGACTATAGGATGTTAATAATAGCTACAGTGGAAATGCCTCACCACTGAGCGGGTATGATGCCCCCCGAGATTGCAGTTCAGTAGCACTCTTCCATTCAGCTGTGTCTCATTATGTGCCTTCAAGATAAGGAGGGCTACACGACATTCTCGGTGGAAGCTATTGTGACCCTTTCCCCGAGGCGGTGGTTTGTGTTCACCCCATCAAGTAATTGTGTTCCTTGTTGAAAAATTTGTGGTTACAAGCAGAAAAGGCAGATGAAAAGGCCTTGCAGCAGCAACGTACCAGGGGCTGTGTGTTTGTTTGCCTTGGCAGCCTCAAATCTAAATGTTTATATGCTTTACCTTAGGAATCAATTATCCAGAGGGGATCTGGCTTATGGGGTGTGTACGGATGGGTAAATGCAGGAGCAGAGAGTCAGTAGAAGAACCAAGTAAACCAGACAACAGCGCCCTCCATATGGTCTAGCCTGTATTCCCTATGTATTTCAACATGTAAAAATATTTCTATGCTGTTTCCAATCAGGGACTGGTAATTTAGGGCCTAGTTATCCATTTGTACTAAAATCCAGCAAGATACAGTCTCAGGCTCACCATGCCAAAATATTTAAGGAAGCATAGTGCGATGTCTCTGAAACCACCTTAAATTTAACCTTCAACCCACTATGACTACAACATGCTTTGAATGAGTCGTTTGGCTCCCTGACGTTGTTGACAGAACACTGCTAACAGTCATCAGTTTCAGAGCTGGTGAGTGTAACACATCGGGCCCATTACATAAATACGCCTTGATTTCCCCAATAGCTGGTTAAGGGCTAAGAGCACTAAAGAATTACTCATGCAGGAATGAAATGTAAAAGAGTAAATAAAGCATTCTCTTGTTAGGACACTAGTAGGAACAGAGTCCTGTGAGAGGCCCCATGCCTGTGATGACATGATCAGCAATCGATTAACTCTGGGATACTCCAGGATCATTCACTTCTTCAGTGCCGCACAGCCAGCGCTAAGCTGAAGGGGTAAGAGCCAGCAAGAATAAGCACATTGTGTTTCTTAAAAAACAACAGATTTTGATTATTTTGATTTTAATACATTTTAGTGCAAATAGAATTACATTGATTTCCCCTTTCCTCCCTTTGTGCTCTCCCATGCCCCAATTTTCATGTTTATAAACTTCTTTTAATTTGTTATATACATATATATAGTTACACATACACACACACATTTATATATACATGTACCTTTATTAGTACATACATATGCATGTATATATGTGCATATGTATGTGTGTATGTATATATATGTGTATGTATATGAAATATATATATGTGTGTGTGTGTATATGTGTGTGTGTGTGTGTCTTTATCCACAAATATAAGCACAACCTGTTGAGCCTGCTTTTATTCTCGTGCATATGGTTTCAGGGCTGGGCACTGTGTCTTGAACAATCAATGGGAGGCTCACACCTGGGAAAGACTAATGCCCCATGTCTCAGTGGTCACTTATCATCTATAACTCTTCGTCTAGGGATGGAGAAATAAATATCACCCCTTCCCCTCCCGCACTGGCACATCGATTGGTGTTACCATTGTTGCCATTGTTCTGGTTGTCTTCTTTACACAGCCGTTTCTAGGACTTTACAGACTTCGTGGTGTTTTGGTTCTCAATTTCTGCACCCTCTTTCTAGATGTCACCTGAGTCATAGATGCCCCTACACACAAAGACAGACAGAAACAATGTGTGCACAAACTCTTGTGTATATTTTGAAGAAAGTCATACCCCTTGAGCTAACAATGCTTCCCACAGCAAACAAAGACTAACAAAACCTCCAGTACCAGGCATGAGAAATATCCTTTTGGGTGGCTGGTCAGAGTAGTTCGACTGGCTCCTAAAACAATGTAGATGAACTACTTAGGAAACCCTTGGTTGCCTCTCTGAGGTTGAAGGTAGGACTCAACCATTCCCCTGGATCTGACTTGAACAGCTCTTTCCTGCAATCTCACCTCCATGAGACCAGAACATGTTGTGCAGGCTGCTGGGGGTGGGGGTGGGGTCAATTAATAGTCCTGTTGAGCTGCAATACCGATGAAGCATGACAAGAGCCAGCATGGCAAGATAGCCATAAAGGAGCAGTAAGTGGCGCTCACACGCCACAGATTTCTAGGTGGATGTAGACCCCCCTCAACCAGTGTGGGAATCATGCTTAGTCCTGCAAACCTAGCCAGCTTCCTGAGGCAAGTGAGATCATGAACCTTAGAAAAGACTCTATTACTGTCACCTTGCCAGATCACCATAACTCCTTACTACGTTCTAAATCTTACCCTTATACTCTCAGATAAGTGTAGCTACAACCCCTGATCAAAGAAGCTTCTACTTACAGCAAATGGAGACTGTCTCAGGGTTTTACTGCTGTGAACAGACACCATGACCCAGGCAGCTCTTATAAAGACAACATTTAATTGGGTCTGGCTTACAGGTTCAGGGGTTCATCCAGGCAGGAACATGGCAGCGTCCAGGTAGGCATGGTGCAGGAAGAGTTGAGAGTTCTACATCTTGATCCAAAGGTAGACAGGAGAATACTGCCTTTCAGGCAGCTAGGAAGAGGGTCTTAAAGCCCACACCTAAAGTGACACACCTCCTCCAACAAGGCCACACCCACTCCAACAAGGCCACACCCACTCCAACAAGGCCACACCCTCTCCAACAAGGCCACACCTTCTCCAACAAAGCCACACCTCCAAATAGTGCCACTCCCTTGGTCAGGCATATTCAAAACACCACAAAGACCATCCCAGAAAATTACAACTAGATACAAGACATATTTAAACTGATTGTGTGGGTTGCAGCCATATCTAGTGGATCCATCTGCATCAAACAGATTTGGAAAGACATTACAGGAGCAAAAGGAAAAGAAAATCAGAATGGATCTTGTGAAAATGCGATGTCATAGTGAGGAACGTACATGTTCCACACAATAATACGAAGCCTCTCCCCCGAACACAATGAAATGGAAAGTCAAAGTTTTAACTCAAGAAAATACTAGATAACATCTTGTTTACAGTTAATGAAACGCAAAATTTGTTTTCTGAATAAACTTTATTAGGTGCCTAACAAAACCTGCTGATTGACCTCTAGAAGACAACAGATTTCGAAAGTGACTAACAGTGAACATTCTGGTTTGGAATGCTTTTCAGAACCTTGGCATTCTGCATCATGGTTGAAAGGAGTGAAGCCCCATCTTACAGTTTCTTTGGTGGGTATAATGTGTAAGGAAAAAGTACCATTTCCTACTGCTGTGAATCTCAGCTAAGGGACCAAGTTAAATCAAACAAGATGACGTGGTTGTGGGTCTCACAGAATCCATTGCTAGCCACGATTCAAGTCTGGGTGATTTCAGCCTCTAACCTTCAAATAATCCAACCTGGTGACAGGGGAGTTGGTTGGTAATCACATTTACTTCTACCTAAATAGGTTTCATTGCATATTTTTAAATAAAATAGATGAGCTTGGGGTTTGAAGATGCTTTTTACACAGTAGTACATGCCCAAATACTCTTTCAGCTTCAACTTTCCCTCCTAAAATGAAGATTAAACACACGATTCCCTGGGGTGGTATTGATAAGTAATAGTTTTTATATGTAATACAGCAGTGGGCATGAAAAAGACACAAAGTAGATTAAATGTTTAAAATCCTGCTGGATGGGGGTGGGGAAGATGGGGGAGGCATTTTGAGGACATGCTTGAGACCTGGATAGGGCTCTCAAGAATCAGTGAGGGTGACCCTAGCTGAGATTGGCAGCAGTAGGACATGGAGCCTGAAGAGGCCACTTTCTGTAGCCAGGCAGGCACCCCAGTGGAGTGACAGAGACACCAACTTACCCACAAACTTTCAACCCCAAATTTATCCTGCCTATATGAAATGTAGGCATGGTGGATGGAGCAGAGACTGGGGAAATGGTCAACCAATAACTGGCCCAACTAGAGGCCCATCCTATGGGCAAGCACCGGTCCATGATACTGTTAATGATACTCTATTGTGCGTTCAGACAGGAGCCTAGCATAACTGTCCTATGAGAGGCAGCACCCAGCAGGTGACTCAGACAGATGCAAAGATCCATAGCCAAACTGAATGGACTGGGGGAGTCTTCTAGAACAGTTGGTAGAGGAATTGAGGACCCCTTGGGGGACATTAACTCTACAGGAAAACCAACAGAGTGAACCTAGACCCTTGGGGCTGTCAGAGTCTGAACCACCCATCAGGGAGCATAGGCCCCAAACATATGTACAAGACGTGCAGCTTGGTCTTCATCTGGATCCCAGATAACTAGAGCAGGCTCTATCACTAAAGCTGTTGCCTGTGTGTGGAATCTGTTCCCCCATCTCGGCTGTCTTGTCTGTCCCCAGTAGCAGAAACTTGATGTGCCAGGGTGTTGGGGATGCTCCACGGACAGCCTCAATTTTCTCAGAGGAGAAGGGGAAGGGACATAGGGGCACTGTGAAATTGAGTAAATTCACCAAAATGGTTGGTTAGAAAAAAAACATGCTGGCAGAGATACTTCAAAAGCAAAAGGCACCGAGGAGGGCAAAAATGAAATTCTGTGAAACAAAAATTGGACCAAACATATAAGATCAAAATCTACAATGTATGTAATTGAATATCTATCTCCAGTAAAATACAAGAAAACCTCCCAGGGCATAGAGGAAGAGGAAGATGGTGGCAAAGAGCTTTAGGAAAGGATGTGGTGCTGATGGTGCAGGAAACTGATGTTCCTGAGACACAGCACATGGTTCTCCACACACATGCAGAAAGACACACAGCACAGCCACAACACACAGTTCTCCACACAGGTGTACACATACACAGGACAGTCACAGCACACAGTTCTCCACACATCTCTACACATGCACACAGGACAGCCACAACACACAGTTCTCCACACATGTGTACACACACACACAGGACAGCCACAATACACAGTTCTCCACACATGTGTATATACACACACAGGACAGTCACAACACACAGTTCTTCACACATGTGTACACACACACAGGACAGTCACAACACACAGTTCTTCACACATGTGTACACACACACAGGACAGCCACAACACACAGTTCTCCACACATGTGTACACACACACAGGACAGCCACAACACACAATTCTCCACACACATGTGTACACACACACAGGACAGCCACAACACACAGTTCTCCACACATGTGTACACACACACACAACACAGCCACAACACACAGTTCTCCACACACATGTGTACAGATGCAAAAGAATAAAATCCATAATACCCCCAAAGAAAGCTTATGCAGACATAAAAATTCTAACCCTCCATATTCAATTTCCCAAATAAAAGGAAAACCAAACTATACAGAAGCAAAATCCCCAAACTCAAAGAAAAATGGCAAACGTACGGGCAGAGGGAATGACTACTCAGAAATAAAACATTAAACACTTTATAGAACTTCTGTGCATTTGAAGAATTTTGTTGAGTTATGACTCCACGTAAAATCTATGTATATTTAAATTATAGAGTTTAAATTTTAATTTAAAAGTGACATAACATTATCCTGTAACCCAGGTTTGACACACCTGGATCAGCCCTCAGCATGTGCTAGGGCTGAGCTTCCTTTCTCCCTCCCTCCCTCCCTCTTTCCCTCCCTCTCTCCCTCTTTCCCTCCCTCCCTCCCTTCCTCCCTCCCTCCCTCTTTCCCTCCCTCCCTCCCTCCCTCCCTCCCTCCCTCCCTCCTTCCCTCCTTCTTCCTCTCTGTTTCTGGGCAACCAGTGATTGGTTTTCCTCATTACAGTGCATTTCTAAAAACATGTCAGACCTGCAGCATGGAATTTGACGTTGTTCCTTTATTCATAATTATGTTTAGATTTGCTATTTCATGTCTTCCAAGAAATTTACTCTTATTTTGCTGAAGCTGCCGAATTTATTGGCTCAGAATCTTCAAGATGCAGCCTTATTTTCCTTCCAGTATGCGTATAATCCAGATCGATGGTTCCTTCTCGCTCAGCATTAGTAATCACTGCCCAATCTTTCTCCTCTCCTCTGTTTGTAAGAAGCTTATAATCTATTGATCTTTTCCAGAGACCTAACTTTGGGTTTCACCGGTGTGTGGTTTGTCCCATGAAATGTTGTTCTCATTTCACCACTAGGCTGCGTACTTTATGTCTTCCCACTGGGTTCAGTTTTCTATCGTCTGGTTTCTGAAAAATAGGAGACGTGGTTCTGAATTTAATTAATTTTAACTGAAACTCAAAACCACCATCTTATTCTGATTCTCCCTTAATTCATGGGATATTTAGAAATAAGGTGGGCAATTTGTTTCTTCTTTTGAGAAGTCTCTGAAACCAGGAAAGGAAAGGGTTCCCAGTGTTTTGTTGTGGAGGAGTGCGGAGGGAAATAGCAGGATCCCATCTGACGGGAAAATGGAAAAGTGGAAGGGCTCTAATGGGGGGATGGAGATAAATCCAGAGGAAGGTGTGTGAAGACGTCGGAAGTCATACTAACTACTATCTGCCTACAAACATCTATTATACATGTAATTCAATATGAACATTCACTTAAATAGTTTAAATGAAAATTTCCCTTTGGAGCTGCAATGCTGTCTGCAAGAGCCAAAGACATCTAACAAAAACTCTAACACCCGGCCTTCCTACAACTATTTGCCCAAGGTTACGCAAAAGATTCCCAAACACGATAGGCTGTCACTATAGACCTTGGTTACCACCCCCAACCCCCATACCCACACTTCCCACCGGGAGGTAGAAGGTAAGTCCCAGTTGCTGAAAACAGGGACTTTACACCCAGAGCCCAGGTATCGCTTAGATTGGACAGACCTAAAGCCTCCTTCCTCCATGTGACCTAGCTTTCATGAACTAGAAGTAGCCAGGCAAGCTTCCAGAGGAAGAAGTAAACCAACAGCCCCACCCTAGTTATGATGCCCACAAACCACAATAGTGACCCACATGGCAACCACCAACTCTCCAGCTGGACTTTAGATCCACTCAACAAAAGGGAAACCATGCCAGGTCTGGGACCCCAGCTAACTCAGCAGGGTTAGAAATGTTCACTGATCTCAAAGGGGAAACTACAACGGCCATGTCACTAACCCAACACAACCCCTAACTGCATTCTAAATATCTGTCCTTATGCCCACAGATGGGTGTAGACCTCACACATCCTCACAGGTCATTAAGGAAACATGGACGGGGAAGGTCCGAGAGGCTTCAGCTCTACGCAGAGAACCGTAGAGAACTAATGTCTGCTGAGAAAAGGAGAAATGGTCTTCCCCAGGGAAGGACATACCAATCGGGTATGCATCTAACACTCATACATCATTATACAGACTGAGCAGGTTGTACCCATGTATTTAGGAATAAATGTGTTTATTTAACCAAAACTAATGAAAAAAGAGACCACGAGTTTGTAAATGAGCGTGAAGACATGAGGGGGTTGGAAGGAGGAAAGAAAATGGTATAATAACCTCAAAATTAAAAGAAATAATTAAAAATATAGTGTCCTGATAAAATAAACCATTCAGCTGTCCAAAAATGAAAATTTGATTAATAACTAATTGAAGGGATGTAAAGTAGTTTAGACGTTTTTCATATTTAATAATAACATTGAATTCACTGCTTGAGCTATACGCTTTGATACATACTCAAGAAAAGTAGATGTAATTGATTTTCACACATATTGTAGCCTGATGAAAACTTCAAGTCAGCCCTGTACATGTGTGTCTTTGTCATCTATGACCGGATCGATGGGATGGAGTCCAAGCACAAAATTATTTCAGTGCTTTGATTTTTCTTTCTCAACTCCTCTTATTTTAAAAATATCCCGTATATCTACTATAACAAACTCTAAACTATGTATAGTTCAATGTGGTAAACATTAACGACTGAACTGATTGATATTTAAAAAAAATCTTCAATGTTACAATTTTCTCCCTTATTCCATGTTACTTAGTAACTAAGAGTTTATTTCTAGCTACAGCCATCAACTCTGGGACTCCTGTAAAGCCGGTGACTTCCGGCAGCAGAGAGCGGAAGCACACAGCGCTGACAGCAGAGGGCAGTGTGGAGAGCCTCGGTGTCCGTGGTGTGCAGATTTGCTGTGTGACATAATCAGCCATTCCTCAGCTCTCTGTCACTCACACCTCTCCCTCTCTTGGTCTAACTCCTCCCATGTACCCTCATCACCTCTCCCTTAACTATTATTGTTGCGTGTAGAATTGAATTTTTAAATACAAATAAGAATTTTTGTTTGGACTTGAAGTGCTTCAGTGATCACAGTGGAATGTACTCATTTGCCTGCTAATGGAAACATCTGCTTCCTTGTTGAAATTCTTTCTTGCAGGTATACAAAATTGTTTTCCTTTTATTTAAATTTATTATTTTCCTTCCACAACTCCCCTTCTCCTCTGATCAGGTGGGCATTCCCCCTGGGTATCCCTTTCCCAACCCTGGCACTTAAAGTCTCTGCCAGGCTAGGAACCTCCTCTTCCACCGAGGGCAGACCAGGCAGCCCATATCCCACGTACAGACAAGAGCTTTTGGGATAGTCCCACTGCAGTTGTTTAGGATCCTCACGAGGAACAAGCTGCACATCTGCTACATATGAGGCAGGGGGCCTAGATCCAGCCCATGTATGTTCTTTGGTTGGTGGTTCAGACTCTGAGAGCCCCAAGGGTCCAGGTTAGTTGACTGTTGGTTTTCCTGTGGAGTCCCTGTCCTCTTCAGGGTCCACAGTCCTTCCTCCTATTCTTCCAAAACAATCCTGAAGCTCTATCCACTGTGTGGCTGTGGGTGTCTGTGTCCGTCTGAGTCAGCTTCTGGGTGGAGCCTCTCAGAGGACAACATGGTTCAGGAGTCTGATGGAGGTGGAGGAGAGGCAGCCGGAGAGCAGAGGAACCCCTGGGATGGCTCAGGGTATCTTAGCTTGGCCCAAAGGGCTCCAAGTGTGTTTTTAATTGAAATCCCACCCCTTTTTTATACCTGGAAGACTATGGAGGGAGGGAAAGAGATGTAATTCTATTTCAATTAAAAACGTATTTTAAAAACTAGTAAAATCTACAAAAAACTCCTTTTTATGATCATATGGGTTTTGCCTGCTGTGCAACTTTTGCAACTTTTCTTTGTCATAGTCACAATGACATGAACATTTGTGTACTATATGTAGACATATGATTGAAGATACCTTAGATTCAACCAACCGCTTCTAGAAACTTCTTTGAAAGGAAAACTTAAATACCTTTACAACATATTTTATCACAGTAATGTTTGCATAACAAAAAATTAAAAAGTAGAAAAAAGGTCTAATAATAGTTTATTAGTTAGATATAGTATGATATGTTGTGTTCAAGACATAGTATAATAACTATACATTATTATATGAGCCTAAGATCCCCACTTAGGCTCTTATAGAGAAATCACTCTTACCAGAAATCACATCATGAGTGAAGAGGTTCTCTGACTAATGAGATGGTATATCCTTTTTAAAGAAGTAACTCCACCAGATTCATGTGTGTGTGTGTGTGTGTGTGTGTGTGTGTGCGCGAGTGTGTGTGTGTGTTTCTGTATGTGTTAAGATGAGAAAGAAAAGGTGTCTTGGGTTATTAAGACATCCAAACTTTTAATGAAAATAATAAATTGAATAAAATTCAAAATTTCTTCATCTCTCAAAATGATTTTTGAAAAACATTCAATGACTAAATAAAATACATCAATTTTACTAAAATGACATGCACACTTACATACAGTGTCTGAGAAAATGAAAACCAAAATGTTGCTAAGTGATAGCTTTATTTTTATTTTATAGACTTGTGTGTTTTTGAGCCTTCATATTGATTAATAATGTTTTTAGAAGAAAGATAACATATGTTTTTGTGGTGACAAGAGAGTTAAAAACGTAGTTACAATTTTGAGAATAAAATTAAAATTAAAATCACTGGATAAATGCTCTTGAGCATACCATCAGACAGACAAGAGTTCAAATGCAGTTGTTCTTTTGCTACTTTAGTGGCTGGCTTCTCATCTATAAATATCAGTGGCTATACTTGCTATCCTTGCCTCAAATTCCACTCATGATATAAAAATCAAATTAGAATCCATAACTAAGATTCAACTGTTTTTGCATCACTGAAAGGTCACAGACAGAAGTGACTTTCTATAAGGTAGCTCCAGGCTACAATGGAGACAGACATCTGCAGATTGTAAGAAACGTGTTGTACGAACACCAAACAAACACAGTCTGTCTGTCATTGTGCTTTTGCTAATCACAGAGACATCTCAGCAACTCTAAAGCTCCACCCTGGGCTGTGTCCTACGTCCCCACTGGCAGAGATGCTCAGGGACTGGTTGGAGGGCACTGGCAACTGCTCGGGGATTGGATAGAGGGCACTGGCAACTGCTCGGGGATTGGATAGAGGGCACTGACAACTGCTCGGGGATTGGATAGAGGGCACTGGCAACTGCTCGGGGATTGGATAGAGGGCACTGATATCTGGAGGGGGTGGGGATTGGATAGAGGGCACTGATAACTGCTCGAGGATTGGATAGAGGGCACTGGCAACTGCTCGGGGATTGGATAGAGGGCACTGATATCTGGAGGGGGTGGGGATTGGATAGAGGGCACTGACAACTGCTCGGGGATTGGATAGAGGGCACTGATATCTGGAGGGGGTGGGGATTGGATAGAGGGCACTGACAACTGCTCGGGGATTGGATAGAGGGCACTGGCAACTTCTTGGGGATTGGATAGAAGGCACTGATAACTGCTCGAGGATTGGATAGAGGGCACTGACAACTGCTCGGGGATTGGATAGAGGCCACTGACCACTGCTGGAAGAGCATCAGAGAAGGCACAGCCCACATCTCAGTCTCCAGAAGATGCTCATAGATAGCGAGTATAAAAGGAGCTTAAAGATGGATGGGATGGACCAAGTACATCTAAAGACTAAGTCTGACCCCAAAGCAAACCAAAAATAAGTATTCTTTATGTTTTTGCTACCCAACTTTATAACCTGTAAGGCATGGATTGGTCCAAATGGAATCCGTGATGTCCATGAAGCCTCTAGCAGGTGGATGTAAGGTAGCTCTCGTTTCTGTCAACAGCACTGACCTTTCTGTCCCATAGAATCATGGCAGCTCTTCATAATTCCTCTCACAGGGTAAGAGGAACGGCGGGTAGAGGGATGCTTTCAGGACTGTTGGAAATTTGTCTTCAAATAAACCCAATCACTTGCTCCACATGCCTGGGATAATTTTATATTTGGACTGAGAAACCAGTGCACCCTCTATCATTTTTAAATAACTTTGTTTTTTTTTTCCAATAAATTTACAAGGAACGAGATCGAGAAATCTGTTTTCAGTATCTTTACTCTTTTGGTAATGTGCAACAAGAACAGAGTTGTATTAAGAACAGTCAGAAATAACACAATAGCTGTAGAGGATGTTTACATTTGCAAAATTTCAATGATTATCTTCTCGAGGCTCCCCCAAATTAGCATATTTGTTAATCAAATTAATTAAGAAGCTTTTCAAAATAAAAGCAATGTTTTAAATAAATATATTCTTTCATAACCATAGAACATTTAGTTCTGTTGTTGGTAATGAATGAACATTACATTTAAGAAGTTTATGAAGACATTAGGGTAAAATTATCTAGATATAATTATAAATGTACCCTAATTCGGCATTTGCTTATGGTTTTTACTGTATGTTTTAAAATCACACCATACATGCTGTCTAATTAGTTAGTTCTCAAATCATCAGAAAATGTTATAGAATTTATGCCAGCTCAGCATGATGATGTATTATTTTAATAATGTCTTTACATTTAAATTTAGTCCTCTATACTAAATCTAGTTCTTGCCAAGCACCCGTATCTGCCCACAACTGGTAACAGAAAATGAATTCCATACTCCCAGCTCAGGAGAATGGGGTCTTTCTGCAAACCTTGAAATTTCACAACTGACTGTTTCTGTCACATCAACAGTACTAGTTACAATAGGGCATTTAGTGTGTTTCAAAGGACTGCCTGGTGGCTACAAAGTCACTGTGCTCAGCTTTCCTACCAAAACCACATGCTTAGTAAACATCTACAGAAACTTCCTAAATGTGATTTTATTTAATAAATATTTTCAATATTTTCCTAATGATGACAAGAATTTATCCTTCCAGAATTCTGATTTTAAAAGATTCTCTATTCACTTTCATTTCTAATGTAATTATTAGGAATTTTAAATCTCTATGTAATCTATAAAACACCTTTGATCTTATAAATTTGGTTTTCTTCAATAATAAGCTGTGCTAAGATCTCCAAATTATGTGACAAGGCAGAGAGGTAAAACCAACCACAGCAATGGGTTATAGTAAGTGCTCATTAGAATCCAGATTATCTGCTGTTCCCAAATGATCATAAAGATAAAAGGATAACTTATTAAAACCAACAATGCATCAGAGAATATTTTAATAGGAACTCTCTTATTCTCTTCTCTTCTCTTCTCTCTCTCTCTCTCTCTCTCTCTCTCTCTCTCTCTCTCTCGCTCGCTTTCTTGCACACACACACGCACGCACACACATACACACACTCATGCACACAGGCAGCCACACATAAGTATATACTCACAGCTCAGAGTGTGGAACGCTGCTACTCATAGTTTTAACTTAGATAAATTAACTACAGGAAAATACTGACAGTGTGAAAATATATGTTTATGTACAACACCCCACAAGGGGTATCATTTCTGTGGACATCTGAAGAATGTAAAAACAAAGCAAAAAGAGGAGACTGAGAAAGCAGAGCGCTGGACCAACGCGTGGGCACCCAGCTCACAGCTTTCCGTTCTCCTCACTGCTCTCCTTCTCCTCTATCGCTTCCAAGCTGCGCTTGCCCTTGGCCTCAGCACCACTGCCAGGGCCTTTACTCAGTCCACACGACAAACAGGCCAGCTGGATCTGCTTTATGTTCTCTATGGCTTCATTCTTGGCATTCTTCAGCAGGTCTCCTTGTCCCTGTACAGGGAGAAAGCACAAAGAAGAAGGTCACCAACCAGGCTCAGTTTTATGAGACACGGATGAAGGGTAAAGGAGACCCAGACCCATATGCTCACTTTTCCAGGGATACACCCAAGTTCTTTGCTAACATGGCTGGAGACTTGGCTCTTTGGTGATGGAACCTCAGACCTGGCCACACCAGCTCACTGTATGCTGGCTGGCTGCTCTTCGTGATTCCTATAAGGGGAACCTATGTAAACACACTCAGGGCACCTGAGTTTCCCATAACCTGGTTGGAGACTTTGTACACTATTACAGTTCTAGTTAGACAAATATTTCTAGATTGTGAGGAAAAATGAGGGAAGATGTTCTTCAATAAAACTGAAGATTAAATTGTTGTACCAAAGTAAACGGGGCAAAGCCAAGCATCCATCCGCGGTGAAGTGCGCACAGCCTCGTGCCTGCTAACCTGCGTTTGATGTATTTGGTTATCCCGACAAGCTTCTGCTGGTGCCTTGCTACCCAGCTATCCACATTCCTTCTGTGCTTCTCAGCATCCCCAGAATGTTCCTGTCTGGCTGATGGAAAGAAGTCTCTCTAGGTACCACTCACCCATCAAAGTAAAAAGCACAAGACTATCACTGGGACACACTGGTTGTCACTGGCATCCCTATGCCAGAAAAAATAAATAAATAAACTTGCCTGCTAGTTCTGTTTTTTCCTTGAGTTTATTATTAGGGTGTTTAGCTGCATCGATACCGACTCCGGCCCTGACGACCTGCGCATGTGTGCAGAAGTGGGAATGTGCTTTTGTGCTGTACAGAAAGATGAGGAGGTAACCCCCCCCCCTTAGTTTTAATTAATGTCGCTCTCTTGAGTGGTTCATAGACTACCTGCTGAAAATGCCTAAACATGTTTATTTCCTCAAAATCCATTAAATCGGTAGCTGATTCTAACCCGTTGTAGTGATGGCTATGTGACGGATAAGCGGTGGACTGTCTTCAGTCGCCCCAACTGTGGAGCAGGGTTTTAGATGTACATTTAGAGCCTGGATCGGTGAAGCCTTCCCATGAGGAGGTTTATAAGGTACACAGTATACATCTGAGCATGCTGAGGTGACAGGACTGGAAGCTAAGGACAGAGATGGACTAAAGTCTGACTTTCCTTTGGATCCAATGCTCCTTCCCACACACCATGAGATTAACATCCTCAAAGACAGTAAGGACAGACTGCAGGCTGAGGCCTGCCAGTCAGAGATAAATTTCCTGAGGGAAAATCATTCACCGTATCCCTGGAAATTGGAAGTTTCTTAACAGCATGAATAATGAACGAGTCCCCTCAGGACCCTGAATGCTGACGCCATTTAAAATTTGTAAAATGCAATTGTTAAGTAAAGGTAACAGCACACATAAAGGGCCTACTCTGTGCAGGTAAGATTTCTACTCTGAACATAATTATCTGGAATTATGTTGGTTGACACAGCTTCCCCGGATATAGGTATTAGTGTTACCCACAGTTTACCGATTCTAAAACAGAGCCCCACGGGAACCACGTTTCCCAGAGTCACGTAGCTGCCGGCTTGTTTCAAGGGTCTGTGGTCTTTGCCACTTCAAGATACATCCTCTTTTAAGAGCAAACAAGTCATACACTCTTCCAAGTACAGTGAAGCCACCATTGGTACCCACAGGGCAACAGAGGCAGAAAATAATGACTGACCATGTGGCACTGGCCGGCAGAATCTGCAGACCGGATGTGGGCCAGGAATGCAGGATTCAGTTAAGAGAGCCTGGCGGGGACAAATGTCAGAGGACCGACCACCATTTGCAGGGTGGGCTGCTTCCCCATCTGTGAACATAATCTGAATGTCTTCAGCCAGTCCCACAGTCCAAAGATTGAAGGAGACAGGTGGAAAGGCAGTTTAGGATTTAATGATCACAGAGAAGCAGATTGGATAAAACGACTGAGGAAAGAGTTGGGCCTTTCTACGTCCACCATCAATAACTTGCACTGTCTTGAAACAGAGACTCGAGATGCATGTTTACAATGCATCTGTTTCGCAAAGATATACATAATTTTTAAATGGAAAAGCCCTTTATAAACAAGCTCTATTAATGATGTGGCTTCACCGAAGACCATTTTCATAGTTTTACTTGTAAGGTTTAGTTTTGAAATGACTGTCGAAGCTTTTAAAAGTAAACTGGCATCTTTTGCAGTTCTAAGAGTGAAAAACTGAAATGCACAGAGCTATCAGTCTTGGTCCAAGTGTGTGACACGCTCACACGCCTTTTCTGACCGCAGGTTATCAAGTGTGTCGGAATCGGCTCTGAGCGGTGGCATCCAAGCCTAAATGCCAGATGGTGCCAGTTCAAATGGACAGAAGTCAGTCTGTCTAGGAAACAATGGTTGGAGAAAACGGTGTGTACCAGTATACACAAGAACTCAGCCGCATCATCTCCCGATAACCCAGTGACTGCACCGGCAGGAAAAACCAACAAACAAACAAACAGAAGTTAAAATCACTAACACAGGAAGGGAGGAAAACCAAAGGACTGTGAAGACTCACATGGAAAGGCTGGGATTCATTGTTTAAAATAGGATCAGTCTCTTTCTGTTCTGGGGTCTAAGAAACCACACTTTTTCCTTTGGCCCTCCATAATCAAGACACTGGAAGTGGGAGGAAAATCCCTTTCTCTTCTAGAACACTGGCAGAGGTGATGTCCGTCACTAAAGATCCATTCTGGCATTTCTCCTTAATGGCTTTTCTGTTTGCTCAGCAATTTCCCCTCACCAGCTGGCCGCTCTCCACTGCAGACCAGTCAGCGTAGCTGGGGTCTCCTTCCCTGAAACATCTCGGTCACTGTAGCATTTCCTTCAAGCTGTATCCAGCAAAAGATACTTATATATCATGTACTTAAGGCACATTCCAAAATAAAGGAGTTTTAAACAGATGTTCTGATGCTGTGCTTCTCAAACAGGAGTCTTGAAAGGAGAAGACAGAGCGAAACATAGAAATTATCTTTAGAGGCACATAAATCCAAGCACTTTGAATACACTAAAATGAATCTGGGCTGTCATGCATATTATGCAGAATTAATGCACAAGTGACCACAGAATACTCAACTTGAAAGAAATGTCAAATTGCCAGTCTTTCTCTGTCAGGAAGCCTGTGGGAATTCACAGCTGGGGTCGGGGGATGAAGACACTTTAATCCAAAGGAACATCAGGGTACCAGAGCATCACCGAATACTGATGCAGACGGGCATGAAGAAGGAGTCCTGAAAAGTATGCACCACCCTCCCTCCATGGTTGTTTGCCTTCTGAGTAGAAGGTTGCACAGCCATTCCAACTTATTAAGAAAGTAACTGTTGGAAACAGGAAAATGCATCACTGCAGGTTTAGCCATTACTAATTCATTACTAATTCACTGACTATGTCAGGAAGATAAGATGTTTCTTAATTAGCTTTCAGAACAGTGGAGTTATACAGGGCTTTTTCATGTATCCTTGGTTTTGGCTAAGCCACACCCTACCTTCCCCTTTCCCCAGCCCCTGTACCCTCACTTAAACCTTTAACCCTGAGAGTTCCTCTCATCTGTGCTTTTGACCTTGATTAAGTAATAAGGAGACTCCCTGACCGGTGGCTTCTGAAGTAGTAATGGCTAAACAGGACCACCACGCTTAGGCTACCACAGAATAAACACTTCTCAAGCTACCACCTTGGTCTCTGGTGGTTTCCATTAGTGGTATCTATGGGAAGGAGTTTCCTAGCTGTGGATGTGTATTCTCCCATGGAATTGGAAACCTATAGACTGGGGGAAAAAAATCCTCACTAACTTCACATACGATAGAGGGTTAATGTCCAAATGATAAAGAACTCAAAAAGCTAACCTCCAAAATAACAAACAAACCAATTGAAAAAATAGGTTATGGGACAAAAATGACACTTTTCAACAGAGGGGTCTCGAATGGCTGAGAAGAACCTAAAGAAATGCTCAGAGTCCCTAATGATTAGAGAAATGCAAATCAAAATGAGACCAAGATTCCACCTTACACCAATAAGAATGGCTAAGATCAAAACCTCAGGTTACAGCACATGGTTGGTGAGGATGAGAAGAAAGAGGACCACTTCCTTCACTGCTGGTGGGAATGCAAGCTGGTACAACCACTCTGGAAGTCAATTTGGAGGTTCCTCAGAAAATTGGAAATACATCTACCTGAAGACCCAGCAATACCATCCTTGGGAATATACCCAACAGATGCCCCACCATGCCACAGGGCCACGTGTTCCATTATGTTCATAGCAGTCCTGTTTGTGATAGCCAGAAGCTGTAAACAACCCGGATGTCCCATGACAGAAGAATGGATACAGAAAGTGTGGTTCATTTATACAATGGAGTATACTATTCAGCCAGTAAGAATAAAGACATTTTTGCAGGCAAATGAATGGAACTAGAACATATCCTGAGTGAGGTAACTCAGACCCCAAAAGGGCATGCGAGATATGCACTCATAAGTAAGTGGATATCAGCCAAACAAACAAACAAACAAGCAAAAGTACAGAATACCCAAGTTCCGGTCCACAGAACTCAAAAAGGTCAACAAGCAGAAGGGCCCAAGTATGAATGTCTCAGTCCCACTTGGGAGGGAGAACAAAGCAGCCACGGGGTGGGGTTGGGGGGAGGGAGGAACCTGGGAGGGAAAGGAGACAGGGTGGAAGAAGGGGAACATGATCTGGTATTGGGTGGGGGAAAAGGACTGAAGCCCTGAGGGCTAGCAGAAAGAATGGAAACAGGAAACCTTGGGAGGTAGGAGATTGGAAGGACCCTCTAGAATGTGCCAGAGGCCTAGGAGGTCAGAGACTCTCAGGACTCAAAGGGAGGGACCTTAGATGAAATGCCCTACAGTGGGAAGAGGGAACTTGTAGAGCCCACCTCTAGCAGAAAGACAGGGCATCAAGTGAGGGATGGGGTTGCTATTCCACAGTCAAAACTCTGACCCATAACTGTTCCTGTCTGAAAGAATTGCAGGGATGGAAATGGAGAAGAGCCCGAGGGAAAGAAGGTCCAGCTAAGAAAGCCACAACAAGCAGCTGGAAGAGTCAGATGCAAACATTTGTACCCAACCAATGGACAGAAGCTGCTGACCCCTGTGGCTGAATTAGGGAATAGCTGGAAGAAGCTGAGGAGGAGGGTGACCCTGTAGGAGGACCACAAGTCTCAAGTGACCTGGACCCCTGAGATCTCTCAGACACTGGGCCACCAACCAGGCAGCACACACCAGCTGATATGAGGCTCCCAACACATATACAGCAGAGGACTGCGGGTCTGGGTTCAGTCAGAGAAGATGCACCTAACCATGAAGAGAATGGAAGCCCCAGGGAGTTTAGATGTCTAGTGGGGTAAGTGGTGTGGGGACATCCTCATGGAGACAGGGGGCAAGGAGGAGGTATGGGATGTGGAATAGTCGGAGGCTAGACTGGGAGGGGAATAAAATCTGTAGTGTAAAATTAATAATAATAATAATAATAATAGCAATAATAATAATAAATTTGGTTTTAAATAGAAAGAAATTTGATGTTTGGCCTTATCATTTTAACATTACTGGGCATATATTTTACTAGAAATAAACACTTTTTAAAAATAAAAACAGAAATATAATATCTATAAAAAAGGAATCTGAAGTGCCCTGCATCTACATGAGTGAACAATGCTATTCCTCTAAAACACTGGCCATTAAATAAAAGGTTTTGTGCCCACAGTGGGATACCTACCTAGGACTTATTGCTTGGTTAGAGACCCAAATACTGACTCTGATCTTTGTTGCTGTAGTGGTCTGAGTGAAACTGGTTCCCATAGGTCCACAGGGAGTAACACTATTAGGAGGTGTGATCTTGTTAAATAGGCATTGTGGGAGGAAGTGTGTCATTGGGTGTGGGATTTGAGGTCTCAGAAGCTCAAGTCTTGTGTGCTTGTCTGTCTCTCTGTCTCTCTCTGTGTGTCTCTGTCTCTGTCTCTCTCTCTGCTGACAATCTGCATGTAGAACTTTCTCCAGCACCATGCCAGCCAGCCTGCCTGCCTCTTTGTTTCTCACCATGACAGTAATGGACTAAACCTCTGGACTGTAAGCTAGTCCTGATTAAATATTTTTCCTTGACATGGATCTGGTGTCTCTTCACATCACTAGAACTCCTAAGACAGTTGTCTACTACAACTAGATGGTAAGGCCCAACTTCTGAAGATACTGCATAGAGAATTCAACCTCCGCTGACCGGGAAACTCTGTTCTGGCCAGCACCCAGAGCTATCTGTATTGCCGGGGAAGAAAAGACGTCAGTGGTCTCGCCAAGTGCTGGACCCTGCATGCTATAATGTTGACCTGCCTGCAAAACGTATCCACTGGTACAATAATGGCACAGCAGTGGTGTGTGTGAATCCACAGGAGAGATTCTATGTCTGGTTCTATTAACCTGGTCAGAAGCTCAGGGCTGAGGAGGCACAAACCCTATAGACTAACCAACTCTTGTTTTTTGCTAAACGCTCATGCTGTCAAACTGTATTCTAAATATCTATGTTTATGCCCACAGATTTGTGCTGCTCTCGACTTTGGTCTGAGAAGTTTCTTTGTGTAGAGGCTCACAGTTAATGCAGAGATCAATAATGGGTCAAAGTATGAAGTATAAATAACGGGGTGATCAACAGTTAGTGCGTCATCCATATCAACATCTCCCATCCAAGAATCGGGGAACATCACGGCTAACGAACAGAAAGAATGTGGGAGCTGTGGATGGGAAGGAGGGCTGTGAACTGCAGGTGTCTGCGCATGTGCTGCTCACGTCAGTTCACTGCAGCTGTACTTGGTTCCTTGTACATGAGCTACACAGATAAAATCCTGTCACAATCCCAGCATGAGTAGAAGAATAGCCACCGGCATCTGAAGGCTCCTGATGAGGCAGAGTCAGCTCTCCCTTAGAGACATGGCTGCTGGCAGGTTGGCTGTGTCCCAGTGGACGGTCCCACACCCGTGGACTCAGATGGCTGTATGAACATGGAGGACATGAAGTTGGGAGGGATGTGATCAAAAGATGGCATACAATATATGAATGCTACAAAGGATTTAAAACGAGTATTAAAAATAAGTCACAACTACCTTCATCGACATCCTTCATTTGAGAAACTAAGACAATACATATAAATGTTTTAATAGGATAAATGTTTTTCTCTTGATGGAACACTCCGAGTATTCGGCTATCGTTAACCCCGATGAATCCGTTCCAAAGAGATCATTAAAGAATCTGGCTCATGATGGGCATGAGCTGAGAATCTTAAGGACGCTGTTACCGCAAAGGCTCACGACTTCTCAGATGTGAGTCCTCCTTGCAGTAACAATGTGCCCAAGTTACCTCCCACGAGAGTTGGCCGCCAAAGAGGCAGTTCATGTAATTTGCGAAGAATCAGAACTCCAGGAACAATGGCCCTCGATGCTCTCTTGGCAGTGACACATAAGATTTGGGAAAGGTTAGGGGGAAGCTGTTCCCAAGAACAAAACCAGAACTCAACACTGCTTTATCCTGTTTTAAAGATGTGCCTGCACTAATGTGGAGGTTTAGCTGGGAATCCCCAGAATGACTGATCCTCTCTCATCCCCCATAGACGGGTGTCTCATCCCTTCAATGTTGGGACCTGGTTCTAATGTTCTGTCTTATTTAGGCTCCCAAATACCCCGCTTCCAGCCCTGAGGGTCCCTGCCCCCAGCTGACTCCAACTGATAATAAAGAACTGCTGTACAGCCAATGGCTGGGCACGGCGTTGGGGCAGGATTTTTTAGATTGTGCAAGCAAGGAGATCAAGGGAGAGGGAAAGAAGAGGGAATTGCCTTCATAGGGAAGCAGAAAGATGAAATGCAAAGGCCTACCAGCATGTAGGCCGCTAGGGGGCACTTCCCTGTTTTGGTCTTGTTGCAGGATGGCTTATCCCTTTACCGGCCCCCATGGTCTTGCTCTGTAGATGCTGCTCTATTGCGGAGACAAGCACAGGAGTCCATCACTCAGCCTGCAGGCCACATTCTCCATACAATTCCCTTCCCAGGAGATTCACTCCGCCTGCCGTGTTGTTTCGGTTCCAGGTGAATATGACTACCCCCGGCATGTTTCTTTACCCCACCCCCAGCATAAACATGACTCTAAATCTCAGTAGTTTTTCATGGTAGGTTTTATATATTAAATTCTCAATCCACAGACCCTCTACACATATGATTATATCCAATGGACAAAGATACAAACTTCCCTTCTAGAGCTCCACCTTGATTTTCCTCTCTCTCTCTCTACTCCCTCTTCCATTTTCCTGCCTTTTTGCCACCTATCTTTCCACTGTCCTATCATATATCATCTTAACATCAATCTACAGGGTCTGGGGTATCAGAGATGAAATATAGATTTTAAAAGATGTTAACTCAAGAATACCAGAGGAGGAGGTGTTTGCTAGCCATGGAGAGGTTTAGAAGTACCCAACCATTAAGCTAGTCAAGGCACATCAAACTTAGCTGGCATGTGTGTATCTCATTCTCAAATCCAGAGAGATCCCTGCCAGGAGCCAATGCCATTTAACTAATTCACTGCTACATTTAAGGCCATTTAATTGTGTAATACACAGAGGAGTTGCTCTCCTGGAACAAACTCGTTTTAAACCGCTATTTCTTTTAAAACAGGAGAAAGTAAAAATTAACTGAACCTGTCAGTCAGAAAAAAAGAGTTAATGGTGACCATCATCTTTGGTGACAGACCTGTCATAGTTCTGTAGATTCCCTGCTTTGGGTTGCCTTCGAGGGAGCAGTGTTTGAAAGGCCATCTGTCTGCTGTGGGCAATGACTGCAAGCCTAAACCACTTACAGAAAATGTCAACAGAATTGCTTCAACACCAGTGAGCTGAATAATAGAACACCCTAAGCTAAACTTAAAAAATATGATTCTGAAGCCTTATGAATTTCTATTCCCGGGGAGATCCCAGTGTCCTGATATTCCTTGCCACCATTCTGATAAAAGAACCATTCAAGAGGACAACGGAAGGCACGGCTTGTTGATTCCCTACTCTCCACTGTCCCTCTCACTTACGCTCTTCATGTCTGTTAACAGACCTAGTAAGAAAAGAGAAGATTGATATCCACCGCTTCCATGATGCTGGTCAAACTAATTGCATTTCAAATAAAATTTTTAAAAGCTAGTATAATTTCAATATCCCAGATGACTTACAAGCTGCAAAAACAACCTTGAAATCTAAGTTCATAACCCTTATGGTTGCTACACGTCATCAAAGGAAGACCTAGAGAAACCACTGCTGTAGAAGCCTTACTTCTAGTAACTGAAAACTGTTATTGTCTCCAAAGACTCACTCACATCAGCTTGAAGGATGCAGAATGTTCCAAAGGCCAGAACTGAAAAAGTTGTAAAGGTCCTTACTAATATTAGAAGAAGATATTTTTAAAACGCAATATGATATCTTCTATGTAAGGCTTCTTTTAAAGACAGTTCTGATTACATGGCTACAATTATTAGTTACTTGGGTGACCGTCAAAAAGGTAATTTAGCAAAAGTCCTAGACTAAAAGTGAAGATTCAACACCAACAGCCCCTGACCAAAGTGAACTGACTTCAAAACAGCTTTAGCTGCTTCACCCCAGCTCTGTGCCATAGCTTTCAAAAGCAAATGGATTTTTCGGACACCTGGCCTATAGCTCTACAACTCCAAAGACACCTTCCACTCCCCTTTCCATTGTTGGCATCCTACAGCCCTAGTGTCCAGTCTAGATGTGTCTTTTCTTCAAGGACATTCATTCTTTAGTGTCTACAATTAATGTATAAGTAGACTGAATGTGAGCACATGTAGCCCAAGCCTATTCTCAGAACTGGAAAGCACCCATTCCTGCTGGCCTGAGTCCCAGTTTTGTGTAATTGGAGGGAAGGGTTGCCAGGAAGACTTTCCAAGGCATGACCCACCCAATGAGAGAGGCTGGTGCAGCTCCTGGTGAGAGTTCTGATCCTCTCTAATCCTTGATCTGGGTCTACGGCCAACTTGACTGCCACATCCATGGCTGATTGGAGACCTTCTCTATTATGAGTTTATTCTGCTGTCTCAGACCCACTAGAGCATTTGTCTAAACACCAAAGCAATAGCTGCTCTGAGGAAAGATCTATTCCAGTTCTCCACAAGTCTGAAACACATTCAAGTTACAGATCTCATACTCATGCTGCCTCCAACACACACAGATACAGCACACATCTGTGTATATTCAATGTTTTCAACCCTATACAAAAGTGGGAGGTCAAAAAACTTTATTTTTTTTTTTGGTTGTCCATTCAGGTTCATGCTGGCTTGATAATTTATCGATCACCACTATGTTTACACCACTCTACATACTCTATACAAACGCAAAATCTCTATTAATTAACAAGAATGAGTGGATCTTAATATACATTCGGTGCTAACATCTGCTATACAGCACATATCAAATTAGCCTGTGTCTGTCTTAGTCAGGGTTTCTATTTGTTCACAAAACATCATGACCAAGAAGCAAGTTGGGGAGGAAAGGGTTTATTCAGCTTACACTTCCACATTGCTGTTCATCACCAAAGGAAGTCAGGACTGGAACTCAAGCAGGCCAGGAAGCAGAAACTGATGATGCAGAGGCCATGGAGGGATGTTACTTACTGCCTTGCTTCCCCTGGCTTGCTCAGCTTGCTTTCTTATAGAACCCAGGTCTACCAGCCCAGGGATGGCTCCACCCACAATGGGCTGGGCCAGGGATGGCACCACCCACAATGGGCTGGGTCAGGGATAGCTCCACCCACAATGGGCGGGGCCCTCCCCGCTTGATCACTAGTTGAGAAAATGCCTTACAGCTGGATCTCATGGAGGCATTTCCTCAACTGAGGCTCCTTTCTCTGTGATAACTCCAGCTTGTGTCAAGTTGACACAAAACCAGCCAGTACAGTGGCCCATAAAAACATCCAGACTGTTATTTTTTAACCAGAGCCCAAATCAAAGTTCACATAGCACTAACATCTTTGAAGAGAACGTCTCCATCTTGTGGACTCAGTGAAGGGAAGAGAAAGACACTGAACAGTGAGGTCACAGCAGCGAGGGAGCAGTGTCTCTGAGGAGACTCACATTTGTACCCTCACTCCTGCTGGTTTTATGGAATTCATACCACTAATTTATATTTATGTGTTAAAAACTTTCTTCTAAATGTCAAATACCATCACTTTTACCTTTTTATTTTTAAATCAACTTTATAAATATATATCCATAAAAAAAATCAGCCCACCATACATTCACAAAACCTACTGGGTTTTGTGTCATGTCAACGCCTCCCCGATCCTTCTTTCTATCTGGGCCTCGGATTTCTTCCCAGAATAGATTACTGTGAAAATGAAGCCAGCAGAAGCAGGGGAAAGAATGCTCACATTCTGCTCTTTGACATGACAGCCACTGATGTTCCTTAGAACTTGATGTGTGAACTGAGAAAACAAAGGAAAACGTAAGAGGAACTTTCAATTACCACAGTAGAAAATCAGGAACTCTATCTGACAAGCCTTGGCGATACTTTCTGCATCCACAGATCCATGATAAACGAAGCAGCCATGGCCTCTTCCCTGAGCTCTTCAGCACACTCCTGAGTGCCAACAGTGAGGGCGTTTTAAAAAGCCATATGAAATCACATAATTTTATATCTACGTAGACTTGACACAGTGCACGTAAACATATGCAGGTATTAAATATCTATATAAATATATATACATATATATATATGCACAATTTAAATGAAGTTCTGTCTCTTGAGGTCATAATGTCCCCCTCAAAAATCACAGACTAAGAACAACAAAACAGTATCAAGCAAGAGAGTCATCCTTTTGAGTGTTTGTCCAGGGAGTTTTAGAAACTCCAGAAACAACATAGACAACTGCCCTTGTCCTTAGTCACCTCCCACAGACTTTAGGCAAAGGATTCAGAGGAATTCAGCTGAATATGACCAGAAAGTATGTCCGTGAGGACTAACTACCTTTTGTGGTAGCTAATGGTACTATGTAAGCTGCCAAGAGAAGAAAACATCCAACAGGCCTATCCTACTGTGATGCCTATAAATCACAGCAGTGATCAGAGCAGCAAGACCAAAGGTGTGAAAGCGGCCCTCTTATCCGCACTGTAACCAACAGCTACTTAACTGGACTTAAGGCAGAGTCAACAGGAGGGACATCACCTCTGAAACTATAAAGGCAGCTGACCACTCTTAGGCTGGTGAGGCCATAGATTGCAAAGAGAATTTACTTCCCCAAACAATTCTAAGGTCTGAGTACATCCTAAACATTTGTCTCCATGCCCACAGGTAAGTGTAGCTGTCATCCCTCAGCAAACAGCATCTTTTCTAAGTAGGCAGACACCTTTCCAGAAAGCCATAGCTAGTCACAAATGAAGAGAGCTCCTGACTGTGCAGTGCCCAAATCCACGTGAAACGTCTCCAGTACATCCCAGAGAACGTTGAGAAATGGGAGGCACAAAGACTGTAAGAGCCAGTGAAATCTACCACAAGGTAGTGTCTTTTAGATATGACAGGTAAGCTAGACCCATAAAACCTCAGCAATGGGCTTCCTCAAAAAGACCTAAGCAATTCCAACATGAGTTGCTATCCCAGTTTAGGATGACCCACTCCTAGATGAAGAGCTACAATCAGTTAACAACTGCTGAGAGAGAATTAGTCTTCCTTGGAGATGAGTCCCCTAAGAGGTTCTGCAACCCCATTATCAGTGTTTCTAAACGGACTCAGTAGGTTGCATTTATACATTTGTTTGTTCAAATATCTGGATCTAGATGTAAAGATAAGAAAGAAAATGAGACCATGAGTTTGAAAGGGAGTAGGGAGGGCGGTTGACATCGGAGGCCCCGGAGAAAGGGGAAGAGGGAAATGAGGTCATCCTATTTTAATTAAACAAAAGCAAGAAAGAGAGCTGCACAAAGGGACCTTGAGCTGGGATAGCTGCACAGAGCCTCCTCTGAGCACATTCACACATGGCCAAATCAGCAACAGGACAGTGACCTATGAGATGCCCCACACGAGGTAGAAAAACCAACCTGATGAATCCTTTCGGTGATTGAAGTGGAAAGCTTAAAGAGGCTTGGCCAGTTTGTCAAGTGATGGGGCCACACTAGATTAAAGGAAAGAGAGACATGTGGAGCTGAGTTTTCTCAAGGTCACAGACCCAGAGAGAAATCCACCCACTTCCCCTCCCAAGGGAAAGGAAAAGAGCTCACTGTCCCCAATGCCTGTTTGCAGAGTGAGAGGTCTCCAGGCTCCACAGAGGAGATATGCACTGTGCACACCTCAGCATCTAAAGAACCCGAGTAGTCTTAGCTCCTGTAATTCAAGCGAATGTTCTAGATGGGAAGGGACAAGCCTGTTGCTTTTTTGCTCAACCTCCTGCCTGGTCAATAGAAAGGGAAATCACCTCTGATCTCTGCTGCTGTCACGCTGTAAGGCTTCTCAGGTTCCTTGGGAAAGAGACATACTGAAAAGGACAGAAGGAATGGAGCTTGGCTGCTGGAAGCTGGGGAAGAAGGATGAACGCTTTCTGGACTGGCTCAGTGACCTCAGGATGAACGCTTTCTGGACTGGCTCAGTGACCTCAGGAATGCCTCTGGTTCTCCTTTGCTCAGAGACATAGACCTGAATGAGAGCTTCTTTGAGTTCACCTAACATCCTAAAGGTCCACTAATTAGAGGTTGGTTCCAATGTGCTGTGTTAAAAATCCACGTAATTGTGTGAAGCAGGGAAGACTACGGAGCTGGGCAGGAGATATGGAAGTAATTAAGTGGGAAGAACAGGATCTTGTAGGAACATAGAGCAAGGACACCTGATGGAGTGTGAAGAGATGCGAGAAGGGAGACATCTGTGAATGAGTCCTGAAGATGTGCTGGAGCTCAGGAAAGAGGGGTGGAGGGGAGGGTGGGCTTCCACAGAGTATGAGTACAAGGCGTGTGTGTGTGTGTGTGTGTGTGTGTGTGTGTGTGTGTGTGTGTACAGATTGTGCATAAATATCTCTCAGTCATCTGGCTAAACTGGCACCAAGAAGCCCTAGGGAATCTCTCATCTCCCTAGTGCTGGGATCAGAGATACCCACCTACAGACCTGGTTTTACAGACCCTGATGCTTGGAAGCACTTCCTGATGGCGTCATCTCCCCAGCTGGCAGGCTGGCAAGGATGGACAGCAGCTTCACGTCCCCAAGCCCATGAAGGTTAACAAGCCCAGGGTAGGCAGAACCTGGAAGAAATGATGGAAGAAGAAACTGGAAGGGAGGGGGAGGGGAAGAATGGCCACAGGCTTGTGCAGAGGAACTCTGGAAGCTGCAGGAAGGGCTGAAGGAAGCCAAGGCTGGGAGGTGCTCATGCCATTTTATGTTTAGAAAAGTTGCCCCATCTGCTGTGTTATAAAAGGGGTAGGAACATATAAGAAACAGGAGAATTTTTTTAAAATGCAAGAAAAGGCAGCCACGACGGTGGGGGCCGAAGGAAGAAACAGCTCTTTAAGAGATGGCCAGGAGATTGGTCCAATAGAACGTGGGTCAGGAAAAAGACCTCTCTCTCAGAATCCCAGTTCATTGTTTTGAGGTAGGAATCTGACAGGTGTCACTTGAGCAGACAGGAGATGCGCCGGCTTGGCTGTAGTGTGGACACTGTTGGGTGGAGGGACAGATGAAGTGTGTGGGAGTGAGGATCATCTAAAGATAAGCAGAGACACTTCTGCAAGAGAGGCCTTCGAGAAAGGACTCAAAACCATCTGTAGACAGGCAGAGAGACAGATAGAGACAGAGTCAGGCAGAGAGACAGACAGAGACAAAGACAGACAGAGACAAAGAGACAGACAGTCAGAGACAGACAGATACAAAGAAAGACAGAGAAAGGGGTGGAAGAGAAAGAGAGAGACAGGGAGAGGGGAGAAAGAGACAGAGGGAGACAGAGAAAGGGAGAGAGGGAGATACAAAGAGACAGAGGGAGAGAAAGAGAAACAGAGATGGGGAGAGAGAAAGAGAGACAGACATAGAGAGGGGGAAAGAGAGAGATAGAGGGAAAGAAGAAGGTGTGAGACAGAGGGGTAGAGAGGGAGAGAAGGTCAGAGGGAGCAAGAGAGAGAGAGAGGGAGGGAGGGAGGGAGGGAGGGAGGGAAGGAAGGAGGGAGGGAGAGAGAACCTACCTCTAATACAGAGAAACACCAACATTTAGCAGGAGAGAAGAGTAGGGGCCTGCAAAGGCTTCTGGGAGAAAAGCCAGAGATGAAGGAAGGAGAGCAGCAGCTTTCAACCATGAGCAGGAAGAAAGACGCTCCCAGCCAATCAAGTGAGAGAAAGGCTGAAAAGGGTTCACAGTATTTCACAACCAGGTTCTGATGACCTTGGGAAGAATGACTTACTGGAGCGTTTCGGGGAAGACAGACTAAAGTTGGCTAAGACTGAGTGGGAGGTAAGGAGGTGAATTCAGCATGTATAAACAACTTTGTCAAGAAGTTTGGTTGTGGGTGAGGACAGAGAGCAAGAGTGCAGGAGGGGACACCTTCATTCCTAAAACACTTCTGCGTGTATAAGAAATATACATATACATTTAGTTAAGCTGAACAATGAATACCCAAACAACGAATTGTGAAAGGGAAAGAGGAGACCTATGGAACGGAATAGAGACAAGCCTAAACTTGAGGGACATTTCTTAAGCTTGATGTATCCCGGTGTCCTAATGCTTTCTTCTCCTTATTCCAGAGTTTCCTTATTTGTGCGAAGCAGAAAATCTACTCAAGAAATGAAAGCAAGGGTCATATTCATTGGTGTATACATAAATCTACCTAATGTTAAAAGATTCCGATGCTCCATGCGTGTCTAGCACCAAACAATGGGCAATTCTCACATCGTCCAGCAGGGGGCACCCCTGCTCTGGGCTTGGGCTCCAGGGATTAGAAACAACCCTGGGAAGCCACTTACTCCATTCCTCTGCTTCCATGTAGAGCTACAAAGTAAATTCTGGCAGCTTCCGGAGTTGTCAGATGGAGTGACGTGTCACTGACCCGAGTAAGTCAACACTGCCATTCTAAGTGAACGTGCTGTCCACAGACTCCAGGTGGGAAATGGTCCTAGTAAACCATGAAACTTTCAATCAAGCATCTCCAAGGCCCACCATTTCTGTTGCTTATTTCTCACCATGGGTAACACACACACACACACACACACACACACACACACACACACACACACACACACACACACACACCACTTCCCCCCCCCCCCCCAATACTAGTGAAAACCAGTTTTATCATCTGGCAGTCAGCTCAGGAAATGATATCTTTTGCACTTGCTAAATGAATGATATCGGCTCGGGTTTATAGCCAAGAGCAAGAATAGGATGAGTGCACAGTAGAGATGCCCAGGCCTGTCCGCATGGTCAAGGTCAGCAAGATGTTCGATCTCTCACTCTCTTAAGTTTCCTTGCTTTTTGAAAATTTATAATCACAGATACAATATTTTGAGACTTGTTTGGGGCTGAACCTCATAGACCGTGGAGAATTTGGGAGGCAGAGCCAAAGGAAATGAGTATTCAGAGAGATGTGACCAGGAGTCCAAACCTCAAAGGGACAGCCATAGTTGGAACACAGAAGGAGAACGGAGACTACCAGGAGAAAAAGTAGGCATATGACTAGACAAAATTACTTGGCAAGAAGCAACAACCTTTCTAGAAACAAACTTAAGGCGGTGTGCACACTTCCCTCTGTAGGATTCTATAACTTTGTTGCCCAGAGATTTGGGGAGCTGTATGCATTCCTTGACAACGGCATTTGTGAATGTGTGCTCACGCTACAGTGTCGTGTTTGCAGTGCTGTCTGAGTGAACGCTGCTATAGAATCTCAACAGTCTAAGGCGGGATCCCCTGAGCCGCCCTAACCCTCCCCAGTGGCTTATTCAAACAGCCAGAGGACATCTCAAAACCACAAGAAATCAGCGGATCTGGGCAGCGTCAGCTTCCTTCCCAGAGCAACCCTGAGAGGCAATAATAAAAAGCCGTCCTCCGCGTGCAGTGGTACTTGGCTGTGGTTTTGATCGCACCTTTTCATAAGTGAGTACCTATGTCAAGGGCGTTAGGCCACCACAGCCAGTTCCTCAGTCCACACCCATTTGTTCTTTTCTTGTTTGGGTTTAGTTGTGTTGTGTTGTGCTGTGTTTCTTGTGCTGGGAGCACAGCAGAAAGGCTCACATTCTATGCTATAGCATGTTAAAGCGAAAGTCTCCTGGCTTCTGTGCGTACACAAGCATTCATTTTATGGAACTGGGAAAGCACAAAGAATTCCTCAGTTGGAGCACGTAACGAAGCAGACTCGAGATGCAAAGCCTGAATTTGCAGAATACTGACAGGAAAGGAAGCCCTCTTCTATCTGAAGACCAAGCCCCACTGGCCATTCTGAAGGCCAGACGGAGGTGAGAGTCACGCTGGTTCCTGCTGACCAAAGTGTCATTCAGGCAGGTACGCCCATCCTCTCTAAAAAAAAAAAATAGTTCTGAGTTTCCTCTTCTCATTCTGCTGTGACTCAACAGCCAAGACAGTTCTCAATGAATATCTGCTGCCCGCAGTGGGAGACTCCGGGCATGTGACCACACTTAGCAATGGTTCCCATACCATTGAGGAACAGACTGAGGACATCATCTAATTTTAATGATGCACTGCACATTTTAATGGACATTTGTGGCAGGGGAGAGAGTCCTGCCAACCTCCAGCAATGAGGTGACTGGAGTCACTATTTTCGCTCCAGCCTCTTTCCTTATGGCAGTGGCCACAGCTATAATTCAATAACCAATCGAGATTCAATCTGATAAACTACGTCCCTGTGTGCAGTGACTGCACACTCTGTATTTCAGGGCTCACTTTATGACCTTGGGGAAAGTTAACTACCTCTCTAAGGATTCTACTTGTAAAACTAGTTACCATCTGAGGCTTTGTGATTAGGATTACAGCACACAAACCTTGGGGTGCTAGCACCCAGTCTATGGCATTGCTCTCTCTCTGCTCTCACCAAACCCTTACCATCTACAGCCAACCTCACTAAAGTCCTTTCTGTTTAAAGCAGGATTTCCTACAAGGCTGTGAAGGGCCCTCAGAACATGGGGCTGATCTCTGCATTTGCACATCCGTGGCTTTAAGAGCTCAGTCTCATCATGCAGGGTAGCTTTTCAGTGGAAAAGATTAGCTGCTTTTTCACTCACTATGTCAGAAATGGCCAGGTAGCAGGTGGGGAATCTTGTCAGGCTACAAGCAAGGATCCTAGGTCTAGACTGCTTGGGTCTCAATCCTGGCCCAACCTTCATACCTATATGAAAATGATGATGATATGGATATGAAAGGGTTATTATTCTAGAAGTGTGGGAGTGAAGAAGTGGGTAGGTTACTGGTTTGTAGTCTAAGTGAATGCTCGGAAAGGGGGAAGCATTTTTGTGTATGAAGGGCTCCAGAAAAAGATTTAAAGAGTACTAGTGATGAAAATGGTAACAAACTTACAAAGTGAGAAGAAATTAAAAGATAAGTCACACAGTCATTTAGAAAGATTATATGAAAACCTCTGAAGTTCACCTGCATTATTAGGAATGGGCCCTTACTGTAAAAAGTCAAAAATCTGAAGAGCACCAGAATGCCCTTCCCAATTCTCTCACAAGCAACCAGGGACAGCAGTCTCTAAGGTCTTATTCCACTGGGGCAAATTTTTAATATTCTCTTATAGGTTTATATTCATGTAAGTCAATTCAACAAACACATCTTGAGCACATATCACACATTCTTTCTCTTATAATAATAAAAAAATGGGGACATGAACATTAGAATTATAAAATGAGGAAAAAGGCCAACACAAAAGCCATATTACATTTACTCTGCTTATCTGTGCTCTGGGTACACGGGGGGGGGGGGGGAGTTCAGAGAGATAGAAACATGGGCACCACTGAACAGTCTCAGATTCCAACAGTAAAGATGGCAACCACCAAGAAGAGAAGAAGACAGGACAACAAACGCTGAGACCAAATTATACTCCAGTGTGTAAGTGAGCATGTGTGTACATGTGTAAGTGAGCATGTGTGTAGCCTACAAGGACATAGTGGTGAAGGAACCTTCCAGGAAGTCCAGAAGCTTGGTGGTGTCAAAGTGGACTGATGGACACCTTGAACGGGATTGTTAACAGGCTCCGAAGTCACACCAAACACGGGTTTTACCCTGTTTGCTAGTTAGTTGCTTTGGCCGAGTGCCTGCCAGGCCCTGTACCCCAGTTTTTCTGAGCTGAAGTTCATCTCTGTGCTCACCTTCACCCTGAAGGAGCTGACTCAGCGTTCTCACAGTAACAAACCATGATCACATAATGACTTAGGGGCACTCGGGTATGGCACTGCGTTAGACACCGACGGTTTTAATGAGAAGGCTTGTGGATGCTGGGAGTCAGGAAGGTTCCCTGGCCTTGAATGTAAGGAGGAGCTTGTGTATGGTTTTGAATGACATGGAACTGTTACCTGGTGGTCAGGTGGATGGGGAGATCAGGAGTCCTAGAGGAAGCAGTCCTGAAGCTTCACTGGGCTTGCAGTGACGGGGTGTGGGGTTCTCTATGGGCTGGAAGTCCGAGCAAGTGCGGACAAGGTGAAGGTGAAGAGCCAAGAGAAACCTCCTCATATGGACCTCCTCACGTGGACGTCTCTTCGATGAGAAAGACGAATAGCAGGTCATTTCTCTCATCCAAGAACGCTTGGAGCATTTATAAAGGTGTTTTTATTTTAACGTCCTTCATAAGTTCACAGACGTTGTTTATTCAGGAGACCAAGATCTGTCCCGTGAGAGTTACTTATCAGGATGTTTTATTAGACTTGAAAAGAGGACCGAATGTTCTAAAAATATGAGCTCCAAGAAAACTTCACTTCTGAGAGTTAGAAATGACATCCTGTTTCTCCCCCACACTTGCCTAAGGTTAAGATCTAGCAGAACAGCGCCTGCAATTCCCTCATCTAATGTTTTCTGGATTTTTAAACTTCTCTGTTGTGCTTCCATGGATAATAAACAAACAAATAGGTCAATCCACACAGAGACTCACCATGACATATGAAAGTTCCCTCAGACGTGTAATATAAGGAAAAACCACTGTATTACACAGTAATTACGATGAACATGAACGAATGCTAAAAGCACACAGAACTTTATGGTAAACAGAAGCCAGGGAGAAACTGTGTAGACTGACAACTTCAGAGCAGCCACATGACAAATGGACAGAGTGTGTTCATATAAATCCCATGTGAGTGTTCATACAGATCCCATGTGAGTGTTCATATAAATCCCATGTGAATGGTCATACAGATCCCATGTGAGTGTTCATACAGATCCCATGTGAGTGTTCATACATATCCCATGTGAATGGTCATACAGATCCCATGTGAGTGTTCATACAGATCCCATGTGAGTGTTCATACAGATCCCATGTGAGTGTTCATACAGATCCCTTGTGAGTGTTCATACAGATCCCTTGTGAGTGTTCATACAGATCCCATGTGAGTGTTCATACAGATCCCATGTGAGTGTTCATACAGATCCCATGTGAGTGTTCATACAGATCCCATGTGAGTGTTCATACAGATCCCATGTGAGTGTTCATACAGATCCCATGTGAGTGTTCATACAGATCCCATGTGAGTGTTCATACAGATCCCATGTGAGTGTTCATACAGATCCCATGTGAGTGTTCATACGGATCCCATGTGAGTGTTCATACGAATCCCATGTGAGTGTTCATACAGATCCCTTGTGAATGGTCATACAGATCCCATGTGAATGGCACCACCAGACTTTACTCAGTGCAAACCTCACATAGTAGGACACACCACTCTGTCCGGCTCTAGGATTAACTAATAAACTTCATGTGCAGAAGGGAAGCACTGTCCTAGACATTTCCAGCGAGATGGTTTCAGTTGCAGTAATGTTTAACTTCAGTGCCATCCACGAACTCTCACGTGACTAATTGTCAAGGCCGGTAAAGCTCAGGAATCCCTCTGCAAACAGCTACCGGGCATCCTTGATGCAGAATCCCAGGAACAGCTGTCTAAACAGTCAGGGACTTTTAAAAACCACTCTTTGATCTCTCTTTCTGACCAGAGAAGAATTACTAGAACAAGATTAGACTTGGGGGGATGAAACTAGATGTTCTGTGGCCACTACTCAGTAGAGATTGCAGAATGATGGTGTCCAGCAGGTGTGGGTGTCTCTGATGCTAGGATTCTGCTTCCCCAAACCTGGGATATGAATCTTCTCTCTGTACCAGTTACCCTGCCTCCTGCTTGTCCTGGGAACAGACTTCAGTAGCTGGGAGGACAGACGGGCCCCATTCCTCCAGCCCTGCAGCCACCCCCCATCTCCTCTTGCAGAGCCTACAATGGGCGGGGTCAGTGGGTGAGGTGTTTCCTAAAGAACCAGAGACACCCCGCATACATGAAGTTCACGTAGTTGATAGTTTCATCTATCCCCCATGGAATCTTTTCTTTCCCAGCCTAAACTGTGTTATACATAAAGGAAGCAGAAAGGGGTGGCTTCCTCCTCTGATTTCAGCTCACAAGAACTGCATGAGTTGACTCAGGGCATCGAATGTCCACTGTCAAGTTCTACTCTGTAGTTACTGCTGATAGACCCTGTCTTCATATATAAGAATCCACAGGCTGACTCCATCTTCAGCAGTCACACAGTGCTACTGGCCGAATATATCAAGGCCGAAATAAGCATGTACCAGTTTCCCACAACATGTAATGAGAGACTGAGGACACAGTGTGCCAACAGCTCTGATTTAATCAGGGATGGTGAGGGTGAGACAAAATAAGACAAACCCCTATGACTGACTCAGAGCAAATGGAATGTTTGCCCAGAGAACATACAGTTTGTGTCTCTCTTATGAGACTCCTGGGATCAACATCCTCTCTTAAAGGAAAGATGAGTTTGTTCTCATAGTTTCAGAGTTTTCAGACCAGGGTCAGCCATGTTACTTCTAGGACTTCAACAGAAGTGGGAAAGCCTTAGGGGGATGGGCTCTCACCTCACAGGGGGAAAGAAGCAGAGAAGAAACAAGGAGGGGGCTCGGTCTCCATCCAAGGCAATGGACTAACCCCCCACCCCCCAACACACACACACATATCCTACCTCTCAGAACCACCTCCCTGTGATTCCAACCAAGCCTACAGCACTGCTTGGGGATTCTCTAAGAACCATCCATAACTGCTCTATATTTATCTTTTTCTTTTTTGCATTTTTATTGGATATTCTATGTATTTATATTTCAAACGTTATCCCCTTTCCCAGTTCCCCCCTCTCCCATGCCCCCTACCCCTGCTTCTATGAAGGTGCTCCCCCTCCCACCCACCTACTCTCACCTTACCACCCAGACATTCCCCTACACTGGGGAAACAAGCCTTCACAGGACCAAGGGCTTCTCCTCCTACTGATGCCAGACAATGCCATCCTCTGCTACATATGCAACTGGAGCCATGGGTCTCTCCATGTGTGCTCATTGGTTGGTAGTTTAGTCTGGGAGCTCTCAGGGGTGTGGTTGGTTGATATTGTTGTTCTTCCTATGAGGTTGCAAACCCTTTCAGCTCCTTCAGTCCTTTCTCTAACTCCTCCATTGGGGACCCCGTATATGTGTGAGAAATACATTGTCTAGCACATGTCTAGATAAAGCAGATTAACCTTTTAAAACTGAAACTGCCTTCTATTGACTAGGAACTCCCGGACGAAGTAACCGATGATGGGATTGGCCTGTTGCTGCTATGTATTCAGATGCTGAGTACTGGCCCCCAAACCTGGTTACCCTTTGTACACCAAGCAATGCTAGGTAACCTGGCCTCCCCCAGCCCATGTTAACCGGTCAGTAAAAGGCTAAAGCCTGTGATTGGCAGTTGACAGCGTTAAATGGGTGTTCAGTTACCTGGCTGGTAGTCACAGATTGAGACCAGAGGGGAAAGATGAGAGGCGAGGCTAACAGGAGGAAGCCACCAGGACAGATGTGTCATGAGCACATGGCCAAGAGAAACAGCAAGTAACAAGGGGTGTATGTCTGGGATGAAAGTTAGAAAGAACAGCCACAAACCTGCCCAAGCCAGACTTACCATTTGTAAACAAAACACCTGGATTGCGTGTTTTAATCGGGCTAGCTAGAATAAATAATTCGTTCTACAAACCCATAAGCCACGTTTGTTCTGGGTGATTCACCATGTTGCCTGCTGGTAGCATGTGACTGTTGACTGAGGGATACGTGGGAAAGATTTGGGTGGCCATGTTTTTATACTAGAGCCCACTGCAAATCAGCTGAAGAACGTCCCGTCCAGAGCAGATGGGGACACAAACCTTCAGAATACAGACTGAGAGGAGTTCAGCACACAGTTTTAGTTTGTCCTGGCAGACTTACAAACTACATCATGAGGGGCTGGCATGTTAACCTCCCTGGGCCGGATTCTCCTCAGCTACAAAGAGCATTCACAGGTCTCTCGAAGCCTACAACATGACTTAATATCTTTCTACAGAATCATCTCACAAACTTCAAGCCTCATTATCTTATTTTTACATTTTTTCTTTTTTTATTATTTTATTGGATAGTCTATGTATTTACATTTCAAATGTTATACCCTACCTCCTCTCGCCCCCCCCCCTTTCCCTCCACTTGCTTCCATGAAGGTGCTCCCTCTCCAAACCACCCTCTCCACCTCAGCGCCTTGGCATTCTGCTACACTGGGAAAATACACCTTCACTGGACCAAAGGCCTCTCCTCCCATTGATGACAGAATGCTGTCCTCTGCTGCATATGCACCTGGAGCCACAGGTCTCTATGTGTGCTCAATGGTTGGTGTTTTAGTCCATGGGAGTTGTGGAGGGTTTGGTTAGTTGATAATGTTGTTCTTCCTATGAGGTTGCAACTTCTTTCAGCTCCTTCAGACCTTTCTTTAGCACCTTTATTAGGGGTCCCCGTGTTCAATCCAATGGTTAGCTGCAAGCATCCTCAACTGTATCAGTATGACTCTGGCACAGCGTCTGAGGAGACATCTATATCTGGTTCCTGCCAGTAAAAACTTCTTGGCATCAGTAATAGTGTTTGGGTTTGGTGGCTGCATATAGAATTTTTATGGTGTGCTGGTTAAATTTTTTGTCCAACTAACACAGGCTAGGATCATACAGGAAGAGAGAACCTCAAAAGGAAAAACCCTGTGTTACAAGAAAGTTGATGCTTTCTGGCCATGGTTGCATACCTCGACAAAATGAACTTAAGGACGAAAATGGGTATTTTGGCTCGAGGTTCCAGAGGGATCCTGGCTGGGGAAACATGGTATCTGGCAGGGAGGCACAGGGGACAAAGCAGGAGCCTGGCTGGTTGCTCTGTATCCACACCCAGGAAGTAGAGCAAAGAAAATTAATTTAGCTGGGCTAAAAGCCTCAAGGCCAAATTCCAGCCATCTGCTTCTACCAATTCCTAAAGATTCCACAACCTTCTAAGCAGCATCCCCGCTGAGAACAAGTGTCCAAACATGTCGGGACACTCATGTTCAGACCCCACACCACCTGACCTACACGATGCTTGTAGAAAGGATGACAGGGACATCCATCCTACTGGGACACCTCCTACCCCAGCAGCCCTTACTCTGTGTGATAACCCCTCATTCAGAGGACTTCACAGTGCTCTAAACCTTTGGATTTGGCTTGCTTGACTCGGGGTGTGTGTGTGTGTGTGTGTGTGTGTGTGTGTGTGTGTGTGTGTGTTTGCATATGTGTGTGTTAACTCTGTTATGTACATAGTACACGTATTTATGTATTCAGAGATATGAGCACACTTTGTATCCATTTTTCCCTCCAGTGACTAATAAGGGTAAAGGAGAAACTCATCCATAACCCTAAGATAAGAATTAAATAATTGTATTATCAGTTTATTTCTAAGTGGGTCGCTGAAGAAAATAGTTGTAATAAAGTTAAATTTCACTCACCTTAGCTGCAACTCATCACAATCTGAGTATATGCAACAGCGGTTTCTCTAGATAACGTTTACTATGAGAAGAGAGATCTTTGATACCCTCACAAGCTGGAGCCAAGTCTGTTGCTCTGTGGTGACCTATTTATTAGGCTCATGCCACTGTTGAATTATTCAGAATCATTATATAATGCAGTTTTCTTTTGAAAAAGGAAGTGTGGCTCTTTGGGACTAAATTTAGTCCTGGAGATGAAGTGAGGCAGTGAATACTTCTACGATCACGTCGACAGCCCAGATGTGCTCTCTAATACACTCTGGGCCAGCACAGCTGGAATGCAGCCCCCAAGGCAGAAACCCCGACATCAAGTAACTACGGTGCTTAGTCCTGGGAAACACTGATTTCTGTCTCTGAACCGGCCTACATTGCTGGAGAAGAATTGTTTAAAATAAAACATTTTCAACATGTGCCTTTAAAAATGAATTTCCCCCTTTTAGGTCACAAATATAGATAATAAAGTCCTCCTCTCCCTTACCTTTTGAAAGCTTGAAATTATAGCTCTCAAAACAAAAAAACAAACAAACAAACAAAAAACCAAGCCCGTATTTCTTCCCCCATAACTAAAAGCATCAGTGAGTTTGTAACTTGAGAAAATCAAAGTTGCTACAGATCACTTCCTAGAAAGCTGGTAATTGACAATAAGACTCTTGAACAGATTTCCTATAATTAGTTTGAAGCTAATGAATAGTAGTTAAATGATCAGGCAGGACTTTTAGAACATCACACACCACACTGAGACATCCTACCAGATCTTCACTTTGATTTATTATTATTATTATTATTATTATTATTATTATTATTATTATTATTATTTTCAGTTTGTCTTGACACCCATTGTCCAGTATCGAGACACAGGCAGGCTTTGGACCTCTTGAAAGGCTTAAGGGATTCACTTTGAGTTTCCTCATGGCAGACTTCCTCTTCAATGAGGCCAAATCTCACAGCCTTTTTACACCTAGTACTGCCTTATCTGTAAATGTTGAAATAGAAATACATCAATCCCTTGACTATGAGACAGAATTATTTCTATATTAATAAGGCAATCGGTAACAGGAGTTTAAACATCTGTGAGGGAATGGATTTTTAAAAGTACCTACTCCCAGGATTAAGACATCAAACCCAGATGTGTCTTTCAGATGCACACTCTTCACTTTCTGAAGTTTAAAATTCATTCCTTTGGTGTATATAAAGAAAATCATACTGGCACATGAGATCCGAGTTACTGTTGTTACTGCTGTTGTGTGTGTCCATGTGTGTATTATGTGCACACATGTGTGTATGTATGTGTGCAATGTTAGTATGTGTGTATATGTAGGTGCACGTGAGTGTTGTGTGCCTGTGAGTATGTGAGAGAGTGTGTGTGAGTGTGTTATGGGGGCCAGGTGATTGTGTATGTGTGTGCATGTGAATGTGAGTGTGTTCATGTGTGTTTCTAAAAGTATCATTCCGTTCTCTCTCTTACTATCCGTCTAGTTCCTGGTGATCAGCAGCATGCCTTAAGAGGCATCTGGCTGAGCTCGCATGAGTTAGAACGTGCTAGGCTGAGTGAGACTGAACCAGCGGCCACTGCGTACCTTCGCCTGGAGCCTCACGGATGCTCAGCTGTTACCATGGATACACAACTGATACCAGAGCTACCAAAACTCCAAACTGGCGAACACACAGAACTTAATTCAACTTAAATGGAAAGAAGTTCAAGTCGATGCAGCCTAGAGAAGATGCTGAGCCATATTTAGCATCACTTCCCCAGCTATGAATCCCACTTGACTTATGAAAGCCGAGACTCTTTCAGTTGGCGGGTGAATTTCTGAGCAGCTAGGTGGCTGGTATGGGTGAGCAGACAATCAGAAACGTCATACAGAAGCGGTTCCTCCTGTTCTCTCTTCTGAACAGCTTATTTTCACTGTAGAGCACTTGGCCTGTGGAGTTTGGTGCACTGCTAAGTGTATTTCCAGGGTAGAAGGCTGTGAGCTGTCAGCTGCCTTCAACTCTCAGAGGATGTGTAAGCATCCTCAGTGCAGTTCAGCCTCGCAGAATGAACACATGTGTAGATGGTCCTGCAGCCATCTTGATTTTGCAGTATTTTTATATTAAGTCCACGTCCCCAAGAAGGGATGCCTAGTCACATGGACTCAGGTGACTTCACCTGGACCTTCCCGTTTTAATTAGTAAAATAAAGGTGAGAGCCAGTGATTGGGCAGGGGAAGGTAGAGGAGGAGAGGGTGGGTCAGAGGTGAGGGGAAGGGAGAGCGAAAGAGAGGAGGACCAAGAGGAAGAGGGCCAAGATGGAGCTCAGGAAGGATGAACTGGATTCAGGTGGACTTAACTGGTGTCAAGTAGCTATGAACATTAAGGATTTTATAGGTCTTTATGTCATATAGAAGGGCAGTTTGTGTCTTTGTGCATTTGATGTAATCTTGCTGTGTAGAGAGTTTGTGGATTGAGAGTTTGATATATAAACCTGTATGAAAAGCTATTGGGCCTTAGAATCATGTTTGTGCTGGGCAGGGTGGTAATTCCACCCAGGATGGTGGCAGTCGTTCGGGTGGAGTGAGATGGGGCGGTTTGAACAGAGTGACAGAGTCTGTGCAAGGCTGCACAGTGGAGGCAGCGCCCTCGGAGTGAGACTGCGGGGCTGGTAAAGAGATACGCCGATTCCATTTTTAATATTTACCTCGACACACAAGGACAGCATTCTGTTCACAAAACCTCCCCGTAGGGTAGAATGACAAGAGTGGACTGTGGTCCCATTTAGAGACTGCAATGTGGAAAAGACAGTACCGGGTGTCGGAGGCAATGGAAGACTGTCAGCAGTAACAGAATTTAATTTAAATTGATAGAATCTAAGTAGATGTCGCCCAGAGAGGACTAAATGGATTGAAACAACATATCTGATGTTATCATAAAATACAAATAGTTGTAAGGATGTTGGCCATCATGAAGAATGATCTTGCTTTCAGTTTGGAAATCCCAACCCCATGGGAGGCAAGAGAGTATAAGAGTTCCCATTGCAGATGGGGAGTTGTGGGTGTGCAGATTCAGCTCTGTGGAATATATAGTCTGGCCTCCCATCTGTCTGAACTCTTAGGTCATCCTCAGATAAGGCAGAAGGAAACTTTGTGCCCAAGGTTTCATTCTGTACCTATCAATGGAAATTGTTTTCTTCAGACATGGTGGGGCTCAAAGCTTTATTTAACCCTCTCAATCCTCACCTGTCAAGGCCAGTGACTTAAAGGCTCGTCAACCACAATCCCAAGGAATCTTCTTTCTTCTCATAAGCCAGCTGATGGACACTAGGGAAACTTGGTCACTTCTCTTTTAGAAGTCAGCTCAGGTTTGCTATTCAAAGGAAAAGATCCCAAGATTCTGTTCTGAGAGCTCAGGTAATAGAGGATTCTGAGCTGCAGAGCCTTGACTACAAAAGAGTGGACCCAAGGAAGGATTGCTGCTGAATCAACTAAGACTTTTGAAAGCTTGTGTTTGAGACATGGCTCTCAAACCTGCTCTGTTTCCTCAAGAAGTGGTGGGCTGTCTGGGCTGGTGACATAGTTCAGTGGGTAACGCACTTGCTTGCAAATAGGAAGACCTGAATTTGAATCTTTGGAATCCATGGAACCTGTCTTTGCAGCAGTGAACATTTGTGACCCCAGGTTCTATAGTGATGTGAGTCTGATATGTGAAGTCTTCAGACTTGGACAGCTAGCTAGCCGGCACACATAACACCAAACAACAAAATGAGACCCTGTCTCAAGATGAAAGGCACCATCCAAGGCTGTCCACTGGCTTTCATGTATGTACCACGGTACCTGTGTAGGTCTGTTCTCATATAAATCCATGAACATACACCAGACACATACCATATACAAATGCAACACACGCACATTCCAGACAAAGCAACACACAGTCATACACACACCCTCACATTCAAACATATACATGATTGTACAATTGTAGCTGGGCCTGTATAGTTTATTGTTTATGCCTTAATCCTAATCCCTAGCTACTGGTGAGGCTGAGGCAGGAAGATATTAACTTTGAGGTCAGGCTGGACAGCAGGGGTCATTGGGAGACCGGCCTTAAGTCTGGATCATTTTTTGGTCAGAAGACTCATCCTAAATCTGGGTCCACCTTCTGTTGGCATATATTTTATATAAAAGAGATGGAAGATGTTTTTGCATTTTGCCTGCCTGCCTTCATTCTCACGGGCAAGTTCATCTGCCCTGTTGCTGAGGCATTCCATCGCTGGTCTTAGAGCTGACTCCTTCATGGTTTTGACATATGCTGAACACCAGTTGAGATATCCAGCCTCATGAACTGAACAATTAAAAATTAACAAATCCCCCATATTTATAAATGATTGCTATAACATCCCAGAACCCTCTCCAGATGAACATCCTTTACACACACACACACACACACACACACACACACACGCAATCTTATAGAATGATTGAAAATACCTGTAACCCTCCTCTTATTTTCAATCTTACAGAGATACATTGGTGTTCCTCCTCTGACTTCTTTTCCTATTAACCTGTCATCTTGTTTCTCTTCTCTTACTTCTCAATAATGACCAAAACCTTCCAGTGTGTTTTCTGGATCCATTAAATGTATGTTACTAGACTGATGTCTACATAGTTTCCCTTATGTAGCAAGCCCAGCCAAATCTTGAAACTAAGAAGGGGATCTGCCTGAGTTAGGAACCAAGTACCCAAAGAAAATGAAAATCCTCTTAAGGCAGACAGACCTCACAGTGACAAAACCAGAAAGTTAGGCAGAAAGATGAGTCACAGCTAAAGAGAAACCCATAAAAATAGGCCCATTCTATGGTGCACACTGGCATGTATTAGACTTGGGAAAATAAATATACAATAGGAGGCCCCATGGACAAAGCTATTGTTTGGTTCGATTTTTCTTTCCTCTCTGTCACTCAACTAGAAGTCAGTGGGGTTTGTGACAAGGAAGGCGGCTGCATTACAGTCCCTTCTCCACTAATCTCGTTACCAGCTATCTTACCCATTTTCTCTTATGATAAAAATATTTATCCTAACTTTAGACAAGCTTTACTCTAGCCTTCACAAATGTCTTAAAATGAAGATACAAATTTAATTTCTTTAAATACCTAGTATTCCAACAACAAGAACAACAACAAAAATAATTAAATACTGGGAAGGCCCACCCTGGCTCCAGTCCACGTCTCTGATTTTAGTGTTACAGATTTGACAAGAGTTTAAAGAAGTCTTTTTCATGTGTTAAGAGTTAAATCACCCTCAATGGGCATAAGACTTTAAGTTGATTGTATCCCAGAGCAAACTGTTCTTATTAGTGATACAAACGCTCACAAGTGACATTGTTCTAAAACTCAAACCAGTATGCTGGCTCTGTGAATAAAATCGTATTTTACTTTGGGAAATCTTGAGGAACAATAAAGTTCCCATTGTGATAGTTTAATATCCCGTCAATAACAAAGTGCCATGGTTACAATGCCTCTCTTGCCCCCGAGGTTGATGGTGACAACGGGATTCCTGGCAACAATGCTTCAGACTCTGACTAAGTCAGAAGGCTTCACTTTCGTGGACTAACTGGTGCCCTGTAAAAGGGTCTTAGGGGACTGACCGTAACTTTTTTGTTCTCCCTTACAGCCTGCCATTTGTCACACATGCGCCAGCATCCTACCAGAGGACACGCTAGCCATTTACCAAATTGGAATTAGATATGGGCTTCTCATCAGATACCAAACCTGATAGTGCCTAGACTACCTGGCCTCCAGAGGTATAAAAAAAAATAGCATTTATAAATTACCCAGTCTCAGGTATTTTATTACAACAATACACACTGAGATGTGAAACTTATTTCTGAAGTACAATATGGGGAAGTGGCACATGGAAGAGACTGTTAACTTGTGAGGGAAAACAGGACAGAGTCACTGTAGCCCACTGTTTACCGTGGAGGTGAGTTAGGGATTAAACATGAACCTTCCATCACTGTCTCCTCAAAACAGAACATGGTGCTGTTTAAGGAATCAAATGTCGTGTACAAAAGGTAAGAAAAAAAGAGGAAATGGGCTGTTTCAGTTTGATGCACATATACTGTCAGGAAAAGTATCCGGAAATCAGGGAAAGGGGCAGACAGGCAAGCCTGTCTTCGAGGGTCATGTGTAGCGTTAATGCATTAAGGAAGCAGGTGGGTATAGGAATGTTCAGGCCCCTTGATTACAGCTCCATGTTAGATTCTAAGGTATGACCTCTGGGCAAATTTGGCCACTGTAATTGTGATCCATAGAGCTTCTCTCTTCTTTCTCTTTTCTTCTCTTCTCTACCTCTGTGTGTGTCTCTGTCACTCTCTGTCTCTCTCTGTCTCTCTGTCACTCTGTGTCTCTCTGTGTTTCTCTGTCTCTATCTCTCTCTGTCTTTCTGTCTGTCTCTGTCTCCCCTTCTCCTTCTCTTTGCGTGTGTATTTTTTAATTTAACTTCCTTATCATTTATTATTAAATTATCATGTACTGAAGTGCAGAAAACATAAAGCATTTACTTTTCAATCTGAGATCAACTCTGAAGTCATGTTCCAGTTAACCACTGCATGCTGACACCCTCCATCAAGTGGTACATTGTCATCTTCTCCTGTCTGACTCTGACTTGGCAGTTATACTGGAATGGAATAGCCTTAGAAACATGAACCCACATATTTAATTGCCTTTGACAATCCCCACTCCATTTCCCTAGATACTGGAAAATAGGGGAAGTTTTGCAGTAGACACTGAGTAGACATTTATCACACCACTGATAAATGTTACGATTGTGTCTCGTCAAGGTGATTATTACTATTTTATCCAAGTAAATTGACTGAAATGAAGTCAAATATAAAACAATACTTTATGAAAGCTTAGGGAATTGAAAACAAGACTGGAGACTCAGTGGCAGCTAAGTTCTCTGAGTGTCAGAAGGTATAAGAAAAATGTCCTCTCTGAGCAGAGTCAACAGGAAAACATCAACAGGGCCAGATAAAGTTTCTTTCTCTTACCCAATAATTCAAACTCCGAAGATGTAACTTTTCCATCACCAATGACATTTGATTAATAAGCTCAGTAAACACAATGGGAGAAACACTGAAATATCGCCAATGAAATAAATGATGTTGGAGAGAATTCACTAGCTCGCCTTAGGCTTCTAAGGCTATAATCACAGCAGATCAATTGTGTCTCAAAGATCTGTCTGCGAGTGATTCACACAGCATTTGCTCAGTCACACCTATAACAAGCTCGTGTCGTTAAAGTGAGCAAGCACTCCAGCAAACATTAGAAAACTAAGTGGGCTGCTGTCAGAAGTTAGTAACGAAACAAAAATAACAGCGGAAAGTCTGGTTCTGTGAGGAGATATCTCACCTGGACACCAATGGGAACGGCAGATGATGCCGTACCAGCCGGTGTGTGCCTTAAAGACTGGCTCCTTTTGATGATTATCTCACCTAACTCTTCATATCAGTACCCATGCTCAGAGACACTGGGATCTCACCACTGTCCAGCAGCCTAGACACACGTGTGTTCATCCCTGCCTGAGGCCACCCGAAAACATGGACGGAGCTTTATAGAATGTAGTTCAGAACAGTTAGGACACTGTGTTTACTAACTATGTGACTCAACAGTAAATGTATACCAGCCTCTGCCTCAGTTTCCCAAGCTGTAAGACGGAGAACACTATCAAGGAGGTATGCGATATTGCCAGACCACCCAGCTGGTGAAAGGCAGTGGAAGGGAATACATAAGTGTGAGTGTGTGTAAGTGTGTTACCTGGCTATGAGTACTGGTCACATATTGAATGCTGAATCATTAACTGTGAATTATAACCATAACTAGTTATATGCTCATCTCCCCTTTGCAATCTAGTCCTGGAGGCCCAGAAGTTATATTCTTGATTCTCAGATCTCTGAGCAGCTTCCTTGATGACTGCCCCTTTAACAAGCCCAAAGAAATATCTGCTGCCCAGAAAGTGTTTATATGAAATTCAGGGTGCAGTGTTATGCCCTGGGGTCCAGTTTGTTCAACTCTGGATCACACAGCATTATGTGAGGTTACACAGTGGTACGTGGGCATCGAAATCTGAATGCAGAGTAACCGAATATGAATTCAAAGCTCAGATGCATAACTAATGTGTTACTGGCAGCACCTGCTGTCACCTGACTTCAGCCAGCCTTGGTCCGAGCACACAGCACACATGCTGTCACATTAGCAAACACTGCCTCTACTTGAAACTATCTGGCATTATGTATTGTTCTCCCTGCATGTACAAAAATGTTCTGTCCTTACGGCGAGAGGACAGTGTAAGTGCCACCGGCAAAGACTGGATGCTTCCACTGTCTTTCTTCGGGCTGTAAATAACAAATCAGTGCACTTGTGGATTGTTTTGTTTCAGAATTTTTGTCTTTTAATATTTCTGTTTGAAATCAGTTACATGGGTTCATGGGACAAGCATTACCTGAACTACAGGTTGGGATTAGAGCAGAGTCTCCTACCGTTTCTGAAATGGCCTTCAGCATGCCTCTGCCTTTTTGAACAATACAAAGTGTCAGTCCTAGCACTGATGATGATAAACTCCAAATATCAGAGACACTGAGATGCTCTGCTCCCTGCAGTACCAAACTTCGCCAATACCTAATAACCACATTCATCTCATTAGTGTGACATTTTCATTTTCTCTTTAATAAATGGTACAATTTATATTTTATAATTATTTAAAAACGAATGTCTTCATATTTATCCTCAGCAAAGTACTTGTAGGACTATTTCATATATCTGTACACCTGGCATTGTGTAAAATTTTCTCAGGGAAAACTGCCATTAACGTCTTATTGTACAGTTCTAGTGAACTTTTCCTCTAACACGGCAGTCCAAAGCCACTCCTCAGACAAATGGTGCCTCCCCACCCCACCCCAGCTGCTAACTCACTGAGACCAGAGCCTCTAACTGTCTTGTATTACCTGCTGATGCCCACCACATGCCTCACACAGGAACTAGTAAACACATATGCACTCGATGTTTAAGGGACATGTGGAGTGTGTGTTACAGCTCACTTCCCACTTTCAGAGCTATGAAGAACCTCTGTCAGCAGGTGAGAGACAGGGCCCTGGATTCAACCTCAGCTGCAGATTAACGAGCTGAGGAGCCATTGGTAATACATAAGATCCAAGTGTCCCCATCACACCTGCGAAGTAGCAGTGACGGGGGCTACTGAGTCCCATGTAAGTCAATAAATGACACCGGATGTAACAGGTGTCCTCTAGGTACCAGCAATTATTAATTTGTGTTTATGGTTTCTTTTTCCAACATAATGTCTAGAATAAGTTTTTCTAACTGACTAACTTGTTTCTTTTTTCATGTCAGAAAACATAAAACACTTCCAATTAATTCAGTTCAAATTAATTCGTAGCAGAAAGCAAATTACAATCTCAAGAAACTGACTTCTAAAACAATTTTTAAGAAGAAATCTATTTATAGTAAATATTCTTAAAATAAAAATCCTAAGGGGCCCCAGATATTCTGTAGTATAAGACTGTTCCAGATCTCTTACTTGGAACTCTCCTAGCAGCATTTGGCATAACATTACAGAAATGAAAAAGCCATATTGACTTGCAGAAGTGTTCTCATAAACACACACACGATGCGCGCACACACACACATGCACACACATACATACACAAGCACATGTGCTCACACACATGCACACACATACATATATAAGCACATGTGCACACACATGTGCTCACACACACACAACACACACATACATACACAAGCACATGTGCTCACATACACACACACACACACACACACAGAAATAAAATTAGGTCTCACTTGTGTGCTACCTTAGTCTCTATTATGTACCCTGTTGCCCTATAAGAATAATAAAAAATAAAAACAAATTCTGTCCAGGCTTTGTTTCCCTGTCACTTAGAACTAACCTGGTGCTCAGGCCCCTCAAGCCTTAAAATTCTAATCACTGAACTTAGCAGATGCTATTTCTCTCCACTGCCAAGGGAACTGGGGTACCTTCAGTACTGTGATGTTCCAAGCGAAGCTCTCGATGGCCTTGTTGAGTTTTCTTCCTTTCAAGCCTTCCTTTGACCCCAGATTATGAAGTTCTTCATGGAACTCCATGCCTTTGAAATAGAACACATGTAAGAAAAGGGAAAGCATATTCTGGGAAAACACACATTTTTACCATAAAAATGTTCTCAGTAGAGTATATCTGTATTACTGCTCACTCTTATAATTTCTAAAAAAAAAAAATACCCTTGAATTGTCTCTGTTTCTGTTCACTTAGCAGGCATCTAAGAATGACTGCTATGGGCTACGTTTCATTCCGAGCTGCCTGCGTGCACAGAGAAACACAGGAGAGAAGGAAAGGCAAAGCCTCAATCACTGCCTCTGACCTCACTTGTCCTTTTCCTGGTCTCTGTGTGGAAGGCTAAGGCAGAGGCGAGCTCAGGTGAGCTCAGGTGAGTGTGCGCATCATTCGCTTTGGTTGATGAACCAGCTCTTTGGCCTGAAAGCAGGCCCTTGAGCCCATGCAGGTAAAACAGCCATTAACAGATTTGTTCCCAAATAAGGAGACCTAAAAAAAAAAAACTCGTAGGAAAACTGCGGGTTTCTTATTTCAACATGGCCATTCATATGCCTTTTGCTCTACCATTCACGCAGGCTTAAGTGTCATAAACTACATCACTGCCACCATTTGAGGCCTTTCCCTAGGAACCTCGAGATAAGAATCATATTTTCTTCTGGACAATTTGTTCCATCTCTGGAGGGCTGGACTGACTCTGAGCCAAGATCTCCTTTCCCAGACCTTACAGTCCTCGGTCCTGCCTGGTCTCATACTAATGAGCCCTAATCTCTCATCCACAGACCAGTCTTCTAGATGTCTAAAGAAAGAGATTGGATTAGATGCCCTTGGACCCTCTCTGCTCTGTGGTGACAATTCTAACTTGAGTCTGACCCATCTTTGAGGTGACATCCAGGCAGGGAAACTGAACCAGTTGACTTTCTGGATTTGAATAACATAGACAGCTCCATCTCGGAATGCTGTCTCTCACCTGGGCTTGAAGCATCCCACCACTGGGTAGGGATTTCACACCTTGTTCAAGTCACAATTACTTTTACTCCGGTAGCCTAAAAGCACATTGGCTTTGCAGTAGTGCCGAGCCCAGGCTTCTCCAATAGGTAACCTTCTCACTATGTGTGAGTCTGAACTACCCTGGAAATTGTTGGGCTTTACTCTCCTCACTGGGGAAGCACCAGGTCAGACTGGTGAAGTCCAAACAGGTCAATGAGTATAAACTCCAAAGAGATGCCTGCACTCCTGTGTGTGTTGGGTATTTCGATCGTTGTGATTTTTCTGTCAATTAAAATATAAAGTTGCTTGCTAAAGTCTAGTAAGAACTTCCTAGTTCTAAGCAACTCTACTGTGTGTTGAGACGGAGACTGGATCATTCACCAGCCTCTTACATGCAGGAATCTAACGGACAGTTGTTATGAGGACCGAGTAAGATAGTGACTGTTCTTCAAACATTATAAACACACTGACACAGCTGCTGTCTCTCCTCCTCATCATCACTTCATGTGTGGAGGGAGGAGCTCATGGATCTATCGGAGCACAAAAGCTCACCGATACGGATGAAAGTGAGCATAAGCAGGCATCAGTGGATATGCACAGACATGTGTCCACCCCTCCCATCCTTAAAGAAAGAACAAATCTAAAATGAGAATGGGGAAGAACCAAAACACAGAAGTAACAGATCTATGGTTCAAATCCTGACTGTGAAGTGGGTTTTAAATGGTCACATAAAACCACAGCTTCCCTTCTAGCAGTGAAAGACTAAGAGGCCCCTACCACAAGGGTTTATTCATAAGCTCTCATCTCCTGACCTCTTCAAACATCACCCTCCTATACACAAATATAACCTGTGACCACCTAGAGGTCTCCCTTACCAGACAAAGGCAAATGTAACTTAAACTGTAAATGGGGCCCTGAAATATCTTAATGTTGTGTGGAAGAGCAAAAAGTGTTTGAAGCTGCAGTGGCTTGTAGTTGTGGTTTCTAAACAACGTAGAAGAAAAAAAAAATCACATTACCTGCTTTTTGACACTGTGCAATCTTTTCCTGGACCGTGTCAGCCATTTCTATGAGGACCCGGCTCTCTTGAATCATCTACCATAAAACATCACAGAGTAGCTGTTAGGAATCCTTAAACTGGCTCTCTAGGAAGACAATGCATAGGGATGCTCTCAAACTACACCCTGGAATGAGGGAGCATCATGAGAAATGGGGAGAGATGGGAAAAATCTCTGCCCCAGCTCTCATCCAGACATTGAGACAAGAGTCACCTTTCTTACAATTGTCCCAGCTTTGTGCCATAACAGACATGTGGTGGGCGCCACATAATAGCTGTTGAATAGAGGAATACAGATTATAAACTAGTCATCAACAAGGTAAAACGTGTGAAGGTTTAAACTCAATAAAACTCTTGACAAACACTAACACCTTCAACTTCCAAGGAGTGATGCCCAGTGTAACGGTGGATGCCTGTTACCACTGCGTGTGGGAAGCAAGGTCAAGAGAGCAAGTTCAAAGCCAGCCTGTTCACCTAGCAAAGGACAATCGAGGATACATAGTTAGGGTTAGGCCAGCCAGGGCTAAACAGCAAAAAAGGATAAAAACGAAAAAAAAAAAAAAAAAAGAGCAAGAGATAGAAAAGAAAGGGGAGGAGGTGACGAAAGGCTGAAGGCTTAAAACAACTCAGCAAATGGCCAGTGGTGGCCAGGAACAGTACAACTATCAAGTAAGAGAATCTAGAGGGAAATTCCATATCAACCCCACCTAATTAACTCTTTTTCAGCATCTGCAAACGCGTTATCAGTTGAATTTTTATTCTCAAAACTTATCAGATGTCCCAATGAGTCAAATCACAGGCAAAAACATGTTCCTGATGCTCAGGTAAGAGAAACATTCTCAGAGGTTGAACAAACCCCACATTTAACCAAGTTACGGCTACAGTCTGGAATTTAAATGGCCTCCAAGTCCCATGTATTAAAGACTGGATTCCACAGGAAGCTGCCCATAGGTGAGGAAAGCCTCCTGAGAGGTCTTCATCTTACTAGAGTATGATCCTCAATGGGGCTGTGGATAGAATCCCTCTCTCTTCCTCCCTTTCTCTTCCAGCTATGAGGTAAATGGTTGACTCTGCCAAGTGCTCTGACTGTTATCACAGAGCATTCTACATTTTGCCAGAGATCGAATCAAAGTGCCTGTTCCATAGCACTAGAGCCTCTAAGACTGTGGGCCCAAATAGACCATCTTTCTCTATAAAGAAAAATCTCAGGTGTTTGTTATATTAATGAAAATACAACTAATACATTTACATGCTTTTAAAATATGGACTTTAAGGCTTAAGGAGTCTTAAAAGTCATACCCACACCTTTCTTTTGCAGATATACTCTATAAGGTTAAAACTACTGACCAGTGAAATGAAATTCATTAATGATGGAGCTAGGCTCAGAGTTCCCATTCCTGGCACACATCCTGCTTCCAAGTTTTGACTGTGATCTATTGTATTTTGCCCCCACTGTGCCCATGTGAGAATGCATGGACTCACACACAGGAGCAAACCTGCTCAAGCCCACGGACACAAACAAGGCTAGGCACACCATCCACAACAACCAGACTCTCATCTGTCCCTTGGCAATCTCTTTAAAAGGTGACCAATAAGTTTCTTTGATAGTATCTTAACTGAGATCAATTTGTTGGTTTTACACTCAAACAAGAAAACGTGACATGATTCTCTAATAAGAAGCCCTCTTTCTGTCAATTAGAAGTGTTTTATTATAGACCCCCTTTGTGTTTAAGTGGACAACATTTCCTGCAAAATCCCATAAATCCACTGCCTCTTGGCCAGCCGAAATGGAAGCATCCTCCTTGCCAGCTCTGATTCTTCTGTCTAGACCAGCAATGCTGTTTTATCACTATTATCTTATGTAGACCCTTTTCTAGGGATCCTCTTATCTTTCAGTTATAATTTCTACCTCTGTCTCTCGTCTTATCTATAAACTTAAAATGAGCTAACAAAACCACCAATAAAATATTGCAGTGGACTAGGGTAGTTGTCCCTGTCTTCCCTTCCTAACAAATCCAGCTGACATCCATTGCTTGGATGCTGCACAGTGCTCACTAGGATGGTTAGATATTGGCCCTGGCTATCATCTATTGTCCCCTGACCGATTCTTGTCCTAATTCTCCAGCTGACCAATGAGCACTACTCATCCTCCTCCTTCTGGGGTTGCCTGCCTCTGTCTCTTATCTCCTTTTTCATTTCCACATGAGAAACTTTGTGGCCTCTGCTCTCACTCTCTGCTCTGTTAATCTCTTCTCTTGGCATTTCCATCTCTTCTCAGATCCATCAAACGCTCTGTGCCCATCACGGACATTTCCTAACTAACCTTGCCTCTCTCAAATTCCAGTGGTCCACAGTTGTGGTTCCGAAGGCAGGAGGCTCAGGTTCCCTGTGGCAAGATGTGGGGATGCCAAACATAGATGTTTGATGTGTGAGATGAAACAGAACTTTTTAACATTAATCTTATCTGGAAAAAAGAAGAATGTTGATTTGCTACCTTGCTAAATTAGAGCCATGTGTTCTCAAATGATATCCAGGGAATCATGGAGAAAGAAATTAATTTCATGCTGGAAAGAAGCTCAAAGACAGTTGCCAGAGAATCACAACCTACAAGTGGCTGTAGGGTGGTAAACTGGTCCTGTTTATATGATAGTGTTCTAAATTGCACGTACTCCAACAGGGAAAATGAAAACAACCTCACGAGCCCAAGAAAATAGAGCCTTACAATGATGGTGTGATCAAATCTGCCAGGCAAGCTCACAGAACAGAAGAGAACTAACTACACACTAGTGTCTACTCTTTATATTTCTCTCTCTATATATGTGTGTGTGTGTGTGTGTGTGTGTGTGTGTGTGTGTGTATACATATATATATTAGCATATTAGTGTGCATATATAGTTTATGATGAGAATATTTTCTTTGCACAATATTTACAGTGAATGCTAAGAATTATTTGTGCTTTGGTGCTGAGTTCTGCTTGCCTTTCCCAATCTACTCCCAGACTCAGGCTTAGGCTCAGGGTAGGGAGGTCGATTTCTCTGGACCATACCATGCATGCTCTGGCACCTTGTGAAATTTTTTTGACATCAGCCAAAGGGACAACGAACAAGATCAAGAGTAGAACTCAGTAGAGAGGTTAGCTACCCCTACATGGGTCTAGAAGTCAGTAGAGAAGGTAGCTACCCCTACATGGGTCTAGAAGTCAGAAGAGAAGGTAGCTACCCCTACATGGGTCTAGAACTCAGTAGAGAAGGTAGCAACCCCTACATGGTGCTTTCCTTGCTGGCCTATGGTTTTCCTCTCTGCACGGCAATTCCAGATGGGGCAGAGGTAGAAAAGTACCGAGCCAGAGACGGCTCCCCTTACTTCATTAGGCCTGGGCATCACAACAGATTTCCACTGTTACTAACTGCTGGAAGCTCACTGCCCACTGTAGCCAGACATTTTTGTCCGCTGACCTTACACACTTGCTGTGTATCAAACATCTGAACAAGCCTGTATGTCCTGTGTTCAGGCCAACCTGAGAAGTTAGATCTCCCCACTCAACAGAGGAGTTTCTTTTTGTAGCAGGAGACCATTACAGAACGCTAGTGCTGGTCAAACTATAGAGAAGAATGCCCCCCGGGGGTTACCCAGCCCCACCTGACAGATCTGCAACACAATTCTTATATTTAATGCTCAGGAAATAGCACGGAAGGGGGCAGAGCCAGAAGACCAGGATGCCTGTGTGAGAAAGAATCTATCTTCTAGATAGGACAGGGAAGCTGGACTGATGAATGGTATGTTTTCATCCTATTATGACTCCAAAACTCTCCAAAAATGCTAGTTTTCTGTGGAATTTCATTTAAATTCACAGTCACACCTAACTTTCTATTTAGAATCACTTTAAGGATAGTTTATCACAAACGGTACCATTTTGCAGAAAACAAATCTGCAATCTGCCCGCAACCGCCCCTGGGCTGGCCACCACAGATGCAAGAAAAATAGCTTTTGCCCTGTCTAAGAAGTGATTTTGCCACCACAAAAATAGCATGCACATTGCTGGGATATAGAACGTGCTACTTCAGGTATTTCCCCCCCCCCACCGCCCATCGCAGGGCGGGGCAGAGCTGGCCCATAGCTGGAAGCCCCAGACCAGTGCTTCCCTGTTCTAGGAGAAAGCTCTGCCCCACCCACCTAAGGCTGCAATGTTAGTGCCACAGAACCACCCGCATGCCTGGTGCCTCAACTGCACATGTGCGCGAGTGCACGTCCGTCCATCGATCTGCAGACTAGTCGTTCCCAAGGCTTGTCTGCATGCTCACTTCAGGTCACAGGCCTGAATCTGCCCGTAACGGTCTCGGGGCACTGCTGTCAGCTCTCTAAGTCTTTCCATTCTGGTTCTCATCAACTCTAAGCCAAGTGTTTCTCTACTAATGCAAAGCCAGATGTTTCTCTGTTAATGCAAAATGTGTTTTTCTCTACTTACATCCTATCTGTCTTGATAATGAATTTTGCTACTGCCATTAGATTATGGTGTGCTCTATTCAGATCTAACCAATCAACATAGCTCTCAGGCTTGTCAGAGATCTGCTAATTATCAATATATTGAAGTTTATGACAGACAGAATCTCTCAAAATACACCTTACCCCACAAGGTCTCAGAAGATAAGAGCACAGCTTCAAGAGGCTGCCTGGGTCGTGGTGTGATAACCACTGAGAAACACAGTGGACAGAACTGGATATGCTCGGAGTCAAATGATTTATCTAATCAAGGTATGCCATTTCTCATGTCACACGAATCCACAGAGAAAAGGGCTCTTTGTCTTCTGGGTTTAAAGACCAGACTGACTCCACCACAGTTGCCATAGAGACCGTGGGGAACTGTTTGGACTGTATGTGAACTCTGTCATTTTTAAATAATATATGACTTCTAGATTATAATTTACTCTTCCTCAAATATCTGGCTACATCGACAGCTAAGGTAATTGTACCTTGGCAGCTAGGAAACAGACCCAACTCCTTACCTAAACTCATTTCTAGTGACGTTCAGAGGTAAGCTTTCACAGGTGTAATCCGTTACTTCCCTGCCCACACTCGGTTCCCGCTGACTAAATGCTTCATATTTCCTTTTCTTGCTATGCCACCGTCCTAACATTATTCAAGTTCTTACAAATTTGTCTAAGTCTAATAAAACATTCCAACTATATAATCAGAAATTCTTGTTTCTTCTGCTCCACTAAAGAATCCTTTTAAAGACTGTTCATGTTGGTAACTCATGTTGTTATCTCTCTTGTAAACTTATAAGCTACAGGAAACCCACCGAGATCTACCTCTCATGAACCAAATAGATTCCATCCAGATAAGTACATCTAATAGTTCCCACACTCACTACCTATTCCAGAGGGTGGGATTCCTCTGGGTTTCAAATGTACATCTAAGAGGTTTTTTTTTTTCTCTCAAACGCACTTAATCTTATTCTTTACCATATATACATATATATATATATATATATATACACACACACACACACATATATATATATATATATATAGAGAGAGAGAGAGAGAGAGAGAGAGAGAGAGAGAGTTTCAGCATCTTGTCAAGACACAAACACTTCTTTCAACCTATTCCTTCTGACCTATCCTCAGACAGTTCCATAAATCCTAGACAGCAAGGAGACAGGCAACTCTCCAAAGACTGGACAAACATCCCCAAACCCATTCTTCTAGGTTTCCTAGAGACACACATGTTGCCCCAAAGCCAGCAGGAAGTAGCTAAAGATCACCAACGACCCTATTCCTTCTCCACCATTGCCTCTTTCTATTTTTTTCTTTTTTTAAATTAAACCAAAATGAGGGAATGTTAGCATTCTGTCTAAGCTCCTCCCCACAATTACTTGGCAACACGCAGGTATGCCTGACTGTAAAAGGAGCTGCTTGCCTTATCCCCACCCCCTCTCACTCCTGCTCTTGTTCTCTCTTTTTCCTTCCCCCCTCTCTTCACATGCTCATGGCTCGCTTCTATTTCTCTACTCCCCCCTCCCTCCCTCCCCTCCCCCTCTCTTTGCCTTTCACTGCCTCTACTACCCTCCTGACTCCCCTCCCCATGTCCTGAATAAACTCTATTCTATACTATTCCACCATGTGGCTGGTCCCTCAGAGGGAAGGGATGCCTCAGGACGGGTCCATCAAGGCTGCCCTTCCTCCTGTACCTGAGTATACCTCCATAGAACATATCCTCCTCTTTTAATCTTTTAAGAAACACATCAGGACAGACAACAGAGTCTGAGCAGAGCTGACCAAATCCTCTGTCTCCACATTTGTGGCGTGACAATTCCACCACCATTTCTGCTTTCTTCATAAAGGGATTACTATATCCTCTCAGTTGTTCTGTTTCCAAAGCAGCTGCCCACTAACCTTGAGAAATTGCTTGAAAATACCGGTTTTTAACCAGCTCCCAGTACAATTTATATCATTCACAGAAAAAGCCAGGTAAGATTTTATTAACTTCTCTGCTTGATGTGAATAAATACCTGGCAAACAGTGACCTAAGGAGAGAAGGTTGTTCGGGTCACTGGAGGAAGACCAGCTGTCATGGAAGTGAAGGTATATTGCTAGGATCATGGGCTGCTTCCTTACATCCAGGGAGACCAGAAAGCCTAAGGAAGGAGACTGGCAGTGGCCAGCATTTTCTCCTTCCGTCTTTTACTCAGTTTGGGGCCCTGACACTATTCCATATGTCACCCACATTCAGAGTGGATCTTTACCTTCAATCCATCGGTTTTTGAAAAAAAAAAAAAACATCTTTACATACATATTCAAAGTTGTATCTTCTTCCTGCCCTGGGGGTTCTTTACTCCAATCGGACTGACAATCAAAATGAATCATCACGTGAATCCTCTCTACAATTTTCAGGCCAATTTAAAGTGTTGAACACAGGTCAATCAGGATGCATGTAAGCTAGATCAGAGTGGCATCTTGAAATAATTCTTCTTGATGCATCCTTCACAGCCAACATTGCTAAAAATCTGGCAACAACTAGAAAATGCCACCCCTCAAGATGACAACTATTCCATTATTCAACATCTGTAAAATTGTGTCAGAAAACATTGCGGTACCCAAGAGTGAGTAGGTGTCCATGCACCAAGTCACTGTTTGGAATAGCTAGCTGGAGCTGGACACACACAGGGGTACCGGTATCTTTCTGAGTTCTATTGTTGTGCAAATTAATATACTTTCTGAATTTCAAACTAATAGAATGCTTTCCACAAACTGTACAATGGGGCAGTGATGGGAGAAGAACACCTTTGATTCATTTACTTATTTCAGCTGAAATTGCTTTCCATAAGCAGGGCTACATGGCAGGGGCCAGGAATGGGGCTGGAGAGATGCTCAGCAGGGAGGAACACAGGAAATGTGTATCCCAGCACCCAAATCAGAGGGCTTACAGCTTCCTGTAACTCCAGCAGACCAACAGCCTCTGCAAGCACATGTGATCATGTATACACACACACACACACACACACACACACACACATGGGATGGGGGAGGGAGGAAAAGAGAGGGAGGGAAGAAAAGAGAGGGAGGGAAGGAGGGAAGAAACTACTTCTTTAGGAAACTAGAGACCATTTTTCATCTTGAGGCTAACAATCTTTTGGCAATAGCACTAAATAAGAGAGCAGAGTTTAGTCAACCCATTATTCTTGGCTTGGTTGAGATATTGCCCACAACTTCGGTTGCCAGACATGATTAGATGGCAGTTAATTCCTTTTTGCTGCATTCCTTTTGGTGCCAGGACAACCAGCTGCTTCCCAAATCCCAGCTCAACAGACTTAGTAAACGATTAATCCTCGATTCATGTTCTCTAGACTGTCTGACTTCTTTATCATCAGGAAATCTGTTTCTCTTACCATAGTTAGGGTTTAACTTTTATGCTAATGCTAAATAATTCAGCCCAGAACTCACCTCTGAAGACTGCTCTGGTTTGCAGTTTGCAGTCCTCTAGAACTGATCTCCCTCTGAATGGCACTCAGCACACAAACCACCCAAGAGCACTTGAATTCATTTAAAACACATAAATAGAATATATTAAGCAATAGATTTTGACCATCCATGAAAAATTACGCTGGTAGGACATTAAAGAAGTAAAACATCAGCCATCCAAAGAAAAAAGCACACAAAGGTCAGATAGCATCCTCATTTCCAAATTATTTGCAAATACAATTCTCTCGGGGGCCAAGGAGGCTGTGGTGTGATGTTGTTTAGTGGGGAAGGTTCAACCGTGGCCCAGTGAAGTCTTAGAGAACTCTATGTCAGTGACTTTGCAGCCTGAGGGTCAAGACCCCTTTAGGAGTCGAAAGGCCCTTTCACAGGGGTCACACATCAGATATAATTAATGAAATCAGTTTTGTAAAAGGTGATGTGGGACAGAAATCCAAGGGTAGGTAACGAGAAGGTGGCAGGAAGTAAGTCAGATGTTACCAAGGCTGGTACTGGAGAGGAGAAAGGACGTTCGGCATCCCATCATAGGCTAAAATTACATCATTTGCATTAGCAACAGATGTTAGCAGCTCTTGTTTAACCAACTAAAATTGATTGTAACATATTGCCCAAAAACATGGTTTTAAAGAGAATAGTGTGAGCCAAACGGGGCTCCACCCTTACAGAGCACAGACTCAACCAAGGGACTCAGAGAAGATAAAGGCAATCATTTTTAAAAGATTGAGCAGATGACTATTTGACACCTACGAAACAGCATGGAGGTGGGGTCAGTATTTGGAGAAGAGTCTCTCAGGAAATGACTGGCTAAGAATTAAGAAGTAGAATGCAATTTTCCAGGCAAGGGAAGGACACTTCAGGAACTAATGCAGTGTGGTTCATAACTGTCCAGAGACTAGAACAAGTTTGGTCTGAATGAGCAAAGTCAGTATGGCTGGAAGAGTATGGAGGGTGCTAAGTCTGCGTAGGCATTAGATAGATCACAGACTGCCCTACATCTGAAGCTACCACGGAGTTGATGAAGTATCGTGACATGATCTAGTCCATGCTGTCTCACGATCGCTCTGGGTCTGCAGTTATCACAGGAAACTTCTTAAAAACAACCACAGTCACTGATACACCCAGAGCAGGAGCCCGCCCATACGCCATGGTCCTACAAGCTGTAAGTGAGGCTTTTTCCTCAGGACCAATGGCCCTCACAAGGCAGCACATCCTCCTCACCCTCTGCCCTGTTGGCGGCCGTGTGCAATGCAGACGTCACCTGCTCTCAGTGGTTTCTGCCATGCACTGGCTGCTCCGTCTGCAGAAGGTTACCTTCACTGAGCTTCTTACCAAAGCGAGAAGCCATTTCCCTGGGAAATTATGACTGGACTCCCTTTAAACTATCTCTGATTTTCATGCGTTTGCTTCGGATTTTTTTAAACCCTGGCTCTGCCTACCATCATAAGCTGTGCCTTAACAACAGAAATGAAAGAAAGCATAATATTGTGATTTGGACTTAGCAGGTAAAACAGGAAGGACCAAAACACCACCAGATACTTGTGCAGAGGAGAAACTGTCCAGCCACAGCCGAGAGCCATTCTTCTTAAGCCAAACCCTGCTCCAGGGACTGGCTGTCCTCACAGTGCATTACTTTCCTTTCTCAGCTTACGAGGGAATAAGTGATGTCTGCTGTCTGTCTCTATGGCAACTAGTACCCTAATTTCACCTCTTAGACGGCAATTATACCTATTCACTGAACAGCTTTCAATCCCTACTTTTATGATGAAGAAAATTGATTTCACAAGAAATGCGACACAGGCAATAGGTGAGCCCCACCCCCTCTGCAAAAGCGGCCCTCGTACAAGCATCTGTGGGCAGAGTGTATTCAGGGGAGATTTGTTTTTTTTCACTTCAGTTAAAAAATGTTTATGGCAGGTGCATTTCTCCTAGTTATTTTTAATGGTAAGATATTAGTACTCTCTTCACCGACAGTTATTTAATTCAACTATAAAACGTATCATGCTTGTTAGAATTTGGTAAATACAGGTAGCGTAGAGAAAAGAACTAAGGAAATGAGCTTCACTCACGACGAGCAAAAGCAATCACTGTTAGTGTGCTCCTAGGATGGCATGTGCACACGCACACAAACGCAGTTTCAACCTCAGTGCTCCCTCACGATTGCACGACGGCTTCCCAAAGACATAGTCAGTCGCTCGACACACAACTGCTGGTCCTCCAAGCAACTGACTGTGAGAGCTTCAAAGGAGTCCATTAGATGAGTCCCCTTCCTCTCAACATTATTTTATTTTAATTTAAACATGTGTGCAAATGTTTTTACATGTGTGCATTTGCCCGTGGAGGCTGGAAGAGGAGATGGCTTCACCCGGGGCTGAGTGACAAAAAGCTGTAAGCCGCCGTGGAAGGGTGGGGAACGGAACCCGAGTCCTTTTCAAGAGTAGCAAAGGCTCTGAACTACTGAGCCATCTCTCCAGTTTCTGGGTTCCTATCTGTAATTTAGCTACTCCCTCCATGTCAACATTATGAAAATCCAGTATCTGTGCCCTTCTACATTCTTACAAGAAATCTTAAAACAAAAGAAATACACAGATCAAATGAAATAACCATTTTAAGTAATTTTATCCAACTTTTCTCCAACAATATATATAGCAATTTATTTTCATATTATAGGCAGAGAAAGAAAACTATCTTCCTAAATCTCCCTTCATGCGTTTGTGTGTAAGAATGTATTAATGTCTGTGTAAGTTATTAATGTCTGTGTAAGTGTGTGCATGTGTAAGCATGTTTGTAAGTGTGTGTGCATGTGTACGTATTTGTGTGTGTGCAAATGTGCACATGCTTTCATACATAAGCAAAGACCACAGATTAGCATTTCTCTCTACCAGTTTTGAGTTGTGAGTGTATCTCTTCTTGAACCTGGGGCTCACTGTTTTGGCCAAGCAGAAGAACATCTCAGGATGTCCCAGAGAACCGCTTGCCTCTCTTCCCTGGCACTGAAGCCACAGAGGTATGTGGCTGCATGGCGCATTTTATGTGGGTACTGGGGATTCAAACTCAGATCTTCCTGCTTGCCCAGAGAACACTTAACTGACTGAACTATCACCAGCACCGTGTTCTTAAATCCCAGATTACAAGAACCACAATTAAATGCACAAGGCATAGCTGCTGATTTAATGGGAAGGGGAATGTCTCACTGCATTACTTGTAAGACGTGGGCTCTCCTTTTACTCAGACTGGGTTGGCCTTGGTACATAGGGCTCGAACCACTTTGCTGGAGTAGCTGTGAGTATAAGGGCATACCACGATACCTGATTTCATATATTAACTTATAAAATTGGAAACGTATTGTAAAGAAAAATGTGCAGTATGTTTCACTGATAGGTGTCTAGGCAAAAAGAGGGGTTGTCTGCTGGCTTCTGAGGCAGAGCCTTTGCTGTTCCCCTACTGTTCATTCTCCCCCTGCTTCTTAGGAACAGAAGAGGCAGCTTTCAGACCCCTTGAAATGGCGTTTTATGTTGCTTTTTTGCAATTAGCTGTGGCTATATATCAACTCCAGGCTGATGAACAGGAAGGAAAAGTAATATTTTTTCCTGTCTGTAATTCCATAAAATAATATCCCAAATGAAGGAGAATATGTGTCCCCATCGTTCCTGATGGGTGGACTGCAGAAGGTACAAGTAGAGCTTAGGCAGCCATTTTGGGCCTTGAAGATAAGGACTAAATGTGAGGATAGAAGATCAGACAAATAGAAAAGGTGCAGGCACCTGAGAACTCAGCAAAAGCATTTCCCCAGATAAATGCTGTCTAAATTTCTGAATAAAAGTTTGTTTTAAGCCATAATTGGGTTGCCTTTTAAAAGATACATTACTTTTTAAATTTATTCCCTGAATATTTTATACATCATGTGTGGAAGAGCTTACTCTTCACTGGCATTTGAAGTTTCTACATATTTCTACTGTTACTGGTTTGTAAGTGTTCTTCTAGTTAAATATTGCTTTTATACCTAATTAGGTATGTTAGACATTTTGTCTTTTGCTCTTTGATTCTGTTTACAGCATGAAGCACAAAAATGAAGTTATCACCAAATCTAATCAACTACATGAATTCTATTAAATATGCAGAATGAAATCAGAGAGTATCATTAGCTGAGAAATGTTTACAGACAAGCCTTTTGTTTTGACCCTCGTCACGCAATGCTGAGCCCTGAGCCTCTCTCTGTCAGGATCTATCATTCGGAAGAAAAGAAGGCGAGCTTCTGAGGACCAGAAATCACTTACTCTTTGTCAAATCAAAGACCATTCCATTGACCTTGTTCTCAGAGGCATCCTGGGGCAAAATGGATGCTGAATGGTAAGCTCTGGCTGCCACCTCCAACCATGCTTTAGGCACAGTCACTCTGCCCTGGACGTTAGAATTCTACCCCAGAAGTCCTGCTCTTAGAGCCATCCATACATTAAGATACGGGACGGGAAGTTGCAACTGCCTACCAGGTCGTATGCAGCCAGCATCCTCTTCTGCACATCTGGAATCACACCCAGAGGCTCCAGGTAAGGAAAGCAGCCTTTCATCACCAGAGACACGGAGGGAGTGCTATCGCTGGCAATGAGCCGAGAGGACAGGGTCAACAGGCACTGTTTCAGACTGGCGATCGGCGGGAGTCCACACAGCTCCTTAACAGACACTATGGCGTTCTATGAGGAGAAAACACAGAGTCACATGTCTGAACACATGGTGCTGCACCCCAGTTTACACCCAAGTTTTCACCATATTAGACCCTCAGAGATGCGTACAGTACAGAGCAGCCAAGCCAGTCTGCCACCACATGCAGAGGTAACGCACAACCACCAACGACCACAGAGGGCCATCGGAGACAATGCTGATTATGACTTAAGGATATCCCTGTGCTTTGCAGACACAGCAACAGGAATGCCCCCCACACTAGCAGCACCCACACATGAATACCGCATTCACATTATATCAGGGGCATCAGGAAAGCATCATGTCACTGAACTAGACGCCATCTCTCTTAGCATCTCAAGCCAGTGGGCATCACTGCTAACCAGCCTCCATCTGAACAGCCAGCAATGTTGCCTTGTCAGCCCATTGGAAATGCACAGCACAAACAGAAAATGCATTGCATGGACATCTTGTTCACTAACGTTATAATCTTTAAAAAAAAATGAGGCGCTATAATATGAAAATATCTCCTACACACAAGAGACTGGAACTTTTGCTGGGCCTCGGAGCCAGAGTTAGTGACATACCTTGAGGTCACTTAAGACTGATACTTCTGTGCTCCCTGTTATTAACAGAGCAATGTAACGACCAGTCTTACTTGCTGCGGATTACCCACATAATCACCTTTTACAACCTAAGCTAATTAATGGCTTAATATAAAGTGTCTTCTCTTCCATGCTCCTCACCCAAGAGGACAGGCTGAGACAACCTGTGGATACAGGCTGGCTTGACAGCCTTTGTTTGCTATCTGGAGTCAGAGGAAGACAGTGACTTAATCCTTAGTAAAACTCTACCAAAGGTCTGTTAAGTGTCCTCTTACCCATGTGGTGCTTTCTGTGCTGTTCGATTGACACAGAACAAATGCTCCATGTCATGGACACACAGGGACAGCCATCCACAGAGAGAAAGTGATTTACAAGACAGACAAGCAAACAGACCGACCGGCTCAGCAGACAGAGAAATGGCAGAGGGAGGAAGGGGAGATGATCGAATCTGGGCTCATTCTTGGTTAAATGACACCACAGGAAGTGCTTTGTAATTTCTTTTCCTTAATGAGACAGTAAAAAATTTTGTGTTACTCTGGGACTGTTATTAATGTGCTCGGACTGATGCTAAAGTAATAGTTTGGAATAGAAATTGTGGCTGTTTTATATTTATCAATAATGAGCAGCATCTAACCTACTGAATGTCTCATGAATTTATTAATTATCTTGGTATTTTTGTTTTTTATATATTACTCCCCAAATACTCCTTTATCTAAGCTGCTTTGTTAGGATGCCATTAATTATTAAATATAGCTCTTCTATTTGTATATGTGGTATGCGTACATGTATGTTTCGTGGGGGGCACACATGTATGTAGGTGAATACCATGTGTGGGGGCATGCAGAAGACCTAGAAGCTCACCTTTTATTTTTTGAGGCAAGTTCTCTCACTAGATCCAGAAATCATGAGTTAGATAATGTGGCTTGCCATCCTAGGCCAGTGATCCCATCTTGGCCTGGGGCATGCACTGGGGTTACAGGAGGTCGACTGTAACCCCAGTTGACTTCTAATGCAGTTAGGTATACAAATGGCTTATGGGTGATCTAACATAATAGATCTTTACAATAATGCCAAGTTTATGTAGGGAAATACCACATAGAAGATAACAGCACATTAGGAGGCTAAATTTTAACAAAGTGCCTGAGCAACCTATCTTGAAACAAACACATACATAATCTGACTATGGGTATCCATATGTGAATTTTGTAACAAACTTTTTCCTACCATTTGGCTCTTTGAAGAACTTGCCTGTGAGCTAATAATTTCACTAAGTCACAGCTTGGGACTTCTGCTTCATGTGAATAATAATAGATTTTGGCATCAGACACACTGGGATTTAAAGTCTAACTTTAACACTTATTAACTGTAAGATCTGAAAAGTAAAGCCCTCTACAGTCTCTGCTTTCTCGAGGGCAAAGTCTCTGGGTGGGTGAATTCTTCTAACAATAGCTGGAGGGAGCACCTTTATGAAAGCAAGTTGAGGGGGATGAGGGAGGGGAGTTGGGGGAAGGGTATTACAGTTAAAATGTAAATACAGACAATATCCAATAAAATTGAAAAAAAAAAGGAATGAAGTAAACGGAGTTATTTTCTCTTTGCCATACAAGGCCTTAGTGAATATACATTGCCAGTTCATGTCTCAAGAGCACTATTCTTAACTGACTATGTAAGGTAATATGAAAAAGAAATTTGTGGCCCTGCATCATAAGGAAGGAAAAGGCATGCTGGGTTTCTTCGTGTTAAAACTGGGTGATTGCTATGTGATTTCTCAGTTCTCACAACAGCCCTACAGTGTGACTCTCTCAATCTTGTCTTATGTGGAAAAACAGATCCTCAGAGACCAACGATTGTCTGTTCAGAACCACACAGGGACAGATTTATCCCAGAATCCACATTCCTTTAAAAAACCTATTTAAGAAAAGGGTGAACACATTTAAAAAAAAATTAAGTGCGGAGCTTTCTTTGTTTAGTTCTGTTTTCTCTTGTGGGTAATAATTTGTTAGTACACATTTAAATAACTAAAATTATAATGGGCATTACTTTTATAATATGACTTCAAATTGTCTTCTATATTCACATCTGCAAGTATTTTACACATATGCTTTCAAACAGTATGCATATTTCTGGATATGCATTCTATATGCTACCCACATGAGATGAGGGTGTGTGTGTGTGTGTGTGTGTGTGTGTGTGTGATGTAGACATGCCTGGCCCTCAAAGAGACCAGAGGAGATGCAGGGTCTCCTGATCCATTCCTCTCCATCGTTTCCTCTGACACAGGGTTGTAGGTACACTCCCACACAGGACTTTTTATGTGGATGCTGGGGGCAGAGGTTGACCCTAGCTCCTTATCCGTGCATAGCACAGCACATCCCCAGAACGTCTTACCTTTCATATTTTCCACACTGTTCACGTACACGTTCTTAATGAATCATTACATGCTAAACTGTAAAGATATCCAGTATTTCGCTATATTGACGCGCCATTAGCCGGCCAGACTCAACCTTGTGTTCACAATTAGAAACCACCAGCTCTATCCCAGGTGGCAGGGAAGCTTATTAAGTGGCTCATGGATCTGCACCGTATATTTCTGAATATTTGCAAGCCGGCCATTGGTGAACGAACCACAGTAGTTGCTAGTTTAAATGGGTGTGGATAACCGACGTGGTAGAAGACAGCGAGTCTATTTTCCTACCTGCATGTTTTCTCTCATATCTGTGGCTTCTCGTAAGGGATGAACTGCTATTTTGAAGATATCATCTATGGTTTTAACACCGATATTCCTGAGCATGGTGTATTCTCGAACTTTCTTCCCCATTCTCACAGAAAGGCTTCGCTTCTGCGCTTTTCCTCCTCCACTCCGATTGGTTATTGCTATGTGGACGAAAAGGGTCACGTGTTCCATGATATCCCCCACAAAGGAGCGCAGGGGGACGTGTCGGTACCCGGGTTGCAGACATTCAAAAGGTATCGTATACTGCCCAATGAACTCATCCCCAATGTAATCGTCATCCAAAATGACAAAACGGACCATGGTCAGCTCGGGAAGGTTGACTTGAAACTCGAAAGTTTCATCAAAAATGGGATTATCGCTGTTCTGTTGGACAGTTTTGGTTCTTTGCTCGGAGCAATCAGCAGGAATTCCATGAATCTCTACACACACATAGGGGTCTATGACATCCCCTTTGGCACAAGCGCCTTTGGGCTTTGGGAAGTTCTGACCACTGATGATCTTGATGTGAAGAAGCAGGGGAGATACTCCAGGGACAATTCCCTTTGTATTTGCGCTGAAGTACGAAACTTCATCTCTCATGATAGATGGCCGGAGGACGTAGCCACATCCCCCATTTTGAAGAAACCAGCCAGTGTGGAGGTCCATCATTGGACCCGGTGTTTGAAAATTCATCGCCACAATCTGACAGCCACAATTCCAGAAGTCCTGTGGGTTCAAGTTACTGGAATCTATCCTCACGGCACTAGGGTAGACCCTCGATAAGAATTTCTTGTTATAATTCACAAAATCCTCTGGGTACTCATTAGCGATCCGGCTGGCCTCTGTCTCGCTAAATGAGCAAATTTCCCAGTAGTTTTGGGTTTTCATAGACAGTTCGAAATCCCTGTACTGCACAGATTTACAGATAGATACCAAGTCAGAGAGCTCTCTGCAGAGCCAGATGTGTTTCTGCTCACCATTGTAATCCCCTGACATCCTCCGAGACATCTCGGCCTCTTCATCCTCGTCCGTTACTTCTCCTTCTAACAGATCTGACTCGGAGGGCAGTTTCTTTCCTTTCACAATAATCCTGTTTTTCAGTTTTTCCGGTGATGGGAGGTAGGATTCGGAAGACAAAGGCGCCTCTGTGTAAAGCTTATCGCCAAACACCTTTCTCAACTGCTGAGCCATGACTTTCTGTTGTGGCAGAGAACAGTGATTCCCCAAGCAGAGGATGAGGGGGTACTCTGAAGCAACAAAGGCAAACTTGTTGATCACCTCCAGAGCACTCCGAAAGGAAAGGTGCACGGCCACGTTGTTCCTGTTACAAAGGATGGGCTCATTATCTGGGCCGTCACTCACGTCAAGTTCGATGCTTCTACAGCCCATTTTCAAGGCCCTCACATACCCGTTGATATCAGCTGGTCCCCTGAACTGATCTTCTATCAGGTAGGTGTTATGAGACGCATTGATATAGTAGTGAGACAAGGGCTGGGTCATATCTTGGGCAACCTTCTTTTGCTCTGGATCAAAAATGTCACACTCTGGAGACAATAAATACTGGGTAAAGCCATCAATTGCGAGGAAGCCTTTCTGGCGGCCATCTTCAGAAAGTTCATATCTCCTGATGATGTCTAAGCACATATCCTCAGTGATGTGGGTGACCCCTTGCTCGGCTTCCAAAAAGAGCATGAGGTCGTTGGCATCCAAGTACTCTTTGTTCTTAGATATCTGAACAAGTAAGAAATACACTTCTGGCCTGGTGCAAAGCTCACAGAACGCTTCACAAAATTCCTCTTCGGTCACCCGGGTAGTTAGTTTCTCTTTGCTCTTCTGGATTTCTTTAAACTTTAACCTGATCTTAGATTCCTTCAGAGTAGGGTTGAGTTGTTTTATTAACTCCACCGAAGTGTCTTCTAACATAATCCCATTCCCATCGACATCGGCTGCTTCAAACACGGTTTTCAGCCACATGAACCGTGGCGTGTTCTGGTTACCCTCCATAAAATCAAGGGGTAGCTTACTACGAGAGACCAGGTACCGTAACCCCGACACCCAGATGTTTGCTACATCTGCTGAATTAGCAACTAGGTCCAGAGACTCGTAATTTTCCCCATGGAGTATAGAAAAGGCACAGTCTTCACAAATCTGGTCAGCGAGGCCGTTGTTTCTGAAGGTCTCTGTGTTCCTCCCCAGCCTGATCTCTTTGATGGCCGAAATGTCCAGCTTGGCTTTTTCAAGGTCTTTCTTAGAAGGTTCCCAGCGTAGAGCCTGGAGGTCGGTGTCTAGGGTGAAAAATCGGTTGTAGATGCGAGAGTTCGGTCGTACTTTCTTCAGCTCGCAGCCTGCCTGCATGAAACTAATGCAGTCCTGGGCACTGCTGATCTTCTTCTCTGATGGCATGCTGCTGAAAGATACCGTTTTCTTTCGGCCACCACATTTTTGGTTTGAAGGATCCTATAAAGTAACCAGAAAAGAACGATCAGTCTCCCTTAGGAAACACGAGTTTGGTTAACACTGTAGGTACTTTTCAAACTCCGAATAGACAGCCTTTTATATGAAGGAAGCTAGCCTGAATTTACCTTTCCACTGGTTCAGAATTAATACCATTAAGAGAGAAGTAATACCCTTAGGCTCCAAAGGAAACTTATTTTACAAATTCATGTGCGCTCTCCAAGAATAAAGCCCAGCCTCGGCTCATCTGGAACCATGCTAGGTACGGTTTCTTAGGGAGCGCCACCAAGAGCACAGGGGACAGCATCCATGTGACTGCTCAGCAGGTTCCATGTGGCATGTGGTCTTCTAACATGCAGAGAGACCTTCTCACTCATTGGCTGTCCTAAGCTGCCGATCCCAACAGATGAATACTCATAACTGCAAGACAATATATTTTCATCTGCCTTGGACTATGGCTACTGCATTGCTGCCAACTCATCTACACTAAGCGCCTGACCCCTTCCACTGGATAATTCATCATTTTAATGAAGTTTGATCACGTTTTCAACTACATTGCTAATTCAAACAGTTCTCCCTGGAGAACTACATGTATCTAAAACGCATGTTTGATGTACTTAGAGCACTAGATCCCATCAGCCCACCCGCAACATGGGAGTATGGGTGCCTCAGAGGACACGGTCCTCAAGCCAAAAATACGTAGTCCTTGGGTTTCTTCATTCAGCTTACTAGGTGTATTAACTGGGGTAAGTCACTCAACCTTTCTGAATTTAATTTCTACTTCCCAAATAAGATCTGAACACACAGTCTGTATGTTATTGCTCACTGTTATCACGAGACTCCAAAGAGAAAGCTCATGCCCATTTTGGTTTGTCAGTGCAAAGTCCTCGTAAAGGTTTTCTTCTGGGAGGAAGGTTATGTCTCTCTATGTGTATCTGTAGGACTAATCACAGGCTTCTGCTCGAATACAGTTAGCAAGATATTAACTCATCCATGACTCCTAAACACTTAAGCACAACCTTCAGCAGTAATTTGAAATATTTTTGAGCATCCAAACGATGTCACCACTTCAGTACTGAGAAGTATCACGGAGCAGTCTGAGCTGTTACGTTGCCTCCACCCTCTTAAAACATCTTTTTAGGAACTACTCTGTGGTGCGATGGCATTGTCTAATCCATCCAGCTTATATGAGCGTAACGATTCTATACTCAGCAAAGGCTAGGTGATTTATTATTCAACTGGCTAAAACTCTACAAGTAAAAGTTATGGTATGTGGTGGGATGATTTATCAACTCAGCTACATATCAGATCTTCAAGAGACAAAGGCATACATTACATAGTCTGGGTTACAGAGTGCTACAGCCCCTTAGTTATGTGGCATTTGACAACTTAGCTGCTGTTCTCCCAGAGACTTTCTATTTTTAATTATCCCACAGTGGTCAGTTTCCTACATCTTTAAGTTAAAAGACAATGATGAATCTTCAGCCATTCCAACACATTGCTCCACTAGGACACATTTAAATTCATCACAGCCCACATGTTCAGAAATATTAGATATTTGTGTATTTTCCCACTCCAATCAAAGTAGGAATTCAATGACACTGCTAACTGAGATTAATCTACCATGTGAAATGAAGAGAGAAACTGAATCTCGGTGCCAAGTTAAACTGTAGTTCAGTGTCCGCACTAACCATTTGATGAGCTTTTCATACTACTGAGAGCTTCAGTTTAAAAGCATGTATTTTATGACATTGTGTTCCAGATATCAGCGTTGCCAGCAGAGTCATAGAAGCTACAACAGGTCCCAGGAAACTAAACTTGGGGAGTCAGTGTTCCTCTAGAAAGCACATTTGGTTCCTCAGCCCTGCGTATGCAATTGCCGAGGCCCTCTCTGTGATCTAACACTCCTCTCCTGACTTCAGACACTGATTATCTGTGAGAACAAACTGTACGGCCAGCATGGTCTTCTTAAAGCCTCTCTTTCTTATAATGATAGCTACTAAAATCAGCTATATACCACTAGTAAGACAAGATTTCAAGAGAATACTTTCTATCAGGTTTATAAAATAATTCATCTGCTCGTAGTACTAGGTTCTTGATTATAAAACATATCCCAAAGTGCCTTGATACTTGGAATCTGAAAAAGATGTGTTCTCATATTGTCATCTCAGAAAAGATAACATCCAGTTATTGTAAGTCCCCAAGTGATCTAGAAACCGGCCATGCATATGTGAACAGGTAATTAGTATGTCTACTAATGGCTAGAGCCAAGATATTACAAACTGCTGAAAACAATTCAGGGTGCTGAGTATTTTCCCTAGTTCCATAGAAGAAGAAAATGGCTGGCCCTAGACAACAGTCCTCACATTGTTACTGCAATGTTCTTGCTTGGGAAGACTGGGAGAAGGAGTAGGGACAGCATCTGAAGTCAGGAAGACTCAAATCTCTTTTGGAACCACTTGATTCCCAAGGCCACCTGGACAGTGCCCGCTACCTGATACTTGCATTCACTGCAATAATACAGTTGCAGATTGGCCCCGAATAAGGGAAATGTTAAGGAAAATAGCCTGAAAAATATTAAAGTGTTGGTTACGGGACACGGATAAGAACGCCAAACAGTTATTGCACAATGAGTCAGTTGTCTGCAGTTATTGTATATTGTGAAGCCCAGTTCTGTCGGCACTGAAGTGAGGTCCAAAATGAACAAGGTTTGGCCTCACTCTAGGTGCCCTCTTTTACGCTTCTACCCAATTAGAGGATGGAAAGGATTCCATCAGCCAGAACATGTACCTAAGAAATTCTGATATAGCAAGTAAATGTAATTCTTCCCAGGGCTCACTCTCCCCACTATGAATAAAGAAAAGAGACTGAAGACCTACTAGGGTAGAATAGCACACTGTGAGGCTTTTATCTCCTAAGTAGGAAAGCTGGCCTCACTGTCCAGGAGAACTTAAGAATCACATGCTGAGCACAATCCCTTCGATGTCCTGAAATTCTCGTTTAACTTTCCAAACGATCATTTTCTGTGAAGCAATCAAATTGAAACAAGCTAAACGATAAAACAAATAGGCCAAATTAGGTTTCTATGGTCCCTGAATGGCTCTAAGCATTGTTTCATGTTTGGGATCTCCAGTCCTTGCAAATAAAAGCAATAACTTATACAGGATCCAGCCACCGGCACCAGAGCTTTAGGCCTTGGCCGAATGCAATCGATAGTCTACTCTTTAATGTAGTTATTTACACAACACCTTCTTTATGGAACACTCACATCGTAAAAATACATACAACCTCATGCTTACCAGCACTAAGTTTGAATCTAGAAATAATTTGGAAACGGTAGGTGGAAATGATGAAATAATGTGTTCGTTGTTTTTCATGGTTTTCTACATTTGTTTTTAATCTATGGTGAAGAAAATTAAACCAGTTATGATAAAATGTGATTCCTGCTTATACAACAGTAGAAGATTTACAGCTCTTTAAGCACATTTCATTAGGTTGGAACTGGGAACAGGACAGGAGGGAGTTCACAGAAGCTAAATTAATAAAACGGCCTCTGTAAATATCCGCTGGCATCTGCTCTCTTGCTTGCCATCCGGCATTAATATGCAGCAACGTAACAGGAAAATAACCTTCATTTACAATGCACTAATAAGCCCTGGAAAAGGAGTCTATTTGGTGAAGCACAGCTCTAAATCTTGTTCATGAAAACATTATTTCAATGGGATCATTTTAGGGGAAAACTATACTGACACAAGAGACAACATGAGTATCAAGTGTGATGACCTGCGGTTGGTCCCCACACAGAGAAAGGAGAGAACTGACTCCAGCAAACTGTCCTCTGACCATCTCACAAGGACATGTGTCACGCAGAGTACAGGCATGGCCCCACATCTCTCTCTCTCTCTCTCTCTCTCTCTCTCTCTCTCTCTCTCTCTCTCTCTCTCTCTCTCTCTCTCTCTCTCTCTCTCTCTCCCACATACCCACACCCATAGATTAGTGCAATGGGACTTTTATTGAAGAAAGCAGAGGTAAAATAATCAGTTATGTTCTTGATGTAAGACAAGCTATAGGTTTAAAGCGTGAATGAGAGGTAAATATAACACCTCTGCATGAATCATAGAATACAATGGAGGGAACATGAGAGAGAAAAGTTTTACTTTGGGCTAGCTTGGATTTTTAGATGACTGTGGATGATCTAGATGAAGTTACAGAGGAAAGCTAGCTCCAAGGGCTAGTAATTGTCAAATAAGCTTTGGAGCTGAGAGTTGCCATAAACTAATAACATTTATTTTATGAGTTCGGCAGTTAATGTGTGGCTGCTGACATTAACAAGAAAAGAATTTATACTGTATTCAGGATGGTGGAGACCAAACTGGAGCCATGAGAAGAGCTGGGAACTGAGGAGAGGAAAGCAGGCACCATGATCCTGTGCTTGGAGCAGAAACCAGGAGGCTACAGTACAACGTGGAAGGGAGTGGCCAAGGGAGACTAGAGCAACACACCAGGACAGCATGGTCAGGATGCTGGCTTTCTCCACATCATTGGCGGAATTCAACTATCACACATTTCCCTTGTCTACACAAACACACACACATGCTTGGCAGTCAAACCGTCAGAAGGAAACCTCAGTTCTCTCACACAGGCCTAAGTCTTCACACAGCACCATGAAAGACTTAAACTGCCAGAGTTACTTTCCATTGAGACTCCAATCACTTGCAGCAGGGTTTCATGTGGCTAATGTACATGGGTGACTGCTCAAAACGTGCAGCCCACACTGTATGTAGTGACACTGGGTGTCCTGGATACTCACCAGTGTCAAGAAACTAGAGTTTGGCTCAAGGTCCATGAACCATGAGCTTTCCCTCATGGTTCTTTAAGTGAAGTTGCTAAGCAGCTGAACACTATAGTGTCCCTAGACAACACGCTCATTCTACACCATGTTCCAGATCAACAGCCGTAAAGACAATGCCCAATGATTACATGCCTAGGTACCCTTGCAAATTAAGTTGTTGAATCTCACATTTCTTTATTAAATAAATTCTGTTTAATGGAATCCACTGAAGGTTTCTCCTCCCAGACACATCACACGAGATAGGGATGAATAGATACTAAATTATAGAGTACCATCAGTGAGGTATGGTCTACAAACCAAATACAGGTAGCTGGTGACTCCCATGCAGGTGCATCACCCCTTAAATGATTCATCTATTTGGAAGCAAAACCAGTTGATGCTCTGCAGATGACTCTGAGGATTCGTGCAGCAGGTCTGTCCTAGCCTGGCTTCTCCGGACTTGTAAGGAGAGGAAGCTTCCCTCATGTTACATTGGAGTCACTAGGAGTTGATATGATACCAAGAGTGTCTAACTTAAGATCTTCTTTGGCGTACTTTCTACCCAGTTTTGGATTTCCTGCGAGGATGACTCAGATCCTTTATGCTTTGTGTTATTTTAAATCCAATTTTCATTTTCATGATGATTCCTTCTGTTTCTACCCTGCGCTGTATGCCATAAAGTGATTTGTCCTTTAAAAAAAAAAACATTGTTTTTGAACATCCCCTAAGATGAATAGCAAAATCAGTAACGTGATTGTTTCCATGTTTGAGACAAGACATTGCTTTGTTCTTCTCTAGGTCATGATTTTCACAGATTAGGAAAGGTGCTGGTTGAAATGTTTGACAACCACAAAACTAGAAAATAAAAGCAGTACAAGGGACTTGTAAGACCAACAGCACAGGGGGCCAAAGTCACTGCTGTGTGACAGGTGCAAGAGAAGCGCGTGATGATCTGCATCTGCAAAATGTAATTTATTAAATATCTGAATCCTCCTTCCACACTTGCTCACTAGCACAGGGGAAGCAGAGCTGTATCCCTACTTTCTCTGGAGTCCTTCCTTTTGCTCACACATTTGAGAAGCAAAATTAGTAAAATCAGCCAAAAGTCGTTGAATTTCCACTGCCAGCCATTCCCACACATAGACCCCATGACTGTCATTCTTGTTGGGATTTTTTTTACTCAGAAAATTAAACTTTATAAACATGAGGAGACCTGGTTAGAGGAAACCAAGCAGATGGCTTTAGAAACTTTGTCTCCACACATGCAGTTTGCTCCTTTATCCATCTTTGTCTCCACACATGCAGTTTACTCCTTTATCCATTGATTCCCGACATTTCTGTCTCACCACAGCATCAGAATACAAAGCCTGCAGTTGTTTATGGTAAAACCTCCCTGGCCAACTGGCTTTCTAGTCTCAGGTCCATTTCCTGTCAAGTGCATAGCTCACATGCTCCTGTTACTGCCTTCCAGAGGCTTGATTCTCACTTCAGTCTTATGGCTCTCTTTCTCTCCAACACTCACGGTATACAGAACTGTCAAGGGCATTTTCACACCACCTCCAGTCAACATGACCTTTTCAGGAATCCAGCTGCCAATGGACCAGTGTAAACAAAAGCAGGGAGATGCCAAGAAAGGTCATCTGACAATTATTCAGCATCCTCTGAGGAATGGAGTGTGGCCATCAGTCCTGCTCTTCCAGGATCAAAAGATGTCTGCCTCGTTCTTAAATTCAAAATTTATCAGAGGCCTGTATGACTCCTGATCAGAGGTGCCAAGAACCAAGTGGGCTTGGAGACTGAAATACAATTATGCCCTTTCCCAAGAAACTCCCTGCACAGCAGGACACAGGAATTCTAGTTGAGCTTGGTTGATTCTTGTTGAGACTAACTGGAGGCTGTCTCTACAGAAAATAGGACGTTGTGTTCAACACCCACAGCAACGAACATCTAAATGTATACTTTGAATGTGTATATACATTACAAATGTATATATTTTAACTCATCACTGCAGAAATTAAACATAACAACACAGACATTTTTTAGGCATAAACACACAGCACAGTGCTTGATTAGGTCCTTCATCAGAAATCTATGTATTATTAGGAGTTCCTTCAAATTTCTGCATAACTGCTTTTATCATACTAACTTACTGTGAGGCATGTACTTTAAATATTTGAAATTTAAAATATTAACAAGAATGGAATGGGATGAAGTAGAGATCACTTCACAAATGTGCCTGACAAGAGTTCTTTGCTTTCATGTGCTACTTAGACAAGTCACAAAACAGTCCTTCCTTCATCGGGACATTTCTATTGTAATTGGAATATTTATCCTCGATTATGGGAAAATGATATTGTTTACATTCCTGTCTGTCACTTAAATTTTTAGATACAGTCTCGAGTCACTATCTTTGAGTACGGTGTATTTGTAGCTGAAGAGAATTCTCAGAATGGTTCAGCACTATGGAACTGCTCCCATGAATGACCAGCATGTTACTCAGGCTGAGTGTTAGACACAAACATATAAGAGTGGATCAATTGCAATTGTCTAGCTTAAGTGCAAATAGGAAACATCCTCAGCCTTGCTTTAGAACCTAAAGTGATCATTAATGAAGTAGAACTGAAAAAACTTCTAGGAATTTGTGACTTCCTCTACAACATTTGATATGAAGAAGATTCCAGATTATATGTATCACTTACAAATTCCAAGCAAAGCATATCATGATTAGCTTGTTGCTTAGAGATTAGAGATGGTGAATAAACATATGGTTTTAATGTTAGAAAAAAGTCAAAGAATATTTTAAAACAAGGAATTTACTTAAAAATATGTTTTAACTCTGACTTGAGACAAAGAAAATCTACTTCAGCGGCACACAAACAAACTCTTATTCAAACTTACTCAACTTGTATCCAACCCGAAACTCACTTTTTTCTAGAGTCAGAAAAGTCTAGTCTTTCTTATAAATATGTATGAACTTTAAATAGACCAGTTTTATAAAGTCTTCCAATACAGTACTTCCAATTCATTAAATCCTTTTATAAAATGTTGGCCTTCTAAACCACAGCTCTCTGAATCATGCAGAAAATAGCATGCCAATTCTCTTGACTCAACTACTATGTATAAACATATTCTTATTTTTTCTCCTACAATGAAAACAGAATATGTTCATTAGCATTAGTCACTAACATGATAGAAATTCTTCAGCTCACTCAACTTAACCATCAGGATGAATCTGATTATGGGGTTGAAGTTTGACACAAAGCTTCCAGAATGGCTTCAGAGCATCTCACACTTTAATCCTGATTGCATTACCTTTGATTAACTGAACATCCACATCTGCCCATGGGTAGGGAACAGATGGCTGAGCTCAGAATGAGCATTCTTGCCAGAGACCACTTCCAGATGAACCTTCCCTCTTAGTAAAGGTTCTACATTTTAAGTAGAAACAAATTCACTCCCTTAGTATAGAAAAATGTAAAAGGAAACCATGTAAAGACTTTTTTTAGTTGAAAAAAAACCCACATAGCCTATAAATACTGAGCTGCTAGAAATTGCTAAAATAATGAAATCTCTTCTCCTTGAATTTGCCTGATTGGGAAATTAATGACTGTTACTCAATAGATTTCTTATTTTGTGTGACTTTGGGTCAAACAGAGTTTTAAGACCCTCAATATTCACTTGTCAAAAATAATATAATAATTCCTGAACTACTTAAATGGGCTGTATTAAGAAAAAAAGAGACATGCTAGAATACCACCTGATAGAATTTTCAACTGGTAGCTCTCTCTGTCTCTCCTGTGAGAAAAGTCATATACTAAAACAGCAACAAATGCTTTATAAAGTCAGGTTTATTCCAAGAATTTAAGACAGAACATTAGCCAATTCATTACTGTAATTCAATAAAGATGTTAAAAGGACGAAAGTCAAAGAAAAATGTTAGAATAACTACAGCTCCCCAAAGACATCCCATAAAACACACTGAGATTTGTTCAATCCCAAATGAACTCCCACTAAACTTGAAAAACATGAAAACTTTTTTAACATGATCAAAGTAATTTTGGAATTCTGAGAAAAAAAGCACACATACACACAAACACACACACACACACACACACACACAATGCATATATGTGCATGAGAGAAAAAGAGAGAGAGACAGAGAGACAGAGACAAAAAGACACAGACAGAAAGAATTGTGAAACCTCATAAAGGAGGTGAATGATATAATTAGCAAAGAATAGACTTACCTCAGAAAATTTCAAAATATCAAATGAAAAATCAACAAAAAAGTAACCAACAAAACTGATCAAAAGGGACAGTGGCCTAATATGGAAGCCTCCTCAGAGGCTCTGCCAGAGCTATACTGATATAGATGAAGATGCTTGCAGATAACCATCAGACTGAACACAGGGACCCCAATGAAGAAGCTAGAGAAAGGAGCTAAAAGGGTTTGCAACCCCAATGGGAAGAACAATATCAACCAACCACCCTCACCCCTGCCCCCAAAGCTCCCAGGAACTAAAACACCAACCAATAAGTATACATGGAGAGACCCATGGCTCCAGGTACATATGTAGCAGAGAATAGCATTGTCTGGCATCAATGGGAGAAGAGGCCAGTGAAGGCTCCTTTTCCCAGTGTATGGGAATGCCAGGGCACTGAGGTGGAAGTCGGTGGTTGGGAGAGGGAGCATCTTCAGGAAAGCAAGAAGAAGGCGATGGGGGATGGGAGGAGGAGAAAAGAGGATAACGTTCAAAATATAAATACAGAGAATATCCAATAAAAAATGATAAAAGAACAGGCAAGACAAAATCTGGCACTTTAAAGAGACAGCACTGCATGCCCCTTTATGATACAGAGCAAACCACATAGCAAGTGTATATATTTAGGAACCCTAAAATACATACTATGTGTGCAGGTGCACATCTGTGTACCTCATTATTTATATAAGGCAAAAATGAGAACGTGCACTCTCAGTTAGAAAGGGGTTACCTCTAATACAAAGGAAGTAAAAGTGTGAGATTTATATTGTGGAATTATTTTTAAATTAGCATATATTAGCATATATTATGAGAAAACATTTAAGATATTGCCATACTAAACATAAATTTTAAATGTTAATCCTGTAATTACCTCATTAGTTATCAGAAGGATAAACTTTATAAGGGCAATTAACATCTGTGCTTTTATGACTTGATATTTAATTAAAAAATAAACTTTCAAGAATTTTAAAATTACACTAAAATTTTAATCAACTACTATTTCTTAAACATGACTGTTCTTAGGAATGACGAATGCTCTTGTAATGTACAAAAGCAAAATATCTCAAAAATGACAAAACTTTGATTGATAAACTATTTTAGAATCTTTTACATTGAGAGTATGGATTTCAGTTTGGAAAAAAACATGTCAAAAGCACAATTATATTGATAATATATGTGTACAATTATTCTGATCAGTATTTAATCAACTAAAATGACTACATACTGGATCACCTCTCAGAAGTCAAACTCTTTTTACCCTGGAGCCCCAAGAGCAGATCTAAGTAGATAAACATTCCCAGGAGAGAAGATTAAACTGATGTTTCCTCCCTGATTATTCAAATAAATTTGATTTCTATTAAATGAACTCCACTGATGATGAGATTCAAATCTGTTGTATTACATTAGGAGTTAAATGTCTTAGGGAAATCAGGCTTGGCAAGAATTTCATCTGGACTAGATGCAAATCCCAAATTCTAATGATAAGCTTTCAACCCTAAGTCTCAGGTGCAGAGGTCAGCCCTAGATGCTCTCCCCAAGGTGGCTTCACCACACCCATTTATTGTCTTGTCTAGATTTGTGGCAGCAAGTTTGTCTTTGCATAAGGTCCTCTTGAATTCACAAAGAATACAGTATAGAATATCAACACTTTTCTAGTATTCTAACCTACAACCTTTATTTCTTTAATTATAGCTGCACATTCTCTATTATAATAGTTCCTGATCTAAACTCAGTTCATCCCAACACACACACACACACACACACACACACACACACACACACACACACACACACACATGCACACATGCACATGCACACACAGTTCTGCCCTTCCCTTTCTATTAACCCATTCTCCATTGTCTGAGCTTCAGTATATTTACTGTGTTGAGGCTGAGGACACTCAAATAATGTGATCAATATTCTGCCTGGAATGTCACTTAAGATAGTAAATGTTTTCCTTAATCATTTTTTTTCACTCTCTGGAAAGTTAAGGACTCCTATTGTATTAAATCAGATCAAATATGTTCATTTATCATCAGGACTGTTAACTTAGAATTGAATGGAAAGAATTTTCAAAATGTAGCTGAGGCCTCAAGGTTCTCAGAGGTAGATGGACTGGGTCCAGGTCACAGAGATCTGTGAGGTGACAGCAGCTGAGGGGACTCCTCAGGTCACAGGGATCTGTGAAGGGACAGCAGCCAAGAAGCTGGTTCACTTTAAGGAAAGGTGATGGCTAGCCACGTGGGTTAGCCAAGTTTAGAAACGGGTAATGGACTCAGGCTCCTTGCCCGGAAGTCACAGTCCTGGAACCACCTTATGACAGGAAGGGCTGAAATATCATTAAGACCCCTGGTCTTTCTTCAATGTTTCTGCCACCACCAAATCAGAACAGAGATCACTGCCTAAGGTCCTCATGTCTCTGTGAGGATGTATCTTCCCAGAATCCACCTTTGCACTCGCCCCTCCCCTGCTCTCTCCTCCTCTACCAGAATGCCACCATGTCTCTGTTCACCTTCCTGCCTCGGCTTCTCTTCTTCACCTTAAACCACAGTGAGTGGGCACAGGAGGCCTTTGTAGCCTCCCTGGAGTGGTAACAGTTCCCAGCTGAAGAAAGGTGGATGAGTACGGCAGTAGGGTTTTTTTTTTTTTAAAGCTGCAATAAAATCGACCTCACATCTCATGCATAACACTGCCACTGCTGGTGCATATTCTTAAGCATTGGTTCATTAAAGAAGAATAATAATACTGCCAGGTGCTTCCTTGGCACTGAGGGGAGGCTGGGAAGCTGTAGGAAGCCTACAGTGGGCATGCTTGCTCTTGGTGGTGGCTTTCAGAATGAGGTGCACATCAAGCCTTTATCAGCCCAGTATGTTAACTGTGACACAGGCATCCTAATGACTAGAACATCATTGCAGAACCCAGAGTCATTTTTGCTACAGGCCTATCCAAGTTGCCACGTGGGAATGGAAGTGACAGTTACAACTCATGAGAGGATGATATTCTGATACATTCACCTCATCAGCTGGAAAGAGATCACCTCTCCAAAGAGTGTTCATCCCAGACTGTGGAAATGAAGAACAGTCTTCACATGACAAATTCTTTTCTGGTACTTAATCATAAAAGTATCATGGACAGCAAGGGTCCCAAGCTATGCTGGGTCAATTAAATTAAACTTGTTTCAATATAATGTTTCATCTTCTAGAGCTCATTTAAATTATCAGTGAAAAGAATATTAAAGTCATTTATTACTCTAGACCTGGGAGAGAGACAGAGAAATGAAATACTTAATGAAACCATTTATAATCTATAATCTTTTTCCTAAACAACATTTCCACTAAACACTTAACAATGAAAAAGTGCAGTAATTTACAATTAGCTTGGAGATGGATCTCTAATTAATCTCGTAGGAAAGAGACTTGACACTTCAACATAGTTAAACTTGATTAGTACAGCTACCAGGGAAGCTAGCAAAGAATTGAAAGGGAAAGCAGTAATGAATTCACCACATTTACTTACTTTCATATTGCTATCCGGAGGTAGTTTCTTAACAATCACTTTTATGAACTGAGTGAACGGGCCAGCGCACCCTGTCTATGAGAGGGGCTGTGCTCATTACCAGCGTGAGAGCCTCCAAGTAGAGTCACATCACATTTATAAGTGTAGACAAAGTATGGGGTAGCTCACATTTCTAAAACATTTCAAGCCTTTACAAGGCTTCTATATTTGTTTCCTTATGAGATCTCTGTAGGACTTTAAAGATGACAAATTCCTAGTCATTGGGAAACTAAATGACAAGCCCTAAGCATAAAATCAGTGGCAGAACTGATTCCTATTCCTGGGGGACAATTTTCTATAGGCACACGCCTCTGCGGTTCTCATCCCAGTGTGTGTTTACTCACTCTTCATGGTGGCAAGAACTACACATGTTCCAACTGTTCATAAACACACAAACAAACTCACATACACCACACAAAGACATACACAAATACACATACAAGCACACACAGGCACACACACACAGAGACACACATGACACACACGGGCATTCACAGAGACACACATACATGCACACACAACACAGAGACATATATACACATACAGAGAGACAGAAAGACTCACACACATACACATACTTACACGGAGACACATATGACATGTATACACATATATGCACCCAGACACATACAGACACACATGCATACACATACATGAACACACAGACATAAATATACATGCAAGCACACACAGAGAAAGACACACATAAACACACAGAGGTATATACATGCATGCACACACACAAACACAAATTCTATGCTGGCATTAATCTCTTCCCAATAGCACTATCTCACTAAGAAAAATGTTGCCCCAAAATAAAGTATGGTGTGGGACAAGAGTTTCCAGAACACTTAGGATTTGGAATATCTGAACTTCCTTCTATGTGTATTTATAGAATGCCAATTTATAGAGTCTTAGCTTACAGGGATGTACGGAGATGATGAGGCATTAGCATCCATCTGAGGTAAACCATGGGAAGAGCAGGGTCAAGTGGTCCACGCCCACATAGAAGAACTTAGATGGCGGAGGCAGAAGGGTCGGGAGCTTAAGGCCAGCCTCAAACATAATAGCTTAGAGGTCAGCCTAGACTATATGAGACTTTTTACTAAAATAATAAAAATCTCCAAGACGATCTTAAGAAAGAAAGTGCAGGGTATTGTCGATTGTGAACATCTACTGTAAACTGATGCAGCGTCCAAGGGGTTAAGACAAATGACTGGACTAAGAGCATGGGGAAATTCCAGGCAAAGGACAGAGGTGACAACCTAATGATGGCTATACAACAAATGGGAAGGCAGGAGAGGAAGAAGCCAACAAGAACCCACAGGCTGTATTGTAATACAAAGCACTTAGCAGGGGTTTAGGAACTCCAGAGCCACTTTAGAGAAATCTGGAATTTATTTTATAAATCTGGGTTAAAAAAGAATGAAATGTCTTCCATTAAAAATGCATATATGCTTAGCTGTGATTCAGAATATAAGAACTTTCAAAGTAGAGCTTACAAAGTCATTGTAGAAGGGACCATTAAACCGGGATGAAAGCAGTGTACAGCAGGTTTATTCGAGGACCTGCTGATTTGCTGGTGCCTGACAGCAGGAAACGGAGAAGGGTCGGTCTACTGTGGATGCTCCTGACCTCTCTGAGCAGCTGAAAGACTGGAGGAACTACTGGTAGACAGAAAGTCAGAGACAGCACAGCTCTGAAAATGGTCCCAAGCCCTCAGAGCCCTCTAAGCAACTTGATCTTGGGGTAGACATCTGATGCGGTACAGATCTGTTAACCAGGACCATCAGGTTATGGGTGGTATAGGACAGCACAGGTCTGAACGTGAAGACTTACAAAGAGAAGGAATAATAAGAAAAGCAGACGGCACCAGCTTCAAGAACAGTTGACACTGAGTTTTATAGGAGATACGGTTAACAAGAGAAATAGACAGAGAAGCGATGTGGAGAAGCTAGAAATGGATGTGGTGACAGTATGAAGAGACAGGGCCATGCGTCTAGAGAGACATGGACTAACAGAGGTTGGTCATCATGAGTGTCTGCAGTTCTGAGAAAGGGGGAGCAGCTAAGATAAAGGCACAAAGGTGATAAGAGGGAGGAGAGACTCGGTCTGGACTTACCTAGCTTTGAGACCAGAAACTGTTCCTCCACCATCACAGACGGAAGGAGCATGGATAAAGGAAGCAGGTGATAGACACGTGGTAATAAAGAGATGGACCTTGAGTCTCGTGACATCTGGTTAATCTCTCCAGAACAAGACAGTCAGTTGTTCAGAGGAGAGCAGAAGGCAAAAGAAGCTGAAAGCCTGCTGGGTACCGGGGAGGTGGGCCTCAGCTGTTCTTGCGGGTTCCAGTCCATCCACATCCTTCTGTTTTTTCCCCTGGGCATCATCACTTCCTGATGTCACTATATATTTTTGATATGGAGCTGTCGGGACTCTGTCCCCTCTTGGGATCAGTGACTAGCCCCTAGGATGGGCATCCTCAGGCTGATCAACCAAGCCATTTGCTGCCTTTCTGTTACTCACTGCCCCAGCCCAGTGATGCCCACTGACTCCCATCCTGCTCTGATCTGGAGGAGACTGTGAGAGGCATGGTGCAGAGCTGTGGACAGAGAAGAGGCTCCTGATGACCTCCTATTACCCCAGATTCAGCTAGAGACTGAATTAATAACTTCTGCTCAAGACAATGTGAACATGGCGGCTGTCACTTTCAGGCAAAGACATCCTGACATGACCCTTTGGTGCAATCCCTGTAAACAGCAGATGAGAGAATGTCTATAGGAAACCTTGTCTGGAACCCTGGGGTCTCTTTGTCATTGGTTATTGAAAATTCAAGGTGATGTAAGCCTCAGGATTTCCACTAGATAAGTCACACTTAAAATTTTTCATTATAAAATGTAACTCTTGGGCATATTAGTAGTTTAATGGCTATTATGTAACAAAGCAAAATAAAAACACTTGTGTTGTCTTCAGTTTTCTCAGGTTTAAAGAGATACTTCATTGTAAAAACTACAGGATAAGAGGCTGCTGGCTGTTTATATGCTTACACTGCCACACAGCAAATCAAATGAGATCTGTCTTGGTTCACATTTGCAAATGTGGTAAGGCAGAGGCTATTTGTTTACCATCAAATGAGGAAAGGAAGAACCTCGCAAGTTTTATTAAATTATTCAACAGCTAAAAACAGATGCCACAAATTCATTGACAGTGACACAAATCATTTCCTCTCTTCTCTTCCAGCACAACACGAAAAACATTTACTGGTGCTAAATCAGCCTCCTCATGAAAGGCCAAATAACAAGGCCCATTCATGAATCACAAAAACAGCACATACAAAGGCTAGCAAGATGAGTCACTGACACATCAAATATTTGGAGAAGATAAATAACCACTCTGAAAGATATCGCAAAAATATTGTTACCATGATTCAAATGTAAATGTCATTTCACTGAACTGACATTTATCAAATTACTGGAGTGGAGATGGTAAGAATTAGATTATCAAAATTCCCTCAAAATCGTTTTTTTAGTCACTTGGACCATTCTGGGCTGGGCATGCCTTCAGACTACATAGATTCCCTAGCAAAAGAAAGCTTTTCTAATGATGGGTTCTAGTCTCTCACAAGGTGATACCTACACCTATCTAAAAAAGAATATCAACGCAGACACACATGTTCTGTGTATGTTGTTCTGACTTGCTAAGCATGCCTGCTCCTTCACATGATCTGTGTTTCTGTTCCAGTGTGAAGATTATCTTTTGTGCCCACTTACCCTTTGGAGATAGGGTCTTTCATCCCTGAGCTCAGCACTGATTATCCAGACGGATGGTTGCTGTGTTCCAGAGATCTGCCTCCCACACCCTAACGATACTCCTGTGTTAGAACACAGGCCGCAGGACCACATCCCATTTCAATCTATCTCACGAAGAACTTCATACAGAGTATTTCAATCATATTCATCTCCCACTCCTCTCCAACTGACCCCAGCTTTGTTTCGTTCTATCTCAAAGCCTTTAAAGACTTAAAAACAAAAAAGCCTCTCAGTAAGTTCTTGCATTTCAAAAATCTTATTCTCCTTCATCTTTTATGCATCTCATTTTCTAAAACTTAAGTTGTGCACACAGATGCAAGCACAGAACCAGCATCCTCCTTCGCTAGACAAACAGCATCCGGGGCTCTGCATGGTGAAAAGAATGCACGAGGTAAGGACCCCAAGCTTAGGGGTCTGCAGACCGTACACAAACTGCTTTTGTATATTGGACACGTGATCCAACAACCACTGTAACCCTAGGTCATCACTACAAGATTTTCCAACTGTCCGCTAGTCTTTAAAATCTCTCCTGCTGCATTTTGTTGCTTTTGTGGGGTTCTGTTGGGGCTCAGCACTGGTAAATCTGTGCCTCTAAAATCTGCCGCAGGACTCAAATCTTCCAGGCGGGTTGACTGGAGCAGAAATAATGTTGCAGTGCCTCCTCTGTGTCAGAACAAGAAACCCACCCAGTCTGTTCAAGTTCTTGCCACTGTCGCCCTAATACCAAAGGACCTGCTGAAAGTGTCCCAACAAGTCACTCACCCGAAAATAAATGAACGCTTTCTCGTATTCAAAAGCTAGAGTTTCATTTAGTCTTTGCTTTAAATTGGTTTGATAGGGGAAAGTCAAGTCATCATTGACAACTTATGCAATCAGCATATTTTAGAAAAACTAGATTCATTGGTCTCCCTTGAGCTCAGGAAAATGCACTAAGATGACAAGAAGATGACAGAAAGTTTAGGAATCAGTGGCTCCCTCGGATTTTGTAGTTGTCAGCAGAATGAAAATAACTAAACTGTAAAAAGTGGAATTCCTAGAAGATTATCAAGCAAGTTAAATATTCTAATTGTGCTCATTTGAAATGAAACCTATATCATATGGACAGTAAAAATAGAAATAACCAGTGTTATGATATGAATAAATCTATTTTGGTTTTGGTTTTTGAGTTGCAAACTGACACTTTAAGCCATTAAACTTGAGGTATAGTTAAAGAAAAACCTCTGCTTGGAGCTAACATCATGTTGTAAGCTTGGCTCTAAAGGAGCTCGCTGGAATGGACGCTTAACTGTGTTAATTGCTTCGTTAGCAGCTACTGGTGCTGTGTATATCACTCCTAACACAGAGGTTTCTACTGCTGGACTCCCAGACCTACTGAGTGCTATTGTCCCCAGCACTTGTGACTGCCTGTCAGTCACACCAGTGAAAACTGAGTTTTTGAACAAAGGCTTGCAGGAATCCCACTATAGAATGTTCTATAAACACCCAACTGACCATTACTATGGCCCAGGCACTGAGCTGCTGAAAGTCAGATCTGAGTGTAGGTCTGTGACTCCCAGCTTGTTTGTTCAATATTTCCATGTAACATAGAATTATAGGAACATTGTATTTTTCATACCCAAAATGGTTTTTTATATGCGAAGAATACTTCCTTAGATATCTGGCTTCCATGGAAAGCTAATCACAAAAATGTATGCATCTACCAAATAATAGTTTTGATTCCTCAATAGACTTCTTTCTTAGACCACAGCCAAAGCTGCAAATATGGTGCTCGTCATCTGCTTTTGGAGCAGGTGGGGATAATTTTAATCCTCCAGTGGATGGGAAACAGCTCCCTCCGACAGGTATTTCCTCTGTATCGCAGTTGTTGGGCCTTTTTTCTCTTTTGAATCCCGACTTTCGGAATCTTGGTGGAAATGATTCAGACATTGACATAAATCAATGTTATCTACTCCAACAGCCAGAGAACCTGTCCCTGCTTACGCAGGTAAGTCACCTTGACTTTTAATGAGCTCACTTTGGATTCTCAAGTTGCCTTCAGATTGAGTTACTGTTCTGAAATTCAGCTCTTAGAGAACAGCTATAATTGGATGAGCACTCACCACCCTGACACGCTTCCTTCCCCACTGGCTGTCATTTCTGCCTTTTCTTTCTCAGCGTCTCTCTGCACCTCGTCCAGTATAGATCTTATGGCACTTCTTAGGCACAACAGGTAACTCGGTGCCCCTCCAACATTCCAAGTCAGCTGTGTACGACCAAGACATTGATGGTTTTATCAGCCATCTTTGGGATTGGTAGGTGATAAAGATGGGTGATCTTTTTATCCTTTTGATGGTGTCCTTGGCCTTACAGGAGCTTTTCAGTTTCATGAGGTTCCATTTATTAATTGTTGATCTCGGAGCCTGAGCCATCGGTGTTCTGTTCAGGAAGCTGTCTCCTGTACCAAGGAGTTCAAGGCTCTTTCCCACTTTCTCTCCCATTAGATTTAATGTATCAGTTCTGTGTTGGAGATATTGATCCACTTGGACTGGAGTTTTGCACAGGGGATAAATATGGATCGATTTTCATTTTTCTACATACAGACATCCAGTTAGACTAAAACCTTTTGTTGAAGATGTTTTTCTTCTTCTATTGTATAGTTTTGGCTTCTTTATAAAAAAAACCAGGTGTGTGGATTTACTTCTGTTTCTTCGATTTGGTTCCACTGATCAAATCTGTCTGTTTTATGTCAGTGCCATGTGGACTTTTATTACTACTGATATATAATGATATAGATCAATATAGCTTAACATCAGAGACAGTGATAACTCCAGAAGCTCTTTCAATACACAGGATCATTTTAGCTATCCCAGCTTTTTGGTTTTCCATATGAAGCTGAAAATTATTCTTTTGAGGACTAAAAGAATTGTGTTGGAATTTTGACGGAGACTGTGTTGATCTGTAGATTGCATTTCATAAGATGTCGATCAAGAAATGTTCTGCATTCTTAGCCATCAGAGAAATGCAAATCACAGCAACTCTGAGGCTCCATCTTATGCCCATCAGAATGTCTAAAATGAAAAAATTCAAGGGACAGCTCACAGTGGCAAAGATAGGTTGCAAAGGGAACACACCTCCATTGCTGCTGCAAGTACAAACTAATACAGCTACTTTGGAAATTAACTTGGCAATTTCTCAGAAAATTGGGAATAGAGCTGTACCTGCTCCTTCACAAATCCCCCAAAGATGCTCCATCATCCCACCAGGACACTTGCTCAACTATGGTCATAGCAGTGTAACTCATAATAGCTGGAAACTGGCCCTCGGACAAAGAATGGATAAAGAGAATGTGGCACATTTACACAGTGGGGTATTATTCCACCATTAAAAACAATGAGATCATGAAATCTGCAGGCAAATGGGTGGAGCTAGAAAAGATCATCCTAAGTGGGACAGTCCAGACTCTGAGAGACAAAGATGGTGTGTGCCCACTTATGAGTGGATATTATTAATCATAAAGTACAGGATAGCCATGTTACAAACCACAGATCCAAAGATGCTAAGTAACATAGAGGGCCCATGCCGGCAGGAGATTAGATGTGGATAAAGGAAAGGGACTGCGTTGGGGAGGGAACAGGGATGGAAACAGGAGGGATGAGGTGGGGTGGGGTGGGGTGGGTGAGATAGAATAGCAGAGATGAGATGGGGCAGAGAGAGGGAGAACTGGGAGAGACAACTATATTGGGAAGGGGACATCTCCAGGTCAAGCTAGAAACCTGGGACCATGGATACTCTAAGGAATTTATGAGGCTGAGCCTAGGTAAGACTCCTGGTAACAGGGAATGGAGCCTGACCAGCCATCTCCTGTAATCAGCAAGACTTCCAATGGAGGGATGGGGACCCCAACCCGGCCATAAGACCATAGAGCCACAATTTGTCCTTCCAAAAGATGTTCTAGGGTAAAATAGGGCAGCATTTGAGGGAGGGGCAACCAGCTAGAAACCCACGCCTTGAGAGGAAGTCTGCCTAATACTATTAATGACACTTTGCTACACTTGCAGATGGGAGCCTAGCATAACTGTCCTCAGAGAGGCCTCACTCAGCAATGGCTAGAAACAGACACAGAGATTCCCCAGCCAAACATTAAGTGGAACCAGGGGTATCCTGTGGAACGTGGAGGGGAGGGAGGACTGAAGAAGCCAGAGGAATCAGGACACAAGACAGAGCTATAGAATCAACTAGCCTGGTCCTATAGAGTCACAGAGACTGAACTACCAACCAGAAGCATGCATGGGACAGTTATGCAGCCGGGTCTTCCTGTGAGGCTCTAAAGCAGCAGCAAGGGCTGTCTCTGACTACATTGGCTGCCTTTGGGTCCCTTTCCCCCTAACTGAACTACCTGGTCTAACCTCAATAGAAGAGGATGCACCTGGTTTCACTGCAACTTGACATGCCAAGACTGGAGGATATCCACGGGAGGCTCCCTTTTGATGGGGGAGAAGGGATGAGAAGGAAAGACTGGGAGAGGAGATCTTTACTATGGGGACCTCCGCATGTTGGGACCATGGTGTGTCACCCTTGTCTTATGATCCCTCCCACACTTCAAAACCCATGAACATAATGTGTGCCTAAGCATATAAATTTGTGGGAAAAATTAAAAATAGAGGAAGAGAGATAAATACCCAAGGTTGCTAAGAAGCTCCCCAAAAGAACAGTGGGCTTGGGACCCAGACATATCCCGATGCCAACTTTCTACTGCTTTGGTGTGTCCTGCACTGTGAAGAGACTGTGAACCGACGGTGGCACCACAGAGTGATGACAGATATCTGGACATTCGTCAGACAAGGAAGACTCTCATGTACTTAAGACCGTGAGCGCTCCAGCACTATCTCCCTGGTCTCGGTTACACATTAGCATTAGTCTACCGAGAGTGCTTCTTAGGATAGTGTGTCTCCAGACCCTCTCTTTCAGATTCAGTAAGGAAGAGGGCAAGATTCAGGAATATATATTTTTAACAAAGCATGAACTTCCCCCGCTTCTAGGCATTCACGTACTCATGAAAATAAGTATTTTACCCCTAGAAAATCGTAGTTACCCCAAGATAGCAAATACTACATTCAGCTATAGGGCAGTCAGTTACAAATCAGGGACACCTATATATTAAAAAGTCTCTTTCGGTATTTAGTTATTCTATTTATTTCAATAAGAAGGGGAAGGGCATGACCAAATCAGGAACAGGGTGTTGCTGTTGAAAACTATCAGGAAATACCGCCTTAGGAAAAGTGTTCTAGATAATCGACATCATTTCAGTGTTGTGGAGATTAGGATAACTATGCAGCATTTTAGAGACAAGCTCAAATTTACCCAGTGCGGTTGAACTGCTGAATGGTCTACTTGCATTACAAAGTGGTCCTCCTGGGAGAAAAAGGAGGATAACAATCTCACACAATCCCAGACTCTCCTATTATAACCAACCTTCGGTTTTTAATTCATAAAATGTATCAAAAAGATCACCATTACCACTTTTAAAAAGTTGGTTATATGTTAGCAAGGCCAACTTTGAAGTTCTGGGTTGAAGCACCTGGGGACCTCCCTCTAGGGAATTTTGACTTGTGGTTAATGGATTGCAGCTGGTAGGTGTATTCGGACGAAAACGAAGGGAGCTGTCTTATATCAAAGTCAAACTAATGTCAGGCTAGACAACGTGTCACAGTGTCATAGAAAATGCATGGACTAGAAAAGTAAGAATAAGACCAGCTACTGGTTTAGGGTGTTTTGGCATGTACATTGTGCGTGCATGTGAGCACAAGTGTGTGGGCATATGCTGACCCTGCGGGTGTACATGGAGGCCAGAGGCTGTGGATATGGTGTCTTCCTAGATCACTTCTCTGTCATGCGTTGTGAGACAGGATTTCTCGTTGATCCTGAAGCCTACCCTTTCAGCTAAGCTGCCTGGCCAATAAGCCTTGGGATCCACCTGTCTCTATCACCTCTGTCTTTCAGGGCTAGCATCACTGCAACTGTTGCTCACCAGTTTCTATGCAGGTGGGGGTGGGAGCTGATGTAGCATGCTTGCACAGCAAACACCTGCTGGGCCATCTCTCCAGCTCCACTTGTGTTCTTAATTCTGCAGTGTTAGGACCGATGCGATCATTGATCAGCCCGAGTTCCCCACTTTCCCACATATTCCAGTGACACCAACTTCAACAGCCCCTCTTATGTCCTCCTCAGCCTTCCCTTCACTGGCAACAGCCGCTCTCCTCTAGGTTTACCCTCCTTAGCTGTTGGGGACATACTGACTGCTATGGGAAAGACTCATGTCCCTTCAGACAGATCACGTTATACTGGGAAGTGAATTTGGTACCCACGCATCTTCTAGCATTCAAAGAGCTGTTGATATTCCACCTGTGGGTATAAATGCATTGGAAGTTGCTAATTAACATAATTAACAAAGTGCAGGTTCTAGATAGAAATCTCACTTCGCAACCTCGATCAGGGGCTTTCAGTGAGCAATCCTTCCTTTTGCATCTACTTCACTCCACACCCTGCATTCCCAATGATAATTACACACAATCTTCTTCGAGAGCAGATGGGGTTGGAGCTCCACAGTGGGACATTTCCATTGCTAATCATTATACTTGGCTGCGCTGAATTTTCAGTCCTTACTTTTTGCACACCCCAAAAGTACGCTGCTAAGAAATTTTCTATTTAAGTTCCATTAAGTTGCTGAATTATTAAAGTCAATAAACACTTTGTGCAAATAACCACAATATCAGTTAGTTGATCTAAGACACTTCCATTAACATCCTTGATGTTCATTTACCTTAGTGGTACTTTAGAGAAAGTTGATAGGACAAAGATACTCATCAAGTCATCTCAGGCATAAAACCTACTGCTACTATTTTATAGACAAGAACTCAACATGGTTGTAAGACCAAGCAACTGTGCGAAGATAGAAAGCCGGGCTCCATGGGTTAATTATTTACAAAGCATTGGTTTGAAATGATTTAACCAACACATTTTATACAGGACTTTTGGGAGATGGGCTGAGAAGGAAGAGGAAAGAACCCGTTAAGAGTTGGGGAGCAGGTGCCTGCATCCTGCTGTTCCCATGCACCATCTCCATGGACACACTAACAGCGGGGTGAACTGGAGGTTCCCACTTACCCAGAACAGCTAGAGAAACTTACCATGGAAGCACAGGCAATTTCATCGGCCTTAATCAAACTTACATTTCTCTTCCTCTGGGAAGATGGTAGGAAGCAAATGGGCGGAACTTGTTTCTGTGCATCATGAGTGGAACAGAGTCTCTGAAGTTTTCACTTTTAAGGCAGTAAGGATAAGAAAATGCAACTAACAGTCTGATGGTCTTTTAATTTTTCGATTTTTTTAATTTTTTTTTTTTTTAAGATATGGCCTCCAGACTGATCTCCAACTATGTAAATAGGGATGAACTCCTGATCCGCCTCCGTTTCCCAAGTGCGTGTTTTACAGGTATCAACAGCCATGCCTGGCTATTTTAAAGGATTTATGTGTCCTCTATATGTGGGTACAGGGAAAGATACCCACTTTTCATTACACAATATGGAGCCAGAGGTTGTGAGCCCAACCAACCCCAACACCCTCAAAGTTTGGGTGCACTGTGGTATAGCTCTGCATCCAGAGCCTGTGGCAGCTCAGCCTCCCCATGGACCACATGTTTCTCTGGAGTCCCTGCAACATGACAGCAATCGCATGGCCCTCCACCTCCTCTCCTTTACCCAGGCTACTTCTGTGGGTTTCTTAATGAAAAGGTAACATTCAGAGCCTTTCCATGTTTCCTTAGAGACTCACACAAAAATAAACTTCATCGTTTCCCTTGGGAGTCTAAGTATGCTTGTCTGGGATGAGACAATCAGCTGTATTATTCTCTGATGTTCTCTCAATTTCCCCACCACTTCAATATGAAAACTCCATTTATCCCCCGCTACATCTGTAACCATCAAGGCCTCTACACTGTCCAGAAGCAACACTTTTTTTTCTCCCAAATGAAATAAATACCATACGTAACTGAAGCAGAACAGACAATGCCTTTCAGACATTTCAGTTCATCCCACCTCCTAACCATTATCATATAGAAACTCAGCAGCTGGTTTTTCCAGAAAGAAAAAAAAAACTAACTAAACCAAAACAAACAAACAAACAAAAACCCCCAAACCTCATGGCTCATACATTCTAATAAATGAAACTTGTTAAATGTGTTTGATTTTTACATTTAGAAACTCTGTAACTACACACAAATCACTCCAGAAATGAGAGAGCATTTATTAGACCATGTTGTCATACCCACAGCCATAAAGTCCAGAGCTTGTTGAAGCAGGGAAGCACTGCTGGGTAATGATGAATAAATTCAGACAGAGGAGGAAGAGTGAACTCCAGATCAGAGACACACTGTCCAAAGGCAGTTAAATGGTCAGGGAGTATTCATCCCTGGGGATGGGGATGCTTATTCTAACACCCAGCCAGAGCTCTGGATTTGTACTGGGCTCCAGGTGATGAAACAGCATATATTCATGAACCTCCAGAGAGGCGCTCTGGGCTCTCTGATGTGAAGTTCTTAGAAATCAAAAAGAGGCAAAAAATAGAAAGCCAGACCCTGCTCTATTATCTCTTTCTGCATGAATGTGTGATTCAGTACCCGTGTTCTCCCTGACTGCAAGAGGGTAGACACAAAATGAAATGGAATGGAGTACTCATGCTTTAATGATTACACAAAAATCTAAAGAAATGAATTTTTAAAAACAAAGGTGTGTGTTTTGATGAGTAGAACCGCATGTTTGACTGCTCTGGGGTCTGCTCAGGAGAGTCAGAGCAGCACGTTTCCACACATGCGTGGCTATGCTATCATGCTTAGTATTGGAAACTACTCACTTCGCAGAGTTTGTTTTGCAATACTGAGAGAAGCTGAACAGTCTGGCGCTTGCCTTGTTTGAATTTATCTCTGAAAATGTTTCCTTGGGGTTTAATTCTAAAGTAATATTATTTTAATGTATCAAAGACTCCTACTCTAAAATGAGCCATGCTCCTTTGTGGAAGGAACCTTGAGAAGGCCCATACTTAATTCAGGGTACAGCTTTTTCTTGTAGGCATTATTTTATGAAAGAGAAGATTTCTATGTATAGAATTGTAGAAAAACAATTTCAAGCAATATGGAGAGGCATAGAATAGGAAGTAAAAAGGAAACTGACCTCCCCACACTGCAGAGATGACATCGCTACTGTTAGCTATGGAGCATACATCTTTCCAAGGAATTATTCATGCACACATTATGTACAGACAGCAACTATAAAGTGTCATCGTAGATGTATGATATTCTATGGCTATTTGAATCCCATATATTCATGACTATATCATAAGCATCATTCAATGTGGATTTTTAGGCCATACAGCATCCATTTTTTGAATCATATTTTCTCACACATTTTCAATATTTTATACAGCTCTGCAACAAGCCTAAATAGTTTTCAGAATCCGGAAACATTTTTTAATCTTCTGAGTCTCATATATAAGCAGCCTCAGTCAAGTCTGGATCTACTCGGTCAAGTCTGGATCTACTCAGTCAAGTCTGGATCTACTCAGTCAAATCTGGATCTACTCAGTTAAGTCTGGATCTACTTAGTCAAGTCTGGATCTACTCAGTCAAGTCTAGATCTACTCAGTCAAGTCTGGATCTACTCAGTCAAGTCTAGATCTACTCAGTCAAGTCTAGATCTACTCAGTCAAGTCTAGATCTACTCAGTCAAGTCTGGATCTACTCAGTCAAGCCTAGATCTACTCAGTCAAATCTGGATCTATTCAGTCAAGTCTAGATCTACTCAATCAAGTCTGGATCTACTCAATCAAGTCTGGATCTACTCAGTCAAGTCCATTCTGGAGGAGTGCCTCTAGCCACACCTGGGTATGACAGATGGAAGAAATTACTCACCAATCACTTTGAGTTCTTGAAGTCAGGAAAGAATCAGAGACATCAAGTTTTGGGGAGGTGTTTTGTTTCCATAAATATTTTTGAAAAGAGTACAGCATGCAAACCGAAAAATATGTAACTTATGTTAAACAGATTTTCACAAAATATACCAAATAACCCAACGTGGTGTTTTTTATTGACCTTTCAACCCTGCTCTTCTCTCCTCTGTGTAACTTGGACAAAGCACTCTGCTGAGCCTACGTAATGGGTGCAATGACACAGACCTTGAAGATGTATTGTTAGAAGCAAATAAAACTACGCAGAAGCCAGTTTCTGGTGAATAAACGCCCATTCATTCAGTCTGTTCCACACCAGGATGTCTTCCTGCTCACACCTCAGTGCCTCTTCCCCTCTTAGTACACCAAGAGCCTGGAACACTTCCTCCCCCAGAGGAACACTGAGAACCTCCCCACTGGAAGACAAGTACTTTATAACATCTGAGGGGAAGTGCAGTCACATTAAGAATCCTGATTTAGGACCAGAAAGTCTCAACTAGAAAGAGACGGAGCCTCATCTCCATTAAGAAAAGGGGATGTTAAGATGACTCACAAGCTTAGTTCTTCTACAGGCTGAGCGCTGTTGAAATTGCAATGAAACGCAAACCTCCTCGGGTTTTCACCAGGGCACCCACACACACCAGGTGTGGGTTCGGCCTGCATCTCACTGTGTGTTAGCGTGTTATACTCTCAAACATGAAACCGCATTCAAACTGCCAGGATTAGAGACTGCAGCACCGATGAAAACGGGGCATGTGGTTTGCCATCGCTGCTTAAGCTATGCAGGTGCAGAATGTGGTACCCAGGGGTTAGAGAGAGCTCAGTAATACCAAGCTCCTCAGCATCCTCATCTAAGCTGTGAAGTCTCCACTGTTACTTGGCTACAAATAAGGCAACACTTAGTGATGTCATAAGTAGACTGTTGAGTACTGACAGTCACAATGCAAATAATGCAAAAAATAATTTAAAGAAACAGTAAAGTCATCAGTGTGCCAGAGGAAATGCCTGTCCTGCAGCTCTTTACCCCATCTCTCATTTTCTCCCACAGAAGCCACTGAAAAGGTTCCATTATCCCTCATTTGCATGTGATACTGAGGCTTAGAGGAATGGAGGGTAATCGCCTTTGTTCCTGCTGATGTTTATATACAATGAACTCACTTGTCCCTGCTACTCACTGTGGATTTAAAAGAAAAAAAAAAAAAACCTAATCAGCCACTTTTGAGTAAGAGCACCCTTGCATCATCAGGGAAAGAAAAAACTCCTCAACTGAAACACTTCCCCTGGTGAAAAATCTTTGCTTCTAGAATCTTCTGTTATTTTGTTCTGCATAGTCAGTAAATAATGGGAATCATTTTAAGTTTGAAACTAAGGCACCTTAATATTACTACCTAAATCCAAAGCCAAGCAATGGTGGAAATTTCACATGGAAATTTTAATAACCCCTTTCTTCCCAAGGCCAATGGCCTCTTTCTTCTCCTGTCTGCTTGGAGCCAGCCCACCACATTTGACTTTCAGCCATGAACCCAGAGGGGGAGGAAGCTGTAATGAGCAGAGGCTGCCAGCATGTCAGGTCCTATTGTGTTTATGTGACTGCAGGTCAGGCTGATGAAGCAAGAATCAGCTCCATCCCCATCACTGCAAATAAATGCAACTTTGTGACAGCACCGGAGCTCTCCCCAGTTATTAAACAGGAAAGGAGAGGTGTGAATGTGGCTGAACAATCCTTATCACAAAGCTCTGCCTGCTCCCCCAGGTCAGCGGCTGATTTTAATTTCATATTTTCTACAAGCAGCGAGATAAAAGGTGAAGTTAATGTAAATATCGGTGCAAGGAGACGCATGCCTCACCTTCTCACACTTCTCGGGCTAGAATACAGATGTTTTCCTCCAACCAGATCAAATCACTGAGGTGGAGGGGAAAGGGGATAGGAAGATACTGAATATCAATGCATTTAAAATTCAAATGAATTAGTTATTCAATTAGCTGCAGACAAATTAGGCAAAATGTGACACTCCGAGGACATAGGGAATTCATGTGTGTCTTCCAATCTCTGCATGTCTTTTACACACACACACACACACACACACACACACACACACACACACACACACGGTTTGACTAGCAGTCCTTGAAGTCTGTGAGAATCAAGAGTCTATGAACTGAAGTGAATTGGTTTGCACGTGTTCACACCCAGTCCCTACAAAACAGGAAACATTATGTTTGCAGAAGGCAAACCAGAGAACTGGCTGTTTCTTCCCAGAACCTTCGACCTGTGCAACGTGACTGGAAAGTATCTGGGAAGAGAGTTAAGGAAGAGCTTCCTGTCTGTCTTCATTTATTAACCTCATCCTCGCCTTCCCAACACACATTTTACATCACGAGTGCCACACAGCATGCTCCTGCTGAGTTGCCAAAATGGTTTTGCTTTTCATCTGAGGTCTCGCCTTAATATATTTAGACGTTGTTCCCAAAGACAAAATCATTCCTCCCCCTCAACCCACCAAGGACATGGACTCCAGGCTGCTGCCCGGGGCTGGCCACCCTCAGCTTATCTCCACCCACACCTCATCTTATTTCTGCTGGGTTTGCCCCTAAGTCTGGACATAAAAGCTGGTCCCGAAAGTGTCTGGATTTCTGCAGGCCATGTGGGAGTCAGTCCCATCTCCTCCCACGGTGCTTCTCTCACAAATGGTGCACAGGCTAGAGGAACAGACGCCCTCGTCTTCATCTCAGCACTTCTCCTGGCCCCTGAGAAGGCTAGAGACAAGCATACAGGCCAGGCCACTGGACAGGCCCATCTCTCTCTCTCTCTCTCTCTCTCTCTCTCTCTCTCTCTCTCTCCTCTCTCTCTCCCTCTCCCTCCTCCTCTCTCTCTCCCTCTCCTTCTATCTCTCTCTTCCTCCTTCTCTCTCCATTCCTCCCTCTCTGCTCCCCCTTCTCACTCTCACTCTCTTCTCCCTCCCTCTCTCCCTCCCCTTCTCTCTCTCCCTCTCCCTCCCTTTCTCTTTCTCTCTCTCTCCCTCTCCCTCCCTCTCCTTCTATCTCTCTCTTCCTCCTCTCTCTCCCTTCCTCCCCCTCTGCTCCCCCTTCTCAATCTCTCTCTCTCTCATTCTCTTCTCCTTCTCTCTCTCCCTTCCTCCCTCTTTCTCTCTTCCCATCCCTCTAAGCCATCTCCCCTCTGAACATTCTCTTAACCCATCCCAATAAAGAACAGCAACTCCAGAAAGGCTTGTACAACAGCAGCACACTGGATAAGGTAATGGGTGCAGAGATGGAAAGTGAATGCAACCTTCTCTTGATGTACTTAAACCAAACCCTTACCCTTATTCCAACCTAGCCTCCATCCCCACAGTCTGTCACCTACAACAGAAGTCACCATCATCATCACCACCATCACTTTAAGAGCTGCCTAATTTCTCAACTTTATTCCATCTATGGATTTGGTCAGGATTCTCCCCTATCCACATTTGAGTGTCTCCTCCCATTACAATACTGTTACAATTTAATTGAAGCTATCCTGACATCACAATATGAAACTAAAATACGATGCATCTAATGGGACCCAGGGAGAGAGACAGAAATCACAGCTATGTGACTAAAAGATGGAATTTCACATAAGTGAATGCACAAGAAAAAGTACTAAGCAGCTTTTCATGGGCTGGGTGAAGGAAGCGCTACTCTGCCTCTATGTTCAGCTACAGTGGACCTGTCTTAGGCAAATTGGAACCCTAAAGCAAACCCAGCTGCTATATCATGTCATTCCTTACCTGTGCCCACTGCAAGCCAAATCCAGGTAATAAGCAGAGCCTTGAAATCAGCCTGCAGGGACTAGATACTCAGCCATGAAATCACAGAGAAGCAAAGAGATCCCACAGCAAAGCACTCAGTGGTGGCCAATCATTGACGCCCGTAGGCTCTGCACTTGGGAAGCTGAGACAGGAATCGAACAGCAAGTTCAAGGACAGCCTGGGATACCCAGCAAGATGCTGCCTCAAAACTGACCTCAAACACTGTCCAGTGGCCAATTCACACCACGTTAAACACTCTTCAATGTAGTTTACACATAATAACACTGATATCTCTCATATCAGGTACTTAAATATAGGGACTCAAGAAGGTAGCAAATGACCAGAGCTGAGGAAAAACAGAGGGAGGCTTGAACTTTGACCTCTCAGAATCTATGCCATTTTCTTCCTTCTCTTGATAACCGCTCTTCATCTACAACGCCATCGTGAGACAGAATATTTGATCACTTCAAATATATCCTACACAGAGGCCAGTCCTTTGACTCCATGCTCCAGGCTGAGCTCTGCTGAGCCTGCCTACTAAGTAAAAGCTAAACTCTTCCACCTTGTTCAAAGGCCCCCTGTTACCCTGAGAAGTTTATCTAAATCCTTTTCCTCTCCTGGGACAAGGCCTAGAACGTGAGGGAGTTGATCAGTATAGCCTAACTAATCTGAGTATCTGGAAACTCCACAGGCAGGCTTTAGGGGTACAGGGAAGACCTCAACATTCAAAGCAAAGCTTCATACTTTCATTCATAACAACCCATTTACCAAATACTGAAATGCACATATTCAACCCTCACGTCCAACCCTAACTGGAGAAGATGCTTCCTGTACTTGAAGACAATGGGTAGAGGAGGGGAGACTTTGGAGCATTCAGTCCTAAATGGCTGTGTTCATCAACCATACCCCCAAGCAAGGCCCAGTGATCTATGCAGAAGAGGAGCAGAAACAGTTTAAGAGGTGATGGACAGCTGAGGAAACTGTCCTCCAGACACAACAGTGAGCTAGTGCACATGGACTCACTGCACAGGTTCACACTAGAGGGGGTTCCAGCAAGAGGAGGAGGAAGCAGAAACGGATACCCCAACCAAAATGCTATCTGTCCCTGATGCTCACTGGCCAATGGGACATCAGTCTTTTTCAATGGCATGTCACTGTGTGTATCAAACACACTCCAGGGCAGCCCTGCGCCCAGGAAGAGTTGGCCAACACAAAAGGAACTCCATGACTCCATGGGTTTTTTTTTTTTTTTTCTTTTTGCATTTTGTTGTGTCCTATTGGTGTTTTGCTTTGATTTTCATGTCAGTGCTTTTCTGGGCTTTTGGGGGAGAGGGGGGGGGGAGGGAGGAGGGAGGGAGGGAGGGGGGAGGGAGAGCATGCACATAAAGCTGTGTGAATAGGGACAATCTAAGGATCTTGAAGGAGTTGGAAGGAGAGGAAACATGATCAAAATATATGGTTTTATGTGAAAATAAATAAATAAATGTAAAAATGGTGATATATAAAATGAGAGCTTCACATTTACAGAAACCTCAAACCTATAAAAATTTATGCTGTTCCTATGACAGGAAGCTGCCAAAGGTTTTGAGGAAACTATGCTATCTCTATGAATTTTCTATTAGTATAAAATTATAGAAATACAACATTTTATTTTAAAAATGTGCTGCATGCTTATGTCCTTATATAACCCAGTACACTTTTTTCAATGAAATGAGGAATTCCTCTTTGGCGTTTTCGGGCCGTCCTCACGCTTTTGTTCTCTTTGTCATCTTCAGCCTTTTAATTTGGTTTCATTTTGTAGTCAAGCCAGGAAAATCTAGCAATTTGAACTTGAAAGAGACAGAATTGTCTCAGCTTAATTTCAATTTTATACACTGTGGCTGTATTGTACTAAAATGTTTTCCCTTCAAATAATGATGCTACGTAGCATTTTCAAACATGCCTTTCTGCAGAAAACCAATTTCTAAACATCAGAAACTGCTCACAAGGTGTCGACTGGGTGACAAACTGCTTAATCCAGGATCATAAAAGCCTCTGAAGAGATCCTTGCCAGGTGTTCTCACATGAGAGAAAACAAAGGAAGAATTAGCTAAAACAGATGCGGAAAACGGTAACGTATGAGGGGATGGATACTTTTAGAGAAAAGAAGCTCGAGAAAATTTGAATTTGAATAACATTATTATCAGTGGAACTAAGCAGATATATAAACTGCACGTACATTTTAAAGGCTACGAGACAGGAAGGCTAGGAGGCGTGTTTTAAAATCTCTCCTAATATCCATGACATGCAGCACTTTAGGGCCAGCTCGGAACTGCAGGTGTTCTATTGTTTGCGTCTTTTGGTTTGTTCTTAGTTGACATGTGATAATTGTACATATTTCGGTGGCATGGTATACATTTCAGGTCGAGCACGTACTATACAACAATCAAATCACAGTATTTAGCTTAGCTGTTCTCTCACAACCAGACTGCTTATTCTTGGCAGCAACACTCAGAATCCTCTCTCCTGTCTGGAAACAGTTGGTAAATGTTCTTTACCCTAAAATGTAACACAAGCCGGGGGACCGTTCTCCAGGCCCAACAGGTTGGTACATGTTGAGAAATCTTTCTCTCTCACCTCCTACCTATGATCATTCTCAGTGAGCCCCAAAACACACCTTTACTACATCAAAGAGAAGACAAATTTTATTATTTTCTCTTTTTTCCCCCACCTACTCTTCCCCATCACTTCCCTTCCTAGGACAGCTACAAGCATCCTTAAATATCTTTAATTGTGTTATTATAATATTATCATATTATATTGAAGAGTGATTTGCTTATAATGTTGACTTTTCCTCGAGTCTTTTTTTTTTTGTAATCTCACCTACAATTCTCTACATCCAGTATTAATCATTATGTAAAAAAAAAAAAAGAGGAAGTGACGGGGAGACAAACCTGTAAATCATTTCATGCTCCAACCAGGATGTGAGTGGAAACTCTCGATGCATCAGGCTGAGCACAGGCCCAAAGCTGCTCTTTGTAGTGCTCACTAAAGCTATTCAAAGCTTTCCCACAGCACATCCAAGATACAGCAATGCAGGGTGATAGGAGGATCCATCCACACTCCGTATTTCCCAGTCTCTTAGTTGGAACACGACAGGCTGCCTTGGCAGCCTCTGCCTTGTCTCTGCTTCCTTGTCCATCATTACTGGCACTGTCCCACTGGTTTTATTGTTGGGTGGGAGGCACCATCTATTAACACTGTGGAAGTGAAGGACAGTGTGCCTACCACACGGTAGTGAGCTGGAGGTGCCAAGCTTCACTCAAAAGCTGTGAAACTGCTCCTCTTTGAGGAAGTCCTAATGAGCTGGATGCTACGGGGCCTCTCTCTCAGCACCTGCTGCTTCTGCAGAGGCTGCCAACTCCATTATCACCCCTGGGGTACAAAGCACCCCACCCAACTCAGGAGGCTGGGATGAAACTGCATTGAATGTGTTCTCTCATCCATTCACTGTCATGGAAAAACAGCTCTTGAGAAAGACCATTTAAGGACACAAGGGAAGGAGGGTTATGTCTTTTCTCTTTCCCTCTGAGGCCACTCTCAGAAGGAGATCTAGACACAGCTCTGCAGCGCAACACAATCGAAGGCAATTTCATTTCCTATTTACTTCCTGTGTGGTGCTTTTGCCTGACTGCTGCAGCTTCCAACAGCTGACTCCCTGCCTCTCTCTACACCAACGCCTTAGCCACGCATCTGACACCCTCGGAGAACTGCCACACAAATGCTGTGACCAGGATGTTTGTGTCACCCTAAAATCCCCAGACACTGACCTTGGAAATGGGTATTGGGAGCTGCAGAATTGTTATGAAGCCTGAAAGACTGTATGCGTTCCCTTGGCCACGTGAAGACAGAACTCAGCATACTGTTATACTGTTATAGTTATTATAAGTCATTTTCTTTAATATTATAATGAATATGTTATACCTTTGTGGAACTTCTTGGTATGTCTTATCTTGTTTTTATTTCTTTCCTTGTCATAAGATACAAGAGTGGACCTTCACAAGTGAACTTTTCTAAGAAAGAGTGCTTATGGGGTTTTTATAGCTTGTTCTTTCATATTTTTCCACACGATTACTTTTTTCATCATTATAAGACACTTCATATGGAGGAAATAACCTCATGAAATCTAACTTTGTTTCTGTATATTTTCTATGAGTCTTACACATTTTGCTCTATAACTGCTTGGGTATTTATTAGGAAGAGGATTTTAATCTCATCTGCTGCTAATACCTCTAGGCTGGCAAATCTTGTTTACAATATAAAGTTTGCATTGTTCTGATTATTTGTTTCCTGAGGAGACACAGATGCAGATATTTCCAGATTATTCTGGAGCCTAGTCTGGAAAAGGAGATCATTATGTGAGTCACAACCTCTAATGAACAAGGACTACCTTCAAGTCGAGCAAGGATAATGTTCCTAAAGCAAAAGTGTTATTCAGAACTTTCCTGTTAAATATTAAAAGAAGCACTTGTGGAGTAAGACCCAAATGCCTTTTTTAAAAAATTCGTCAAATATCCCCAAGTTGTAAATATATTAAAATCCCGCCAAACACTGCAAACACATATATCAAGACAGAAGCTGAAAGACAGAACGGCAGTTGTTGTAACAAGCGAATATGTTTCTTTACACCTTTGCCAAACAGCCATGCTTGCTGTTCCCATTAGAAGGGGATGTGCCAGGCTTCCACATTTGCTCATTTACATCAGAGATGAGAGGGGAAGTCACAGGTAACCACTGTTTGCAGGTAAATATGGTCACAGGTTTTTATGTGCACTGCACCTCATGCTGTTCTCTGTGTTGTAGCTCCTTCAGCTGACCTATGGACCTTTCCATTCCGTCTTAGTGATAATGAACAATATCCCTATCTCTATCCGACGGCCCCATGCCACACATCTCTAGCATTGGCAATGGCCCCCATCCTTTACTTCAACTGGAACCCAGTCAGCCTCGTCACCTCTGATGATGAGCAAGCTGATCAGTTCCTCTCAGAGTTGAAAAAAGAGAGTGAAACCAAGGAAATCTGCTTTGCCTTTGGGAACATGATATCAATCTATGAAGTTTCATTCTATCAAAAAACTGAACTGCATTACAAACAAATTGTGATGTCATCCACACATGTTATTATCATTTATGGGTAAACACACAGTATTACTGAATTGAGCTTCAGAATGTAGGAATCTCCAGTTACACAGAAAATATGGGGCACCACAAAACAATGGAATTTCCCTACCAGTAAAAGAGACGTAACTCATGGCACATTCCATAGGACTCTTACTTTTCTACACCACTACGGTGAGATTTCTGGCTTTAAATATTTTGTACAGACATGGTACCGTCTTCGAAGCACAGATTTATGTCTAGTAATATCAGAGTGGAAGTATTTTAACTATGAAGCCTCAGTCTCTAACTGTAAAATACTGAACAACTATTCATCCAGGGCCTCAGTGGAATGGCTAATGGAGCAGAAGTTTAACATGGTCTTTAGTGATGGTCGTCATGACGAATGCACTGCTGTGTGTGCCGTGGCCCATGCACTCCATGAGATGAATCTATAACATGATGATAATCAGGCAGAAGACAATGGGAAGGAGCCAGTTCTCCCTGGTTAAAGGTAGAGTTTCTTCTATTGGATGATGCTGGGTGCTTTCAATTGCATAATCATTTAGGGTCTTTCAGATGCCTACATTTAATGAAATAGGAAATATTTTCCAAAATAGACTGGTTTCTGAACATTTTTCCTAAAGAAAAAGGAAGTCTAGTGACTGTGGTATATGTGAATGGAAAACGAAGGCACAGTCTACCAATGAAAATGTTTGGTTTCATACAGAGAACCCAAATATCTATCAGCATGCCCCTTCCAATATTGGACAGAAACAGTCCCGCCTCATTAACTTTCTCCATGATAAGAAGATGAGTTTTTATTCATATTTGTCAATTACATGGAAATCATTTTAAGGAATGGTTTTCATTAGGGTTCCCCAGTGATTCTGCCTCCAGTGTACGCTCTGGATAATTTACTTGGTTTTCTGAAAGTAACTAAACAAGAAATAGTGTTGGTATTCAGTTCCATCTATAGAAATGTGTTTATATGTGTGAATGTATCTTTTCACTGTGTACATGTATATGTTCTACTCTTTCTGTATAAAAAAAAAAATAAGTAACTAAGCAAACCTCCACTCCAAGGCTGTATTTCTCCATAAACCTAAAAACTGAGGTCAAATTTATGTTCCCTGTGAATATTTTCCCAGCTTGTCCAAACCAACAACTTCCTTAACCTCTGTTTCCTTTGTGTCCGTGGTGTCCTATAGCTGATGCAGTATGACAAAACAGTGTTCCTATAGAAGGTTCTTAATCTTTCCCTGTTTGTGGGAGTTGTTCCTTGAGACTAACTGTCCAGTGTTCCTTGCTGTCTGCTGGCCACAGTAACTAGGAGCAGAGGCACTCCACTGATTAAAGTCAGGGTCAGCTTTAGCATCAAGGTGTAAGATCATCTACGTAAAGAAGCAAAGTACCTCGTGTGGCTGTGTTAGCCTGTATGATGACACTGACGTGCTTAATTGCTTCTAGAGCCCCTCCCCGAAGTTTGCCCTTGCTCAAACTCATGCTCAGCTGTCTGCTGTGTTATTTGCCCCAGCTCTCCTTAATCTTTGAAAGTGTGATCTCATCCCAAGCCTTTCCACATAGGACCTATTAAAATGAGATCACGTAATGATGTGCTGGTCACTGAGTTATCTTAAAGATAACAATGTCTCTTTCTTAGCAGTGGTGGTAGTGGGTGGGTGTGGATAAATGTGCACAGATATAATCTAAAGATCTTGCATTTATGCATGAAATTACACACACACTCATTGTGTGTGTGTGTGTGTGTGTGTGTGTGTGTGTAAGGATGAAATCTTTTTATAGAAATACTCTTTGGGAATTTCATATGTGCACAGTAGTGTGCTAATCTGTGAAAACGTCAGAAAGGAAAACGTTGCCTTTCATATTAACATTAACATGTATCTGCTGCACAATACACCTCTACACACGTCTTTAGTGCACACCGATCACATGCAGGCCCTATTATGCTCCGTGTTCCCCATCCTCACCCACTTCTTCCCAACTGTGTGCCTAAAATCTTCCATACACCATCTTAACTCTAGCTTAGCTTAACAACGTTTCTTTTTTCCTTACCTAAGAGGAAACCCAGAAGAAATTGGTTCTTGGTGTGTTTAGTAGGTTGTGGGTACCAGAAACAATGCCTCTCAGCCTTCTGCTCATGACTGCAGGGTCACTATGTAGTTCCAGACACTGCACCTCCTCTCGGGGAATGGAGCAGGTGCAACAGGCTCTAACACTTTATTAGGGATCAGTGGCATTTCTGTAGTTACCACCGGTAGTCTTCAGACAGACCAGAACAAACACATATAGATGCTCCAAACCTGAGGCTGCTAGGGAAATAGGAGATTGGATCATGAGAAAATCAAACCAAACAATCAATCAGTTGGAGAAAGAACGGAAATAGGTTACTTATCATGGAAGGGGCATGCCCAACCTGAGTTTTCATCCCACACATCCTATTTTGCCACCTGGTCCCTTCTTGCCCTGTTCAACCTTCCCACCTCTACTCTCCTTATTTGGAAACTGTCTCCTTAACACTCCCTCTTACTATCTTCCTCTCCTGGTTCTAGTTTATATCCAGTCCATTTAATGACATTTGAGTCCAACATGTGTTCTTCCTTCACTGAACTGTTTCTGCCCATTCCTCTGTCCCTGTCCAGTGTTTACCTACAGATGCTTCCTACAGGAAGTCATGGCCACAGAGCGCATTTACGTCTTTGTCTTTGTTTATTCTGAATTGGCTTCACTTCTTTCCAGGTACTATACTCTACATGAAACAGGAGACTGAACCGGCTTCCCTTTGTACGCCTCAGTTCTTTGTGAGTACTGAAAATATGATGTATGCTTAGTAACTTACTAACTTCAAAACCCCATCATTGCTCAGAAAGCTAACTTCAAAACCCCATCATTGCTCAGAAAGAACAATTTCTGAGATGCTAAGTGTTAGAAAATAACTTTGTAAACAACACATTATCTACTTATTTTGCCAAAATATACTCCATTAGACAAGAAAATGGCAATGATTACATTTGTACATCAGTAACAAGGGTAGAAAAATCAACCATTTCCTTTGAGAAAGCTAATAAAACCAACAATGTAAAATTCAGATCAAACATAGAAGCCACTATCAAACTTAATCTAAGCATCAGTCTCCTAATGGCTCCCCTGAGAGTTTAGCAAGTGATTTAATTCAGAGGGCCACTGATCAGAGCAGGGATTAAGAGGTCTCAGTCTAACCACCCTGTCAGCCAGAGAGCAGCTTTAGAAGGTGACTAGGAGGACATCATGGGAGCAACTATTGAAAGAGGGTCAAGTTCCTGCTTCTCCATGGGTCCATGCTTTAAAACGCCCTGCCATTTCCTCAGAGTAGTTTTCGGGCCGCATCTATTCAGGACAGACAACACATTCCCAAGGTTGTGTAGCCCACACATCTGGATACAGTTGTGTAGCCCACACATCTGGATATAGGTTTTCCATCTATCAGGCTCTATGACGCTTTAGGAGATCAAACGAAGGCTCGCTTCAGCCCAGGTGCCTCAGGCATCTCTCACATCATATACAACGCATGGTAACCTGAACCTCCAGAGGACCTCAAAATTGTACACTTAGCACACAGGACCTCAAAACTGTACGCTTTCCAGTGCTTGATCCCTCCGTTTTTGGAGATGAATGAGGATAATCTTTCATGAAGTGGAAGAAAGAAAAACTTTGAGAAAAAGCTCAGAGGCCTGGTTGATTATGCCTCCCCCCACACACACACACTCAGGAAAATGTAGCACAACCATTAGATTACTCTCTGGCACTACTCTTGTCTACATTTTAAAAAAAAAGAAGACCCAATGACAGTTCCTGGGAAAATGCTGAAAGCAAGAGAGTGTCACTCCACAAGTAAAGGTGACAAATAACGGCTTCTGAGAAATGGTGTCTGAGTAAGACTTCGACGCCAATTGTTCAAAAGAGGAACCCTAAGAGTCAGTTTTTCAATTCAGCCAGTGCTTATCTGAGAAGATGCTCTCTGCCTGTTTCTGTGTTTGCTTTCCTTGTCGTCCCCCCCTGCATGTGCTCTCTTTTAGGGTACAGTAAAAGCAAGCAGAGGAGCTACACCCAAAAGAATGAAAGCTGCAGCCACCTCAGTCTCCAATCTGGATATTAAATCATATTTGAGACGCCGCACAGTTGACTGCTCTGTTTGGGACACAAAATTCATTTCTCCTCTCATTCCCTTTCCCTAACTCCAGTCCCAGCATCAGTCCTCACGGGTGATGAGGAATCTTTACATGGGCCCTATAAATAGCGTAACTCTCCATTTTCACAATTGCATTTTCTATATGATTTATCTCATCTACCACACCTCTGGCTCTTTACAGGACTCTGACCCAGTCATTCACTAAGAAAAGTCTTGACCTGTGGAAACTGTATGAATATAGCATAAAAAGGCTCCTCCTGAAGGATCTCCGATATGAATGGCAACTGCTGCTTGACTTACAGTTGGGTCACGCTCAACTCTAGTGATCCAGACCGCTACCATTGAACGAACTTTCTTTGTTGACTCCAGAGCAACCGCGTGCAGATGATACCCGACACTCTCAGCGAGTCCTCTTCTTGGGAGTGAGTGGCATTGTAGTCCTATGCCACATCCTTCCTCTGGGCCACCGCATCTCAACATGCTTCCCCTCCCAACAGATGCAAAAAGAATCTGCCTAAATGAAGTGGTGGTTTCTTTTTAAGGTATCAGTTAATTATCACCATAGCACGGGGGCCCTTCTTACTCCAGGGCACAGTCCTGTGCTGGGTAGAAACATTCTCATGTTCCTGGTTACTGTGTGCGATTCTGTTCCTCAAGAGAACTGCAAATTTCTCTCATGGTTCCTATTCTCCCCTTTACTAAAAGGATGAGGCAATATTTTCCTTTTCTGTTTGTGCCATTTAACACATGACAGGGTGTTTCTCTGCTTCACCATTTCCTTAAACTGTGCATCTTCTGTGCAAACTATCTTCATTAATTTAAACAAATATAACAGTTATACTGGGCATTCCAAAAGGAAAAAAATCATACTCCACAGTAGCGCTATTGCTTTGTTTAGACATCCCGTGAGTGCACAGGCTAAACAACCCCAACCTTAACCCTTGAATCAGAGCCCACCATGGAACGGACCGAAGAGGCTCCAGATAGAAATCAGACATTACTTCCTGCACATTCTTTCAGGAATCCCTTGCTACAAATCAACACTTAAAAAAAAATACTAGTAATAAAAGTCCTTCCTAGCCACTAACAAAACATAAAAGACTGGGATAAAGAGAGGAACATGTGAATATTCATGGTCCAGATGTAAATTTGGATTTCAACTCTGACCTTCTCTCTCTCTCTCTCTCTCTCTCTCTCTCTCTCTCTCTCTCTCTCTCACACACACACACACACACACACACACACACACACAAATAGATAAAGCTGTGGGTTTATAATGGGGCAGGGAAAACAGAGGACAGACAAGGGTGCGGAAGCTAACCTGACAACACAGGAATAAGGCCTACGGAGTGACCGGAAACAGCGTCCGTGTGTGTGTGTGTGTGTGTGTGTGTGTGTGTGTGTGTGTGTGTGTGTGTGTATGTGTGTGTGTCCCTATGAGGAGTGACCGGAAATGGTGTCCATGCCTATGTCTCCCTTGCTGATGCTTCCCCTTCACATACTCTCTCCTGATCCTCTCTCTCTCTCTCTCTCTCTCTCTCTCTCTCTCTCTCTCTCTCTCTCTGCTCTCTTCTCTCCCCCCCTTTCCTTCTCCCTTGCTCTCTCACTCCCCCCACCTCATTATCTAATACTCACAAGATCAGTGACTTAAACAAAAGTTCAGTCAAAGCAGGGATCAGTATATATGTACTGTAACTACTTTATAGAAACTGCATTTTGGTACATTAAAGACTTTAAGTATGGCCTCACTAATTACGTTTGCTGCACTGAACCTTTATAGAAGGATGATGATTCAAGTTTAATTATTGTTTATATGTGCATATGTAGGTGCCCTGTGTTTGTACCTGAGGGTTACAGATGAGAGAGTTAGACTCCCTGGAGTGGCAAGAGGTTGTGAGCCACCAATGTGGGTGCTGGGAACTGAGTTCGGGTCCTCTGGAAGAGCAACATATGTTTCTAATGACTGAACTACCTCTCTAACCCCTCAAGGATTTTTTTTAATCATCATGAATAACTTTTTAAAGGACATACAGAGAAGTTAATTTTTACTATGCTTTATTTACAATGTACCCCAAGTTCTTGGCAGTTGTCCTGTCTTACCTCCTTTAATAACACTTTTCAGCAGTCTTCCCCCCCATTCCAAAGCAGTCAGCTGATTTTTGAGAAAACAATAACTCTTTAGAGTTACATTCAAAAGTCACGGGATTGTGTAATATTTAATTAGGTTACATAATTGTAATTAGAAGCACGAATGGGATAATCAGGCTTTAAGGGAATCTCACTTGACCCTTTGTAAGCTCATGTGATCACAAGAACAGAAGGGGGCCCATCACCTCAAGTTTGACTAAGGGATTGCTGGGAGTCAGACAACTATATGCTGGTTATGAAAGCTCTACCACAATTTCTTTTCGGGGGGGGCGAGGGGCTGCAGCAGAACTTTATTGGTGGTATCTGTACTGGGTGGTTTTGCGCCAACTTGACACAAGTTGGAGTTATCACAGTGAAAGGAGCCTCAGTTGAGGAAATGCCTCCATGAGATCCAGCTGTAAGGCATTTTCTCAACTAGTGATCAAGGGGGAAGGGCCCAGCCCATTGTGGTTGGTGCTATCCCTGGGCTGGTAGACCTGGGTTCTATAAGAAAGCAGGCTGAGCAAGCCAGGGGAAGCAAGCCAGTAAGTAACATCCCTCCATGGCCTCTGCATCAGCTCCTGCTTCCTGAAGTGCTTGAGTTCCAGTCCTGACTTCCTTTGGTGATAAATAGCAATGTGGAAGTGTAAGCTGAATAAACCCTTTCCTCCCCAACTTGCTTCTTGGTCTTGATGTTTTGTGCAGAAATAGAAACACTGATTAAGAGAGTATTCAAGAGAGTAGGGAGGGCTTCCTAGGCCCCTCCTGTTATTATAGGGGTCTGGGAAGGAAATTGTGAGGGAGATGCTCAGTGTTGGGGGCTGAGTTGGGATGGGACTCCTTAGCAACTAAGGGCCTCTCTTGCTCTCAGTGTCCTTGCTGGGGTGGGTGATCCAGGGTTTCTTATTCCTTGGAGGCCACGTAGGCCATGAGGTCCACCACCTTGTTGCTGTAGCCATATTCATTGTCATACCAGGAAATGAGCTTCACAAAATTGTCACTGAGAGCAATGCCAGCTCTGGCATCAAAGATGGGAGAGTGGGAGTTGTTGTTGAAGTTGCAGGAGACAACCTGGTCCTCAGTGTAGCCCAGCATGCCCTTTATTGGGCCCTTGGCTGCCTGCTTTGCCACCTTCTTGATGTCATTATACTTGGCAGGTTTCTCCAGGCAGCATGTCAGATCCACAGTAGATACATTTAGGTGGGCACAAGAAAGGCCATGCCAGTGAGCTTCCCATTCAGCTCTGGGACGACCTTGCCTATGGCCTTGGCAGCACCAGTGGATGCAGGGATGGTGTTCTGGGCTGCCCCACGGCCATCACGCCACAGCTTTCCAGAGGGGCCATCCACAGTCTTCTGAGTGGCAGTGATGGCATAAACTGTAGTCATGAGTCCTTCCACCAGCCAAAGTTGTAATGGATGACCTTGGCCAGGGGCGCTAAACAGTTGGTGTGAGACACATTGCTGATAATCTTGAGTGAGTTGTCATATTTCTCATGGTTCACACCCATCACAAACATAGGATCATCGGCATTGGGGGGGGGAGATAATGACCCTTTTGGCCCCACCGTTTAAGTGGGCCTTGGCTTTCTCTATGATGGTAAAGATGCCAGTATACTCCATGACATACACCAGCATCACCCCATTTGATGTTAGCAGGATCTCAATCCTGGAAGATAGTGATGGGCTTCCCATTGATGGCAAGCTTCCCATTCTTCCATAGCCTTGACTGTGCCATTGAATTTGCCATGGGTAGAGTCCCACTGGAACATGTAGACCATGTAGTTGAGGTCAATGAAGGGGTCGTTGATGGCAAGAATCTCTACTTAGCCAGATGCAAAGCAGAAGGCAGCCCTGGTAACCAGGTGCCATATTCGTTCACACCAACCCTCACCATCCTGTCTACAGGACGAGGCTGGCACTACATGAGAAGATGTGGCTGTATGTAGAACAGGGAGGAGCAGAGCCCCACCAAAATTTCTATAAAGCATGCTGCAGGTAAAGCTAACTTCAAAAGTGCAATGAAAAGAATTCTAGTCAGCTGAACATGGGAAATTCAGAGGTGAACACAGCTAAGCTGATTCTCTTATCACAGGATGCTCACCTCCAACGCTAATACGTTTGTTCGCTTCCAACATTCCATTATCATTTCCCCAGTAGATTTCACCAAGAACTTCTGAGTTCAAAATACCAAGATCCCAAGGTGCAACCTAGTACTTAGAAAACTACCTCCCCTGGCCACTCCACTGTTTTCTACTTTACTTTCAAAGGGTTCGCTATGGATACCGTGATTTTATGTTCAACTCTCAGGGCTGGGAGGTTCCCCTAATCGGCACTGTACACGGCACGTTAATTAAGTATTTCATCAGAAAGCCAACACTATAGGTGCAACAACTGTATATACTTCTTAATCTTCGTTTTTATTGCTGTGCAGACTTTAAAAATCTTTAAGCAAATATTAGAAATGGATTTTTTAACAGGCAAAACCAGTTACTTATTAATGTGAAGGATCTAGAAACGAACTGTCATGAGTAAAATTAAAATTGGTGAATATGTAGAGTTATGAAAATATTTTAGGGTTACCTTTTATCCTGTGTAAATGAAGAATATGGATTCACAATTCATATATATATATATATGTATACACACACACACACACACACACACACACACACAGGTGTTCATGTATTGATTGGCTCATTATATTAAGATTTGGGGTTTTCTGATGTCTGCCTTGAGAATTAAACTATCGAACTCTTGGAATGTTGGTGGTCTACCCTGGAGGACTTTTATGCAAGGTAATGGAACTGGGCGTCCTAACCACTGGTCTATCAAGCAGTGTAAGCTCCTTTACTTGTTTGCTGTTGTGTTTTTCTGAGATGTTCAGAGATTTTTCTGGCTTGATTTTCATTACTATGTAGTAATACAGTTTGTGGTGGTAGGTATTCACCCCAAACCTAATCTGAATTAAAAACGAAGGAAAAGGAACAAACCCACTAAACCCAAAATCAGCTTTGTTCATCCTTAGTTCCCATCTCCAAGGCTGTGATGGCCGCCGATCTACTCCATGATAAAGATGTCAGAAGTATTGGACACCAGGCTTCCTCTTACCCTCTTCATCGTTTACCAATATTGTGTTTGAGAATATCTCTAGTATCCTCTTTATGTTCAACAGAAAATTGGATTGTTTCCTTAGAAAGACTAAGGAATCCCATTAGATGAGTTAAGATTTCTCAGTACTGGAAAAGGCCGGTACTCCTTGATCTTAGAAACTAAGAAACATGACAAAGGGGACACACATCTGCTGGGGTCCCTGACAATTGATTTTTCTGACTGGTTAATGAGGAGCCAGTGGTCAATGGCTAGGCAGGTGGAGAGATACAGGACTTTATGGATTCCCGGGCAAGAAACACAGAGACAGGAAGAGGGATTCCACCACTAGGAGAGCTAAAGGAATGGACCATGCCATGAAGGAGCTATAGGGAGAAGCAACTGACTTGTAGAAATCGGGAAAAGTGGCCCTATGGGCCATTCCCATGATTGGGTCTTGGGCAGCAGAGATGAAATATAGATTTAGCGAGTATTAACTCAGGAATATCTGAGGGGAGTGTGTTAGCCACGTGGAGGTTCAGGAGTGGTCGAGCCATTGAGATAGTCAAGGCATCAAAATAAAATATTTACTGCTACACTTGATCAAGAGAGTGTGGGAAGCTAGAGAGGAAATGCCTGGGAGAAGCTGAGTCTGGGAAGGATCTGATGCTATAGAAGTGGAAAAGAATCCACTGAGATCCCAGAATGATTCTGTCATTCCTTCCAGTCCTGTGCATCACTATAAGGTGGTTCTCTTCATACATCTCTGTATAAGTATTTATTACAGGATGGCCTCAGAAGTTGCTATTTTGCTCTAGCCCTTGCACCGTTCACACCTATGTCCAGGCTCTCCTGTGACTGCCTAGTGGGAGCACCTTTAAGCTAGTTCCAGATTCCTTTTAGAATAACTCTGCCCTTTGGCACTTCTGTGCTTTCTGGTAAGATAAACTACCCCAAGCCTAACATGCCATTTCCCCGCCCTAGCATAGGAGATTTGGTTGGTTTTAAAAGAAGATAGTATATAGAAGCCAAGATAACGCTACCCTTCATGTCCGCTGGTAAGATGTTAAAGCTTCTCTCTGGAGGGTGGAGCTGGAGAGAGATGCATACATAGTAGATAAGGGCACGCCACGTCCACAGAAAGCAAAAGCTATGAGCTCATATCAATATCTCTAATCCAAACCCAGCCTCGAGTGTTTTCGTCCAACCTTCTGTGTATTCATATTCAACATTCTTTCTGCAACAATAAGAAAGCAGAAAGCAGACACTCTCAGACTACAAGAGTTGGGAGATACAGAGAACAGATGTGGACTATCATGTTCGGGGCATGATACAGCCTTTGCAAATATGGACGCACAGCAGCCATGGTTACCTGCATTGCGCCTGCACAGATGGGCCAAACCTGTCAATAGTACATGAATGTCAGCTGCCAATCACGGGTCGGGATGGGCTCAGGGGACTCTTCCCATCCCTGCTGAACTAATGGCAACTGATTCTGGAGGACAGAGAGCCGCTGTCTTCACTGGTGTACCAAATGGTGCTCTCACTAGGATCCAATGGATGGTTCCAAACCCGTGGCCCAACAGACCATCTCAGTCAAAATCAGAAGGTCAGGAAATAAAAGGTATGGATGTGAGAAAGGTACCTGTAGGGAGAGGTGGAGCTAACAGCGATGAGAGATAAATAAAAGAGAAGAAAGGGGAGAGAAAAAGAATTCACCATTTCATGTATGAAACTGCAAAATATTAATCAAATAAAGAAAGAAACCCGACTCTTATTGTCTGTAATAAATGTGATTCTTTCTATAAACCCAGAGCATCTCCCCACAAGGCAGTTGCTAACTACACAGGAAAACAGTAACCGTAACTACACTGGAGAAATGTGGCACATTCACACTAATTCAGTGAGTGAACATCCTAGCACAGCAGACATCACCGTGCCCTGCTGTGAGACGCTAAAAATGAGAAACATCTCTCTGGTATTCATTCTTGCCAAAAAAATATATAATCTAAATCTAATCATTAGGAAACATCAGACAACCCCAAAATAACTGTCCTGCACACTTCAAAAATGTCAAGGTCATGGAAAAAAAAAAAACCAAGGAACTGCTTCAAATTAAAAAGAGACTAAAAGACAGAAAGATGCAAAATACTGCTTTCCAGGAGTGACCAAGGCCAAGTCAGCCCGTTCTGTAAAGGACACTGAAGACATAGCAGTAAAGTCTGAATGAGCTGACTGTTGCTGTTAATTTTGGCCACTAAATTATAGTTGTTATAAGAGAATGCCCTCGTGTCTAAAATACACAGTGAATTATAAAGAAATGCTGAGTTTGTATTTCCAGTGTGTGAACGTGTGTGTGTGTGTGTGTGTGTGTGTGTGTGTGTGTGTGTGTGTATGAGAGAGAGAGAGAGAGAGAGAGAGAGAGCTATACACACTGTATGTGTGTATGGGGCAGGAGTTCTTTCTGCCCAAGCAGTTCTTCCTAATCGTCCAGAGAAGAACGCTCAGAGACAGGCGCACACGGATCCTAAGAAGCCAGCTGGAGAGAAAGGGGCCTGACACTCACAGAAAGAATGGCAACAAAACTTTTCCAGTAAAAGGAGAACTAGTGAATTTAAGGAATGTGTCCAGCGTAAGAGGAAATCCGTGGTTTCCAAAGCTGCATGGAGTAAGCAGACGGGCTCAGGACTGGTATGGCTTGGCTCTGCAATGTCCCCTTGTCCTGACTGTTCAGACCCCAGTATGTACCACTACTCTGAAGATGGTGGAGCTGGTAGAAAGTGGTTCCTAGGGGCATGACATGAAGGTCATGCCTACTTCTTGTTCCTGTCTACTGCTCTCTGTTTCTTATCTGCCAGTATATGAATAAATACTGACTCTAGCTTCCCTTCCATCATGACTGAGACCCACTGAAACTGTGAGCCCAAGCAGACCATTCTCCCTAATTTCTGTGTAGTATTCGGATTGTAGCAACATGAAAGTTAATGTAAAACTGCATCTTCAACGCCATGTAGGGTGTGAGAAAGTGGATTGTGGGCACACCAGACAGAAATACAGATGCTGTTCCCAGTGGTCCTACACTATGCTGACCTGCTCCCCCAAGTTCAGTAAATTCTGTTCCACTTGACAACACCTGATATTTCTACATCCCCATCTCCACAGACCATTCCGAAGCAGCTCCTCCAGAAGAAGGGGAATTCTTTGGGAAATGAAGCTTCTTCTCCTGAGAGAGGGAATGGGCATTTGAGAAGAGAACCTCCTTCACTGGGCCATTTCATCTGACTGACTTCAATTATGATAAGACCTCAAAGAAAGGTTAACTCAGCTCCTGGTATTTTCCTGTGTTTAATGCACAGAGAAAGAAAGGACTGAAGGAGCAGAAAAGGGTTTGCAACCTCATGGGAAGAACATTATCAACCAACCAAACCCTCCACAACTCCCATGGACGAAAACACCAACCATTGAGCACACACTGAGAGACCTATTGATCTAGTTGCATATGTAGCTGAAGATAGCAGTGTCTGGTATCAATGTGAGAAGAGGCCTTTGGTCCAGGTAGGGCACATTTTCCCAGTGTAGGGGAGTGTCAAGGCACTGAGGTGGAGAGAGTGATTAGGAGGGAGTGCACCTTAGTTAAGACAAGAGGGGGGATAGGAGCAGGGTGGGGGAAGGGGATAACATTTCAAATGTAAATACAGAGAGTATCTAATAAAAAAAGAAAAGAGAAATTGTAATTAAAATGGTGATTGATTAGCACAGTAATTGGAAGAAAGCTTGCAACTCTTCATTTTGAGCCTTCTTTGGAAGTGTTAATGCCAATGTTTTCCTAGCACAGCAGTATCTCGGAGAAAAATGTCCAAATATTTAAAGGCTGACTTTTTTTGGCTTTTGGTTTTTGAAAAAGAAAATTAATTGATGGGTTTTCAGTCTGTTAGCTCACAAGCCAATTTGTTCTTAGAAAAATGATAGTTTTTGCTTTTGCTTATGTGGGTCATTAACTCTTTCTTTTATTCCAATGACAGGGTCAGTATTTTCTCTTTGCCTAAACATATATACAGAAATATGCTTTTCATAAACTGATTATAGATTCTTTCTACCTGCCAACAAATGAAAATCAGCCCAAGTCTATAAGCAAACCTTTCTTGGCAAAGCAATTGGAACTGTTTCCTCAAGTTATTTTTTGATACTACCATTATCTTCCATTTTCAAACTAGCATCCAAATATGTAGAGGTGCATATGTCATAGAAACACATAACACTTGATTATTTCTAGTACAAGGACTTACTTAGGGTCTACAAAATAAAAATCAGTCTGTAAGAGGAAGACATACAAGGACTAATGAAAACCCAGGGATGCATTTGATGTGAAGTCCCTGTCTTACAGGTGTGAAGTTATGTGATGTGCAGTCCCTGTCACAGGTGTGAAGTTAAGCATATGATGTGCAGTCCCTGTAACAGGTGTGAAGTTATGCATGTAATGTGCAGTCCCTGTCACAGTTGTGAGGGCCTGAATCTGATCTCAAGGAGAGTGGAAGGAATGATTCTCCCACTGAATGTGTTAGTCCATATAGTTTTAAACATGAAGCTACAACTTCCCTTGAACGTTGCTAACATTTCTAAAAAAGACAACATCGTTTTTAAAAACCAAATGATTAGCTGTGTGTGGTGGCGCACACCTTTAATCCCAGCAATTGGAAAGCAAAGGCAGGAAGATCTCTGTGAGTTCATGGCCAGCTTAGTCTACCTGGGTCCAGGACAGGTAGGGCAGGTTACAATGAGGAACCCTGTCTCAAACAAACGAACACACTGATTATAGTACTGGAGTGCTGTTTCAAACTGAAATTCTCACTTCTTCAAGTATTCACTACCTGAAGCCCAGGTGAGCCAATCACAAATCACTACACTGATTCATCATGAAAAAAAGAAAAAAAAAAAAAAAAAAATATATATATATATATATATTCCTCAAAATCAAATAATGACACACCCATTAAAAGTAGAAGATACTGGCCATCATATCGCATAAGCCACTCGGGTTGAGGAATGAGCTTACATGTCTTTAAGAAGCTGTACTTGGAAACTGGCATTTTCATGTTTACCAAATTTGCACCATTGACTCCAACCTCAAAAGAAACAATACCAGGGAGGTTCAGTCAACCCAGGCTTCACATGGAAAGCCTCTGCTCTCTATTACCAAACTGACTGACTAGCTTAGTTACTCCATGACAATGGAGTAGAAAACACGTTGTTTAGGATTCTGCTTTGTTCTTGCATTAACCGTATTAACCTGCCCACCCATTTCCCCCAAAACTGGCCTTTAGGATGACTCCATAGCACCAAGCGTGGCATCAGGCTCACCATGGCACAGTATGGCATCAGACACTCGTAGTTCATGTGTGGTAAATGGTACTGGTGTATAGCTTCTAGACAGCAAAAGCATGTACACACTCAGTAACCACATGGGGTCCATTCAAAGAGGGAATGGCTATTAAAAACCCCATGATTCCTTTCTCTGCTTTTTTAAAACTTCATCTTCCTTCTCCAAAATTGAAGAGAACTTTTTACTGATCAGTAATCCAGGGATGCAAAAGTGTGGGGTGACAGAATATTGTCAGTCTCTGTGCTAATTCCCATCTCCTCCAAGGGGAAGCTTCTCTGACAAATGCATTGTACTGATCTATGGCTACAGAGATGTCATTAGGAGTCATTTCATTTCATGTTCATTCAGCAGAATAAAAGTAATAGATTTTCCCCCTAGGGGCCATAAACTGGTCAATATGCACAGAATAAGAATGCTCAGCCCTAAATGGAATGTGTATAACACACCACTCCTATCAAGGCTCAGAGCTCTGTGATGGGGGAACAGAAAGACTGTAGGAGGCCAGGGGTGGTGGGTAACTCAAGGAGACACACTTTTCTTGGCACAGTACAGCAGATGTACATACACACACACAGTGATCCTGACAGTGCACACAAGCCCTCTACAAGCTGAAGACACACAGAATCCCATCAGGGTGAGTAGGAGGTGGGCAGGACCCAAGGAGCTGTTGACATTTGATTGCTGCTGGGGGAGGGAAATCCATTTTCTTCACTAGAGCAAAGAAACAGCCACACTCCAAGGCAGCTCCTGTGCCCAGAAGCAGTCACCTAACACAAGCTTAACTTTATTGATTTCTTTTTTGAGAGAGAGAGGGAGAAGTTGGGTAGATATGGAAGAGGGGGAAGCTCTGGGAGGAACTGGGTAAGGGGAATGAAAATGAGCAACACTCAGAAATAAATAAAAACATATAAAAGCAGACACACACACACACACACACACACACACACACACACACACACACGCTCACTCCCTGCTTATAGTTTGGCAACATCAAGAAGAAATGGAACATCAATGAAAGGATTCTGCCTCTCCATTAGTGTCTCAGAGGCTCCGTCAGCCTGCACTTGAGCTGGTGCTTTGAAACTCAGCTATAAGCTATAGCATAACTCTGGCGCTTGTCTAATTGCTTGTCCTGTTCTCTGGTAATCCCTCCGAGGTAGAGATAACAGGACACAAAGCCTCCTGTCACTGCGGCCAGTCAGAACCAAGCCATACAAATGTCATTCCCACTACAGGAAAAATACAACTTCTAACAGTGAGGCAGAGGAAAGGGCCTAGCTATGAATGAGTGCTTCAGTGGATGCCCACATCACGAAGTCTATGAGCAGCACAATCAGGACTCACTGGTGATTTAAAAAAGGACACAAAGAGGAAATGGAATCTGGGTCATAGACCCTCCCCATAGATCTATGGGAAGGAGTGAGGGGTGAGTCTGTCTGAAATATACTGTATACATGAATAAATTTCTCTAAGAATTAACATGTTATAATATTATATAGTTCAACCAATTTAAGTTTATGCCCAACTAGTTCACAAATAACAAAGACTCAGACTGTGGTTATTTTATTAGCCCTTGACAATTACTGGGGGTAACCCCTGGCCTGGTTACCTCCCTAGAAGTGTTACCCAAATACTTGCTGTTTCTCCTGGCCATGTGCTCATGGGTCAACTCACCTTTCGGTGGTTTCCTCTTCTCCCCTTGTTCTTCCTCATTCTCCTCCTGGTCTCTTATCCCCTCTCCCCCCCCCCCAACTCAAACTAGATGACTCAAAGCCCAGCGATCCCTAATCCCTGTGGTAATTGGCTACAGGCATAGACCTTGTACAGGATTTAGCATCACAATACGTAGCAACAGACCAAACCTCAACGTAATATTTTTAAATAAGTAAGTTGTATTTCCATGCATAAAGTATGGTTTTAATTTTTAAGTGGTTGTTAAGATGACAGTAAAATTTTCTTATGTTGCTCTCTGACCTGGTTAGTTTTTATTATCAATTTGACACAACCTACAGTCACCTGAGAAAAGGAAACCTCAATAGAAAACTTGCCCCCATCAGACCCATGCCCAAGTCATGTGGCCATGTCTGTGGGAGGCTATGCTGTCTGACCAGGGCTGTAGGAATGTCCGGCCCACGGGATGAGGTGCTATTCCCAGAAGGTGGGATGGGCTATATAAGAAAGGCAGCTGAGCAAGTCAGTCAGTAGCATTTCTCCATGGTTTCTGCTCCAGCTTCTTTCCCTGACACTCCTAAATAATAAGCTGTAAAGTGAAAATGAAAGCTGAAATAAAAACCCTCTCCTCACCAAGGTTTTTGTTCTTGTTGTTGTTTCTGCTGTTTATCAAGCAACAGAAAAGCAAACTAGAACACTCTCCAAAGCAGCTACATTTACTGAGTCTGATATGGCAAAAAAACATAAAATAAAATAAAAATAAACCTGATACTCAAGTGCTGGACGTAAATATGGGTAGTGGCAAGCAATGAAACATTCCAAAACTCATCAGGTTATAGAACTACTAGAGAAGCCTCAGCACCTGCTGCCTCCCAGAAGAAAGTCTTTCTAAAGATGAGTTACTCTTTGCCTCAGCATCAGAAAGTTCTGGAACACATGTAAAGATCGTGAGCCCGCTGCAGATAATGAAGTCAACTGATTACTCTTTTCTTGGTGAAATGTCCACATACCAAGTGAGGGATTGTCATCTATCTGTGTGTCTGTTCATTTATTCAGTGTATCTGGATGCATCCTGTTCAATTTTAGGATGTTTGGGGGTCATAATGTATCTGCTTGAAATCTCTTCTCTTTAGACTTAAAACGTATGTTATGTAAAAGGCAAGGAGAAGAGAAACCCAAACTAAAACACATTATGTGAACGTGCTTTTGTAACTGTCCTCAACATCAAACCCAGAGAGTGGGTAAGAAAAAAGGCAGTTGTCCTTGGGCACAGAATGTGGTGACAGAGTCACAAGAAAGCTGGCGTATCAAAACCTTGATGACGTCTCTCTTCCCTTCCCATGTCAAACAAAAGATAACTAGTTTTACACTTGTCAGGAAGAAAAACAACTCAATAGGAACTATGAAGAAAAGGTAAATACTGATTTTTCCTGTTTATTTGAAAATGAAATAAATCTCCCTGTGGGGATTTTGATTACAAGAGCCCTAACACTAAGGAGCTGCCACCTGGAACCAGAGCACATTCACCCAGGACACCCATTCAGGAAGCTAGGGGCAGGCCAACCCTCATTCCTACTGGAACTGAGCATGACCTCGAAGATGACTGTGTGGTTTCAATAAGAATGGCTCATAGACTCAATGCTTGCTCACTGGTGAGTGACACTATTAGGAGGTATGGCCTTGTTAGAGGAAGTGTGTCACTAGAGGTGGCCTTTGGGGTCTCCAAAGCTCAAACCAATCTCAGTGTTTCTTTTTGCCTCATGTTTGTGGGTCTGGATGTAAAACTCCTGGCTTCTTCCCCAGCATGTCTGCCTGTGAGCTGCCACACTTCCTGCCATGAAGATAATGGACTAACCCTCTGAACTGTAAGGGAGCCCCAATTAAAAGCTATCCTTTATTAGAGTTGCTTTGGTCATGGTGTCTCTTCACAGCAACAAAACAGTAACTAAGGTGATGACTTTCTTCTCAAAAGTCAAGTCATAATGAGGCAAGGGGAGTTTACACTGGACATAGTAATTGGTGGTTTTCTGTTTAATGTGTATCTCTATGCATTTTACGTTTGTGAGAATAATTTCTTTTACTTTTAACTTTTGTTTTCTAAAAAGTGTTGCCAATTACTCTCCCAGCTTTCCTGAATGTTTATATTTCACATGAGCACATTAAAACTGTTAAAATTAGGCCAGTGGAAGTGGATTGCTACTCTCTGAATCCCAGACTGAATATCATTTAGACATTTGGATTACACATGTGTCAAGACTCACTCAAACTCTCAAAGACACTTAGATTTGTTCTGTACCTTGACTATTTTGAACAGTTTTGCAATGAACTTTGAAGCTAAAACACCCCTTTGACATACTGATTTTATTTCTCTTGCATATGCATTCAGTAGATTTGCTGGAGCACATGGTACTTTTATCTTCATGTTTTTAAGAAACATGCATAGTATCTTCAATGATGACATCACTAGTCTAATCCTTCTCCCTCCAACACACTCTCTAAATCATCAAAACCACAAAAATATAACAATTATATACAACCTCTATGAAAATTAGGCTTCATAAGAGTGTATATGGAAAAGATCAATCTTTATACACACACCTTGAGAAGTTACTTGCACAGGCTATGAGCAATCTTACAATCAATGAACTTATTTAAGTGGACATTCTTCAAATGTATTTGCTAACCCAACCCTTTGTTCCCAAGAGGACACAGTGGCAAACAGTGCATGTGGCCATAAAACCAGTATAAGTGCCACTTGATGGCTTTTCAGCAACTTCAAACAGTGTTAGGAGATTTAAAACTAAATGTCCTTTAAAAGCCTCTCAAATGGCAAACTTGTAACCAAAAAGAAACAACAAATAATTCCCTTATAAACTAAAATATAATTTTCAGAACAAATGGGATCATCTCCACTTCCTAAACACTCTCATCCTGGGTTCTTCACATTCACAGAGGAACTTTCTCAGGTGATCTGGGATACAAGGGAAGAGGGGCATTACCCTGGCAGTATAGGTCACTGCTATAATGTTCTATCTTAAAAATCCCTGTAACCACCTAGGTTTCAAAGTTTGGTGCTCAGGGTGATGTTAATGGAGTGCAGGAGAACCTTTGTGAGTTGGGCTCATTGAAGGCCTCCCTCCAAATAGGACAGTGAGACACCAGCCCATCCTCTTCCTCCCTCCTTTGTTCCCTAGTGATGTCATCATAGCTTTAACACCAACAGCTTGAGGCAACCAATAACGGACTAGAATCTCCAACAAGTGCGAGCCAAAAACCTTTCTCCTCTCTCAGTTAACTCCAGTGTTTTACCAAGCTACACATCTGTTACATATGTGTAGAGAGCCTGGGTCAGTCCCACACTAGTTGGTCGTTCAGTCTCTGTGAGTCTCTATGGGCTGATGATAGTTATGCTAGGTTCCTGTCTAGCAGACTATCATTAAGAATGTCAGGGGTGGACTCCCTCTCATGGCATAGGCCTCAAGCTGGACCAGTCACTGGCCTCTCCCAAGATTGATGTTCCATCTATACCCCTCAACATCTTGTAAGCAAGATAAGTTGTGTGTCGAAGGTTTTATGTCTGGGTTACAGTCCCAGTCCCTCCATTGGAAGTCTTTCTGGTTACAGAGACTTTAAAATAAGAACAGAAGGTGGGCAGGAATGAATTCTCCAAATATATTCTGATTTTTAGTTTTAATTTTGAACTGTATCAAGTTTTAGGTTATTAAAAAATAAAAAGCTAAAACAATCCCTAAAGTAAAATTTTAAAATCCTGAAACAAATTAATCTAATTAAACATCAAGCTGAATTTAAAACATTAAATGTTAACAGTACCTCACAGTGGAAAATAGCCAAAGGACAAATAGCTGCAAAGGAGCCGGGGAATAGGGCTGAGCTAGTACAACATTCGCATAGCATATGCTAGGCCCTGGGCTCATCACCAATACCTCTCATACACATGTTCACATACAAACACACATGCCTACACACATGTATACATACACACATGTACATACACATACTCATACACACTCACTCACACAGATGTACACATATTCATGCACACACGTGTACATACACATTCACACACACATGTACACACATACTCACACACACACACATGTACACACACACTCACACACACCTTGGACTGGAGAGATTGTTTAGTTGCCAAGGCTACTTTCTGCTCTCTTCCCGATGATAGTGGTCCTCAGGGGCATCGAAGCACACATGAAATAGACTCACATATACACATGGAATGTTATTTAGTGGTGTTACAGCTGTGGTTCTATCATTAGGAGTCATGTTAAAGCCATTATTAATAATATAACTAAGCTAATTAAGAAACTTCATTCATCTAGAATACAAGAGATATTAATATAAACCATTTGATCTCCTCAGTAAGTGTTTAAGAAATAAGTTCCCATGTAACAAGTAATTGGAATATCAAGGCAAAGGCAGACTCACACTTGTATTTGAAATGCACAGTCCACAGCAGCACTCAGCACACATGTGAAATGCCATTGGCTATTTTCCCAGTGTTACTTGGGGATGCATATAAACTTGTGAAAATATGCTTTGCATTAGAATTTCTCAGAACAGAATTTCGCTTTCTGAGCAACATTACTCACAATGCATTAGGAACAATATTGCCAGAAGCAAAAGAGTCTTCAGACTGAAAAAAAATCAATAATTCAAATGTCATTAATGCAACTATAGAACTAGTTCAGATCTTAGTTATATTAGGAGAAGGTTAAATGTTGGCTTAGAAATCTTAGAATTGTGCAAAGATATAGAAAAAAGTACCCCGAGTTCTTTCATTAATTATCATGTAGAAGATGCTACTTTGGTTCCTTCTCTCTCTCTCTCTCTCTCTCTCTCTCTCTCTCTCTCTCTCTCTCTCTCTCTCTGTGTGTGTGTGTGTGTGTGTGTGTGTGTGTCTGTGTGTGTGTGTGTGTGTGTGTGTGTGTGTGTGTGCACGCACACAGGCACATGTTCATGTGGGTGCATGTTGGGTACGGGCTGTCCATGTGAAAGTAGAAGGTCAAAGTCGGGTTCAAATGAACCATCTACCTGGTTTTGGAGACAAGAGTCTTTCACCTACTTGTGGCTGGCAGATGTGGCCAGATTAACTTGCCAGAGAGCTCCCGGCACCCACTTGTCTCTGCATTCTCAATTCTGGGATTAAAGCAGTGCCACCTGACCTTTTGTGGGTTTCAGGCATCAAACTCAAGCGCTCACAATGCCATAGCAATGCATTAGCAATCAAGCCGTTTCAGCCCCATTTCCCCCTAATGGTGGGTAAGTAACAAATAATGAACGCATCTGCCACAGGATGTAACACAGCCTCTGCAGATTTAGGGACCCAAAGGAACAGCCCTACAAACCACCAACCTACACCTACTACGGTACTTCAACCTAAACAAGTGCTCGGCTTTTTTAGTACAGTTTGAAGACTAAAATAAATACTTGTAGGCCCCTTCAGGAGACAGCTGTTTAAACTTGGCCAGAATCCAAGGTGTTGGCCCATACACCCAAGATTTAATGAGGTGTGTTCATGCTGTCTTTAGGCATGGGCTAAATAGGCATTGTACAAATTGACAGACTACAAACATACCTTCATGTCCTCCTGGGTTCCTCATTTTAAGGAACACCGGCAATCTAAAAGTCCTGAGGGTCATCAGAGTGAAATGGAACAGAAACTCCTCTGTGAAATGGGTCTCATCTTCAAGTCTCTCATCAAAGCCTAGAAAAATAAGACTTCCAAAAGAAACCACCTAAGAAGGGCCCAGAGACTTGTAAACATCGGTGCTTTCAGAGTTGAGTCTGCAGAGCCACCTGGGTGTCAGCCTCTGTCCAGTGGGCAATGTGGCTATCCTATTCAGTCCCATACAAGAGGAATGGAATTCAGACGTAAATCAGGGGAGCTGAACTAACTCAGGCTGGTCAGCAATGAAAGAGCCACAGCCTGGACATGGATTCAGAACTACCAGTTACCACAGCGCTGAGGCTCCCGTCTCTCTAGAGCTTCCAGAACATGGCGGCCGGCACATGGCCTTCTTCGAAGAGAGGAGACCAAACAGGACCAGAGACAGAGTCAAAGGAAGCTCACTATCTGTGCCTTCAAGTCGGAAGAAAGTCATTTTCTCACACAAAACCTGTTTGCTTTTTGTGAACAGCACAAGTCGAGTGAGTCTGAGGATCTGCTCTTCCCCCAGCCTGCTCTCCTACTAATTGGCTGTTACCACCTTGACCTGAGGAATGAAAGACTCCATTGATCAGCCAGCACTTCAAAGGCACTGCTGCCAGCCAGAGCTGCTCGTCTTCCTTGCCCCCACCCACCCCCACATGATGTAAGGCATAGCAACACTGGAGGACGCTCGAACTATAGCCCATTTACAAACAAGCTATTTTTCTTGGTGCTTACGATTCATTATGATTTTCTCTAAAGACCTGATCATGGGATTGTAAAATGATTTTTAAAAAAGCCATATGCATTTACACACAGACATGTAGACACACATGCCTACACACATGCACACAGTGTGCCTACACACATCACTGTAAGCATCACTACTATCAAAAGCACTTCAGACTTGCTCTCAGTTGGGGCTTCGGTGCTTAGGCATGAGTAACAGCCCATGCAATAGGCTCAGGCACCTGAGTATAGGCTGTTTCTCACCACCAGAGATGCCCTCCTTGTCTTAGCCTGAGTAAATACGCTTTTCCTCACTTGTTAATTTGGAACTGAGCATCTCTCCCATTAGGCATAAGTAGCTTTAGTCACCATTTGTATTCAAAACAGCACCTGGTCCACTTTACAAATGTCTGTTAAATGAATGATCTATTTTCGTACCAAGAAACACAGTCCCTGGGTGTTTTGTAATAGTCGCTAGCTTGACAGATGTTACACGATGAGTAGCCACAACTAATATTTATTATAAAATGGCTAAATTTAGGATGAAATACCCTGCTATCTGTCTGTTAGAGATGAGAAACACACGAATTCCGCATCTGTTCTCAGAACGTTTCTCCCAATAACACCTCACATGCACTGTGCTCTTAGAATAGCTTTTAACTTCTCTATGTGCTCTCTAGAATGAACAAGACAAATGAGACAATTGGTGGGAAAGAGATGGGGAGGGAGGAAGTGAAGGAGGAAGGAAGGGAGAGAGAGAGATTGCCAGAAAACCAGAGACCCATAATCCCTCAAAGCCAAAGCTTCAAGATTAAATCGACTAGAAGAAAATCGGTTTTATTTTTAGCGAGATGAGAATCAGAACGCTCCTTTGATTCTCTTCTGAAGCTCTTAACAGGTACATGCCAAGGGTAAAGCAGACAATGAGATTGGAAGTAATGGTTCAGAGATCAGAAAGCAACAAGAATAACTTTAGCTATGCCTAAACAGGGCTCAAAACTCACCGAGGACAAGGGGAAAACAAATCTTTCAAGATTTCAAAACAGGCCAGGAAAATACCTCTGTTCACCCCCCAGAGACCAAGTACCACAAAATCACTGCCAAGGATTGCTATTGGTATTAAGCAGATTATTTACAAAGGTGAACATTTGACCCAGACCATGAACTGCCCATTTCCAACAAACTTTTTGCTTGGAAAAAAGTGAGATTTCTTGTGCATGCTCCCTGCCTTCTTCATTACATGTCCAGTTTCCACTCAGAAGCAGATGCTCCACGTGGCAAAAGAACATCCAGAATGGATGTGCCTATGACAAAGATGATAAAGAACCAATGCCTACCGGAGCCACACCCAGTGTCCCAGCAAGCCTTCACAAGGAGCGGTGCATGGATCCAGAAACAAAACTCCTACCGCTGTGCCCACGTTGTAGAAGGGGAAGATGATGGTTGTAGGAGAAACTTGGCCCCAAGGAAGGGCACGTGGAGAGTAAACAGGAACTCTGTACTTGAACTTAGGCATCCTGACACTTGAACCAGACTGATCTTGTCTGAGATTGTATTTTAATTACATTATCCCTTCCATATATACACCTCCTTGTTCTCTTCCAAAATTATGGCTTCATTTTCGTCAACTGCTATACACACACACACACACACACACACACACACACACTCCTCAGGTATAACCTGCTGGGTTTATACAATGTTACTTGTATGTATATTTTCAGGGCTGACCGTTTGGCATTGGAAAACCAATTGGTGTGCCCTTTCCTGGGGAGGTTCATCTCACTCCCAGCTTTACTCGGTTGCCTGTAGTTCCTTGTGCAGGGTTGAGGCCTCGTAGGCTCCTCCCCTATACACTTGGAATGTTCACTGGTGTCCTTCAGAATTAAGCACTTTCCTAATACACTACTACAGTTATACCCTCAGAAGGTCCATGTCTTTGAAACTTTAGTCTCTTTTCTTTTGAAACGAAAGTTGCCTGCCTCAGGCAAACCGTGCATCAGCAAACCGTAGCTTGACCTCAGGTGCAGGCTACCACACTGCTGCCCCGGAAGTTAAAGGGCTAACAAATTCTCCAAAAATGTTCTTTGCTCTTGTAGCTAGGTTAGCTTGGAAGTGGGGACAGGAAGCATCAGAAGCAAACACTATAGCCAGGAGGAAGCAGAGTCTGGTGCATTTCAGCCTCCCTCGCTCCCCTGACCACATAGAACACAAGACAAGAACTACTTTCGGTAAAATATAGGATCCGCCTTTCCAAATTCCTGCATGTGCACACTGGGAAGGAAATGTTTAATGTTCATGTAAAATACTGTTTTAATTTGCTCCAGCTATATAAAGATGATAAGGTAAACCCTCTGCATGCTCCACACCCAGCTGTGCTGCTGTTCGCTGCCACTGAACAACGATGAATCTCACACATGTTTTCAAAGCTTCCCTACCTGTTCATTTGTAGGTCTAATCACCACTCATATTCTCCTTAAATGCCAACCGCCTGCGGGAAGCTTGCCCAGAGAGAAAAACAGCCATCTTGATAAAGTATTCACAACCACAAGACAGTTTCACAGAACTGACCACTTCTCAGTAAGAGCAGGGGGGTGGAGGCAGGAGGATGGCAGAATAGAATGCCCAGCGTATCCTTCCCTGACAAACAGGGCAAATCCCTGAGTGAGAAATCCAGAAACCAGTAAAAAGATGCTTGTACCTCAGGTAAGCAGTGAAGCCAAGCACATCAAAACCCATTATAAAAATGCAGACACAAAAACTAATTATAACTGAAATAAAAGGAGGTCACCTGTGCCACCCATTATATCATGAAGGAGGGAACAAAGATGTCAAGGAATAGTTTATATATGTTCTTATATTTGCTACTAGTTTTTAATTATAGTAAGAATTTTATAGTTATTATTTAATATCTATAATGAAATTTTAATGAAGACATTTATAGAATATACATAAAAGAAACAGTATAATGGGAGCCCAAACCGGTCATGACAAGAAAAGGAATGAGACACAAAGGAAGATGGACAGACAGGGAAAATGGGCGAACGAACCCCTCAAAGGAAAACCAAAGTAAGCAGACAGAACAATGATGGCGGCAGGAATTTCTCTCCATCCTGGTAACTGCCTTAAACGAAATGGATTAAAGATCATTAATAGATCACTGGAGGATCAAGAAAAACGCAAGCCCTACCTATAATCTGTCTATAAGACATTCACTTCATATCTAAGGACAATAATGATAAGTTCCCAAACATGAGGAACTATATACAGAAAGCCTGTTGTCAATACAGCTCAACAAAGTAAGCTGACGGCTTTTCCTCCACGGGCAGGAGACAGAGAGACACACAGACACACAGACACACACACACACACACACACACAGAGAGAGAGAGAGAGAGAGAGAGAGAGAGAGAGAGAGAGAGGGAGGGAGGTTTCTTACAAAAACAAAATGAGGTGAGGAAGTGAATGCTTTGCTCAGCTAGAAAGCCCTCCACCCCTAACATCTTTCCCCCTCCCTCTTCCCCTCCCCCTCCTTTTCCTCTTCCTTCTTCCCCTCCTCTCCTGCTTCTCCTTCTCCCCCTCCCCCTCAGGGGATTTGCCTGGATTCTGTTCCTCTTTGGAAAGGTAACCAGACTCAGGCTTGGAGATGGCCCCTATCTGTCACTCTTGCAACCAAATCTTTTTATCCTAGTTTTCCAATATAGTCAGTCCACCCCATCCGCAAGTTCCTATCAACAGCTCAACAACCTGTGGGGAAGATAATGCACTGAACACTTGTGAGTTTTTTGCTCTTATTCTCCACACATATGGAATAACTGCTATTTATAAATACCTTATATCAGGAATAATCTACATGATTCAGGGGGGTTAGTGAGAGGATTGCATGAAAATACCATGCCATTCTACAAAAGGAGCTTGAATATTTGGAATGGAAACTTCTAGTTTCTTTGGAATGTTAGTTATGTCAAATGATGTTCTGCTGGGTCACACAGATGAAAGGATGTCTTGCAAAAGTAGAGACATGAAAGGACACTGGATGAAGGAGTATAAGAATGACCCCACACACAGTGGGAGAGGAGCACTGAGCATTGGTTTGGTTCGTTCCACCTCCCTATTCTTCACTAATGACTGGCTCATATTGGCTCACCTTACCTAGCGTTGTTGAGCTCAATTTGTGCTAACGATGGCATTGAGAGAAACTTGCCCAAGAACTGTTCGTGAGGTTCCTGCAGCAGCTTCTCACTCTGCAGCCTCACCTCAGGCCAGTTGGCAAGCCTAAAGATACCTTCAAGATTGATCCACAATTGCTGGTCCATGCCTGGTGTCTGCCTGCTGAAAGAACCAGTCTGTAGCTGCCAGTCCATGTGTGCTGTCAGCCTGCCTAGAGGACTGCTCTGCTGCTGCTGGTGTTTGCTACAGGACTGAATTGCTACCAAACAATACCAAGCTGGCCCCCAAAGAATTATTGGTAAACAGGTCCACTTCCCCCATATCCTGATAACTTTTCTGTTGCACTAATCTGCTGGGTGGTGGGCTAGAGGAGAGGTTAAGTCCTTATTAAAAGTAGGTTTGTAAAAAGTTATGTCTAAAAATTTTTCATATTTCAACAACTCAATTTGATCTTTAAAAGGGTTAAATGAAGAGAGGGAGAGTGGGTGAGAAGGAAAGAAGAAAGAAAAGTTTAAAAGGGAAATCATCTGAAAATATACCTCCATCCTTGAATTAAATAAAAATTTTCTTTTCCCTGAACTATCTTAGGAACTGAGAGCTTGAAAATGACTATTTCTAAATGTGTTAATGGCCTCATGATTTCCTTTCGTGATCTGCAGTAGCATCTAAATTAGCAATGGGTATTTTTATGTCCGTTGGTTGTTGGACCTTTTTAAGAATTTGAAATTGGAAACAGAACTCAAACTTGAAATAATTAGTTCGACATGGCAAATCTCTTCTCATTCCGGAAGTCTCTTGTACCACAGGACTCAGTGTATGGTCTGTTCCAAGAGAATGTATGTTTGCAGTTTTACACGTGAGACCAAACTAGGTAACTATTAGAAGTATTTTAAGGATCGACTCTGCCAGCATTTGAGATTGGTAAAGCCACAGCTGTTGTATAAAGGGAGTAAGAGATCGGATATTCTGGAGCCATGGATTTGAGAAACCATGATCCAGAAACACAGATTTAAGTTGTCACAAATTTCATGTTCCAACATGGAAGCAGTTTTATGAAATTACATAGTTTTCATAAAACAAAGTCATAAATCACGTCAAGTTTAAAATGCTTCAGTTGGCACATCAGAGAGATGATGACAGCAAGATAGAGGAAGCTTTTCTACAGGTCTGTGATGCTCTCTGATGACATTTTTAGCTTTGAGGTTGGTGGAAGCCATTAGGTCTTCTTAGTGAATGGACTCAAAGGGTTTTTATCTCTTAGTCATAGGATGTTGGTTCTGACACACTGTCAGGAAAGGAGTGGTTATTCTTGGGCCTCAAGCTTGACCAGGATAAGGTAAGTAGCCCCTGGATCTGTAACTTCTCAATCTCTTCGAGGAAGTAAAATTCTAATAAGTCAGTCTCTGTAGATAACACTTCTTCTTGGGAGTTTTCATTTACAATACCTTGAAGTAAATGGTTCTAATAGCAAACATGAAACTCTGTTATTTATCATTTAAGCATGACCACCCTAGACTTAATAAATAATACCAACTAGTCAATTACAGTATCTCTTTCAAGACCACAAGATTCTTAAACTCTATAATCATGGCTGTCACTTGGATGAACACATGATCTATGGCTAACTTAGCCAGAACTTCTTGTGAGTTAATATTGGAAAAAGCCTAAGTAATGGCAATAGGGTGCCAACAAACTAAAGACACTCATTCAAAGCCTGTCCTCAGATAACAAATTCATTCAAAACATTTTAATCAGGTAAATGTTCCCAGCATTAATGTTTGTGAATTGATACATCGAAGGACTGAATGACTAATTTCTAAATTTCCCTTAATGTTTTTTTCAACCTTTCTTTAAAAAAAAGAGTAATTTGAATGAACCAAATGTTTAAAATCTACTGAATTTACACAAAAAGCTATCTATCAAGCAGAACACTTCTAGAAATAAGAACAGATTCCAGATTTTTTTAATGTTAAGTATATTACACTGAAGCCTTAAATAATGTTTAAGGTTCAATTTAACTTAAAGTAAGACAGCGGTGAAGAGATAGCTCAGTTCAAGCTTTTCATTACCCTGGAAGTTGATTAATTTATTAGAACATGAACTTCTTGTCTCGTGCGTGCACTAGTTAATATTAATCACCTCACCTTCAGAAAAGCATCACATGTATAAATTAAAATCATAGACTAGGTTAAGCTATTTTTAATGAATTCTCTAATTAGGATCCTCAGTTCTGTGCCTGAGGTGAGGGAAGGTTTCAAAGAACAACCTCAAATCACTGGAAACTGAAACTCCTCCAAATACAAGACTCTGAAATAGCTCCAAGTCGATTTCATATCCTTGTATTACTTGACTATTTTATGCGTGGATATAAAATGCTTGATCAAATCTATCCCCACACATTCTTCCTTTGCATCTCCTCCTGTACCCTGACACAACTTCTTCCTTCTAACTTCATAATCTTGTTTATAAACCCTGGGTCTACTTGGTGTTGTCTGGTATGTGTGTGGGTATAGGCCAACCACTAGAACATGAGCAGCTGTCATGGGTTTGGAGTGAGTTCTCTGCTCTTAGGCTTGACTCTCATATCCTAGGGAACAGCTATCTTTTCTGCCTCTATACAGCAGGCAGATCACCCATGGAAACTAGCAGGGTCTACGATGACCATGGAAGCATCTATCCTAGTTAGTTGGTCTTTACCACCTGATCTTCTTTAAAAGAAGAGGCTCGCCTGCCCTATCAGTCATCAATTGTCAATACCCAATCAGCGGGAGACAAGGTGCATAACCCTCTCCCTGGTCCACACTAGACTGATCTTATGTAAACCTTGTGCCGTGTAGCACACATTGCCATGGTGCGACGAACTAGTCAAGGCTAGGAAACGGTTCTGCCTCAGTCCTCCACTGCATCTAACCCTAACAACCCACAGACCTCCCTGCTTCTGCAGTGGGATTGTTTGGTATTATAATAGTTGTATAAGAGAGAAAATATACCAAAACTGTTAGTTTCAGAAAGCCTTGTGTTCCCTCTCATAACCCTATCGTCTTTTGATACTAGCATTTAGTTAGGCATTAACTAAAATACTAAGCATAATTTACTAGGCCAAATAAGTACCCAAGGGAAATTGCAATACTAGGAAATAGATGAGCTGAAATATCAACATTCTCTATTTTAAGATAAAGGTCTAAAAGCTAGAACCAAGAATATATGTTTTTTGTTGTTATTTCTTATATCATAACTTAATCTGTAGAACATATAAAATATCCCAGCAAATAACTCGAAGATGCGACCCATGGGGAGAATAGATCATGTGCTTGATGAGACTCAAGAGAAAACAATACCTTCTCAAGAAGTCATATTTTTCCTCTCCACAAACTTGCTCATAAGGGCAAGACTGCTTAGACTCAACTTCCTGGCTTCCTGCAGGGCATTCCTTCTTTGTCTAATGTATAAACTAAGCACAAAATGTCAAGCTGTGCTATTTGTTTAACAAACAATGAGTCATAAAAATACTTATAAGCAACCTCAGTGGAGGGCTACTGTGATATGTATTCTTGGTTATCAATTTGACATTTGGAACTAGAACCCAAAAATGGAGTGGCACATCTGTGAGTGATTTGAAGTGGGAAGACCTCCTTTTAATCTGGACCTTTGAGGCAGGAAAACATATCCTTAAATCATATTTTTAAGCCGGGAAACCCCACCTCGATCTAATCTGGTCCATGTCTTCTGCTAGGAACCCATATAAAGACACACACTAAAAAAGGAAGCTTTTGCTCTTTGCCCCACTGGAGAGTCCATTCTTTCACTAGCATTAGAGCGACTTCTTTGGGAGTCTGATGTATGCTGAGGACCAGGTAAGACATCCAGCTTTGTGCACTGAGCAACTACCAGATCCTTGTACTTTCTATTTCTAATCAACCACTGTTGTATTAGCTGGACCACAGCTTGTAAGTCATTCAGGTGATGCAGTGGCTGAGAAAGGCTACCTTCTAATACGTCCTACTCGGTAACGTGATAGCTTCATCCTTCTCCATCCACTGTCCTCAGAGAACCACAGCTCCAGGTGAGATATCGTACAGTAAGGCATCCAGTATACAGGTGTATTAATGGAACAAGCACCACAATGTATTGTGTGGATTACTTCCTTTTATTATCTACACACCACGAGGAAGCTATTATTCTCCTATAAGTCAGTTACACAAATATTAGACATTAAACTCAGAATTCAAACAATTCCATTCTGCCTTCAGAGATCATTAATTTCCAAAAAAAAAAAAAAAAAAAAAAAAAAAAATTCAAAATCTCATTGGGGAAATGTATGGGAGGTAAAAATATTAAGTTAGCAACTAGCCTAATGATCTAGCTACTAGCACCGCGGTCCTATCTAAACAGAAGTCTCTGGAGATCAGAACTGGCTTGCCCTTGTCTTCTATCTACCCTTCAGCCTGAACAGTCTGATCACTGAGCCTCTCACAGCTTCCAAACCTTGACTGGATTGCTTTGGTCTCTGTATTCATCAGCTTCTCTCATTCAAAGGGAAGGCCTAAAACATTGCCTCTCCCACCCCTCAGACCGTAATGTATCAGACTTCCACAATCATAACAGACCTCAAAACTGAATCAAATGTGAAAGTCCTTTTGTAAAGTAAATAATTTCTGTGACAGAGAAGCCGTTCCAATCGTTGGCCCACTAAAAAAAAGAAAATCCGTTTCGTGAGTTTTTCCTTTTTTTCCTTTTACAACTCCCAACTAAGTACGTATCTCTTTGCTAGTCCTTACAGAAGCTCAAAGCACTTTACCAAAATCAGGCCACAGACCTGTTGCAGTTGCCAATTTACCTCTACTCAAATCTTCCCAGGGGCCGCAGTGGTGAGCGCTCCCCGCTACCTGCCCAATGTTCTGGGCTCCCGAAGAAAAGACACCCTTGTATTTTAATATGCCTTTAACAGCTCAATAGCTGGGCCACTTCTTAAGCTCCGTGCAGCTAACATCCTCCCCTCCCATAACCGGAGTTATTACTTACTAAAATCTATATTCCATCTGTGCTGCCCTGGATCCAGACCTGCAGCCTTCCTGGGCCGTGACCCCCCAACTCTGACATGACTGCCATGCTTTCTTCTGCACTTCTGAGGCCTGGTCTTTACTCCTTTCCTGTATTGGCAGCTCTTTGCCCTCCTGTTCCCTCAGTCTTTTGCCCCCCGGGATCCAAAAGTCCCGCCTCTGTCTTTCTGCACAGCCATTGGCCACCAGCAACTTTATTTACCAATCAAGAACAACTACTGGCTGGGTCCCTCGGTGTCTTATGTTCAGACGTCCCGATTCCCGTGTAGTTTGGGGGACATTATCAACATAAGTAACATTAGACCAAATCCACAACATTGACCCCCTAAGCAAAATCAGGCCACCAAACCCTTGCTTTGGCTCCTACTTGTTCAGAGACTCTTAGCAACTTGCCTATCACAGAGACTCTGGAGGAATACTGAGGAAGTGTTTGTATTTGAATGAGACAATAATCCTTAGTCTAAAGTGTTACTCAAAGAAATACTAAATATGGAGTTAAAGGAATCGCCCTTTGGGGAGCAGGGGGACCGTCCTTTTAGCTCCTGAAGTGTCCTAGGCCAACAGTGTTCAGGGCTTTCTTTCTGTTTCTTTCTCTAATGTCTCCACTCCAGGGGTTTGCGAATTGGAAGAAGAAGGTCATGAGCTTCCTGCCTTCTGAGCCTGCAGGTTCCAACCTAATGAAATGCCAGGAAGCAAGTTGTCCCTTCACACAGACAGGACTGAGCCACCGCTGCGGCCAGTGCCATCTGTGTGGGTGAGCAGTACAGAGGCCTCTCTGACCCTGGAAGCGCTCTAGTCTAGAACAAGCTCCTCTCACGAATGACACTTGCTTCGGCATGGCTTCAGCCCTGGAGAGTAGTGTACCTGAGGGTTGTAGAGAAAGGTGTCGCCTGTCACTTCTGATGATAGCAGGCTGACCCCGGCAGATCACATAAAGCCACTCAGCTGACTTTGGGGCTTTCCCCTGAAAAGTAGAAAGGGGATGGGGTGGGAGTGACCACTCCTGAAGGGAAGGAGCTGGCCTTCCTGTCCTTTGATGCTCTCCCCATAGTAAAGCTATAATTCCAACTGAAGTGGGTACTTGGCCTTCAGTTGAATACAAAAAACAAAAAAACAAAACAAAACAAAACAAAAAACACCCACTAAGGATGTTCCACAACTGAGCCCAGTTCTGTAGCTGAATAGAGCATCTCCCTCTGTCCTCTCTCCTCCACCTCCTCACCTAACTCAGGAAATACTCTTACAAGCCGGTGCAGCAGGAACCATTCTAAACACTTCAGCGCAGCCATGGAATCAATTAAGTCTCCCTTTTCTGTGCAGTTGGGCTGTTTTACTAGTAAGTGGGGCTAGAAAAACAGGATGTACCACAGCCTGCATTCTGATAACTACCGATTTGTTCAGCTGATTATTTCTTTCTGGAAGGAGAGTTGTTTTTCTTTCTTGTAACTGTATTATGTAAGCCTCAAAGGAACACGCTCACCAAGATGATTCTGCAAAAGTCATTGAGCATATAATTGATTTGATCTGCTGGGACACTTATTATTTCTTCATTAATAGACCTGACCTTCCTTTTACAGCAGTTCTGTTTGCAGGAAAAGAAATGCACTTTAAGAACAGGGTTTCTATACATTCCTTTCCCCCAGGATTCAGTTTATTGTAAATAGTTTGCATGAATGTGGTATATCAATATTAATGAACCATTACTGGGGCATTATAATTAATAGAAGTTCTTTTCACTGTTGTATGGCTCAGTGAGTTTGGTCATAGCACCATTTATCTACCACATCACATCATCATTTCCCGGCCTCTGCCACACCTCAACACTGGCACACAGATGGTTCACTGGCTATAATGTTCTATCTTTCCCAGCATATCATATACTTACAATTAATCCATACGTAGACTGTAGTAGAAAATGTAAACATGAGCTGCCAGGCAGCCTACCCGGCACACTGTGCTTTCAAATAGGAAGCATGGCCCACCATGCCCCAGAAGTCAGGACACTCTGTAGTAGCATGGCCTATCCCTGAGCCCTTTCTTTACCAAAACACAGGCATTGATGTCTTGGTGTGGAACCCCTAGGGAATGATGCCAGTATACTGTCCATACTATACAACTGGCGTTTTTCATTTTGCTATATTCATTCATGTTGCTTCTGTGGCTTCTGCAGCTTGACAGCCTGTCCCCTTTTGTTATAGCATGATGTCCACTCTATGATGTGTCTATCCATTCACCGGTGAAAGACATTTCTGTTGCCTCCAGTTTTGGTGAGTAAGGATAAAGCTCTTGACAAAGCTCTGTGAGCAGGTTCTACCGTAGATACAAGTTGTGGGTTTTGCATGGGTATTTGCATGTAGACAAATACCTAATAGACTGAGTGCCTCAA